>NC_044311.2:95845450-96152950 GCF_007474595.2 Lynx canadensis
GAAATTGTCCCAACTGATGTTGGTTCGTTGTTTTCTTACCAAATTATGGAAGTATAGTGAGTAAATTTTAGGAGCTGCTTGACCACCTGACTCACACTACTCTAAACCATAAATTTCCCTGCCAAACTTGAGTAAAGAGATCGCATTTATTACCTGACAAAGTCTGTGCTCACACAGACAAATCATTTAATTGAGAAAAAATATGTGACATTTCTTGGGCCCATTGGTTATAGCTCAGACTCCATGGAACTCATTAAAAGCCAAGGGAGACAAAATAACAAGCATTAATGAGATACACTAACAAGAGAACAGCAGTTATTTACTAATTTAATTTAGTTAATTTGCAATCTGGTTAATTTCTAAAAAGCTCTAATTTTCTTTATAATTCAGTGCTGTTTGTTATCATATAAGAAATTGTTCCCTGAGCATTTCTTTGGTACTTTCAATCAGGAAGTTGGCTACTATTTCTAATCAAATGCCCACCTTTCACCAACTTTGTTCTTTTTGTGCTACCTCATCCCAGCCTTCTTGGCCAAAAAAATCATCCACTTCTATTTACACTTTGAATTATTGGGAATAGAAAGCCAGTATTGTAAGCATCTCTACCACATGAGCCAGTTGACAGCTAAGATGAATATATTAAAAATTATTTAATCTTTCCCCATTAAGAAAATAATTCAATTCTCATAATTGTTACAATTGTCTTTTTGTGAATTCCTTTGTATTGTATAGAATCTTCCAACATTTGTAGCCTCTAAATCTGAAAACATAATGCTAGAAGCATTGTCACATTCACGTGGTCACCAACCAGCCTGTGAAATAATGCATATATATGCTGCTTAGAGTAAGCCTTGGCCCTTTCGGCTACCAGCTCACATAGTTCTATTGAGTGGTGTCTGTTCATCTCCATAAATATGTGCCTGCTCTGCCCAAACCTGTTGCTCCTCCACTGCTATGTTGGATCTGATGAGTTTGTGACCCCCACTTGCCTGACCTGCCCTTGGTCAACTGAGCCCTTTGGAGCAATGGTTTTTAAAGAGAACATAGAGAAAAGAAGTATGTTTAAACAGCTGAGTGAAAGGCAATTCTCCAGTCTTTTCAAAAACAACTATGATAAAAGAAAGTTGACCATGAGGGGCAGGGAGAACTTTCTGCGTGTCAGCAAGAATTTGTGGTTAAGTTCTTCTCACTTAAAATTTTGCTTGTATGAATCAGACCGTGGTAAACTGAAGCACTCTATTTCTATTCCATGCCAGGATAATTAACTAGTTTTTTTTTATTGTGGTGAAATTAAAAAAAAAAAAAACAGTCAAGACATGGGAAATGAAACAGTCACAGTTATTCTTTGTTTTCTGTTTATACCTTCGTGCCAGGGGGTGAGGCAAATTAAAGATATTTGGTCATTGATTTCATGGTATCCTTGCAAGACAATGGAAACTAATTATTTTATAGATACTGTTGGAGAGAAGTATTTCCCTCTACCATTCAGTGTTCTCTGACTGGTCTAAGAATTAAACTGACATGGGACAGACTAACTGCAGAAAATCAAATTGAATTTCTTATGTGTGAGGAATCCATCTTACCATGAGATTGCAAAGACAGTAAGATGAAATGAGGTACACATGTCATGCTGAACTAAGAAGAGGGTAGGGGTATGGGACTTCAAAGGGATGGGAAGTAAGTCATAGGAAGATGAAAAAGAATAAGTGTTTGGTAAACAAATGTTTGCTGAGCCATACAGAAACAATGGGACACACAGAAGAATTTTACCAAACAGACTTTGCTAAAGTTCCTCCCTGTGTACTGTACCTAGTTTGTATTATACTATAGTTATCTATGGTGTTAACTGCCTTCCTGGGACAGGTCCTCTATCTAAATTTCTTTTAGGCAGTTAGGGGGAAGGTCAGAGTTTCTTCCTGAGTCTTTTAGGACTTGCTTTTTTTTTTTTTTTTTTTTAACTCAAAATGATCTGAATACCAAAGGTGTACGTCTTGGGGCAACTTGTTCTGAACGCCTACAATACTGAGAGAAGTAAAGAGGCCTCAATGTAGCTTGCATAAGTCATTGGTAGTGAAATCCCAAAACTCAGTTTAATTTTATAATTGTTCATGGATTTAAGTCAAGTCCTACAGAAGACCCCTTCTAGGAAGGGGGCATGCCATTAAGCACACTTTGATGCGTTGGTGCTTTTTGGTGTTTTGTGACCCTTTCAGAACCAAGATTTCCAAAAAGGCATGGCAAGGTCTGAGCAAAAATAATAAAGTAAAGTAAAGTAAAGTAAAGTAAAATAAAATAAAATAAAATAAAATAAAATAAAATAAAATAAAATAAAATAAAATAAAATAAAATGAGGGATTATGAAATTTATGTCAGAAACAAAAACAAGGAGAGCATTTAACCACGTGACTGACTCACTGGAATAAAGTGTTATTGTCAGCACCTCATATTTTCAAGTTTTTAGAAATATCACAAAAAAAAGACCTTTCCAAAACCCATCAGTTTCTCATTTGATAATGTAGAAAAGTGCCCTGCAGTGTCTGTTAGAACCATCATGCTTGTCATCACCTCACCAAATTCTCTCTGTCCTCCCTTGAAATAGATCTTCCTGGGAATGTAGCTCCCTGTCAGGATCCGGGAAGAGAGGAGGTGAAGAAATTGGTATAAGGCTGTCAGTAAAACTAAGAACCATGCTAGGTGATTGTAAAATGGTGGAAGTAAATTTTATTTCATAGAGCTCCATGAACAGGAAGGTGCGAACAGTATAGCAGTTTAGCTCAAGTAAATCCCAAAGAGCATATAAGTGGGTACAACAGTTGATGATAAGCAATATGCCAAACATAAATAAATAAAAACCATCTCTCTCTTCCAAAGGTAAAATGGTTAAAAGAATTAAAGAATCAAAATAGGTTAAGCCAAAAATGCTGAGCCAAAACTAACAAAGGAAGTCCCAGTTCCAGGATTGCTGTACTGTGCTTTGATGTCATCTGGGCATGTATACTAGAACTCCTTCTGGGTTAACACACACACACACACACACACACACACACACACACACACACAGACGTGTATATAATTCCGTCCCTGCCAAGTTCACCCAAAAAGCACACGGGAAAAACAGCTGGTTATGAGCACATGAAACCGTCTCACGACAGAGCATTCATCAAGCCCTGCATCAGGGCCAGCAGAGTAAGTTAGTGGCAAGACCTCAGTAATGAGAACTGGAGAGTGGAAAACCCTGTGCACTGAGAGCTCAATAATTAATCAAAGCAAAAAATTCTAACGAAGGCAGCAGCCACAGCAGAACACAAAGGAAGCATTTATGGAGCTAGGGCTCAATGTAGGAAGAAAAGGAAAGAGGAAAGACGCTCAAAAGCCATGTTGCCTGTGAATGAGAATGTCAGATGGCTAAATATTTGACTTTTCAAGATTCCCAAGAGCTCACTGGAGCAGAAATTCATGCTATACATGAACTGTGTGAACCTTCTCTTTCCTTCAATACACTTGTATACAGAGCTTAGGAGTTTGATGTGGCGGGGATTTAATGCTCAGTGCCCCTAAGGCCTGGATGCTTTAATGAGAGCTGGCGTGACAGCCCAGTGAAGAGCCAGCCTAAGGTAGGCTTTTTACCACTTATCCCCTGACACCTAGTAATTCTTGGTTTTCTGTGTAACAACACAAGCAAAGCACACACACATGTATATTTTATTCATATATTCACTCACCTATTAATCAATAATTATTGAGTAACTGCTATGTGTAAAACTAAGGCCAGCATCATACAGACAAGAGACAGAAGTATACATCAGAGTCTCAGCTCCTAAAGAAGATATACAAGATTAGATCGAGCTTAATGCCATGAGAGAATTGGAACATAAAGCGACATGGAAATTCAGAAGAAGGCAAAATCAATTCTTATTTGGGAGAAACCAGAAAAGGCTCCAGGGAGGATATGGCAGTGAAATTGAAACTCAAAGAAAGTTCGTGATTCTCTAAGGAAGCTCTGATAATCTCAACAAAACTCAAGACAACAGAAAAAGGAGAAGTCATGCATAGTTGTGTTGTCTTCAGTCCTGTGAAGCTGTTCTTTCATTTTTCTGTCCTATATGGTCACATTTATTCCCCATTGCATTGTAAAATAATTGGAAACCACTGAACAACTAACTGTGCTTGAATTGTATGTTTCAACAGAGAATGACTACCAGAAAAAGCAAATGGGAAAACTGGGGAGCACTTTTTTTTATTTTGTTAGAGTAAGCATTTTTTGACAAACTGAATTTGTTACTGAGTATGCAGAGAAGTGGAAGATTCCTTTTGAGTTATTCAAATGGCCACATGACCACTTGAAACCATTTTGGGGGGTACCTATCTTAATTAACTTCGTCAGAGATGACATAAAATGGTAATCTCTCCTCTAAGAATCTGGATTTTGTGAGAAGACTATATATTCACTATATATATTCACATGTAAATTAAGACCAAAGATGTTCAACTGCTAGATGTCACTTTATAGTTTGTAAAAGATTTTCACAACATCTTGTTCAAGTCTCATAATTCTATGAAATAGATTGGGCAAATATCATTATTATCTTTATATAAGGTAGAGGCGAGGGACCTGTCTTAAGTCTAGCAACCTGTCTAGAAATGTGACCACTCCAAATATATTCATATTAGTTTGGGTATTTTTTAGTGAGAACCAATAGGGGTCATCCAATTTTCTTTTCATTTCAGCAAATATTTCTAACCACATTATCTAGCCATCTTAAAATCTCTGTTTCTGACAGATCTTGGCATTGTATGGACAAGGGATTAGGCAGTGGTTGCTTTTCAGGTTTTTCTCAAAAGTCTTAATCATACTTCACACCCAGATGTGCTCTCCAAAGGTGGCAAATTGAGAATTATTCGATGGTAATATGGCCTACATAACCCAAAGTCGTCCTTTCCACCTTTTTTTTCCAGCCAGGGATGTTGTACAACTTGAGATGTCTGTTAGAGGGCTATGGAGGATATTGTTACACATGCATTAAAGTGTTGGCTGTATTCTGTATGTGTGTGTCCAGATTGCATTTTAGCCTGCTAATATGTACTGTAATTACCTTTAGCATGGATCCTGAAAAAGAACTCAAACCTAGAGGCCCCCACGTCTAATTTCATCAAAGTCCCCTTGAAGTTATTGGTGACGGTGATGCATCCTTGATCTTGTATTCTCAAAACCCATGCAGAATGTGTTACTGCATGTACTTGCAGGGCATGCTGACTTACAGTAGCTATAACACATATTCAGCATAACCTCTGTTTCTGTATTGTGAAAACCTATCTGTTGGGGTATATCAAATTGCCATAGGCATGTTATGATACTCTCTGATGTGGATTAGGAGATTTTTCTGTAGTGAAAAAATGGCCAGGTGTACTTTCATTATTTTATTTTATTTTATTTTATTTTATTTTATTTTATTTTATTTATTAATTTGGCTTCCTCCAGTTCTCCCAGAAGCTCAGGGAAGTTCCAAAGGCCTCTGAAGCCTTGCAGAGACTCTGGGGTGAGAGCTCAGTGAGAGCTTTTCCTTTCAGGAACTAATCAGAGGGCAGAGGGCTGGCATGGGTGTCTCTCCCCCTGCTGGGTGTCTCTGTTGGGTGCCTGTGGGGATTTATTCTGGGAGTAGGACCACCTCGTGGGCAGTCTGGCCAGTCATTTTTCTTGGACTGAATGGTTTGGTAGCTGCAAAAGTGCCACCCATGGGAGTCACCATTTCTGAAAGGGGAAAAAAATGTGTTTCTCTGGAGTCTTGAAAAAGATTCTGAATCTTATCCCAATCCTAGAAGACTTCCACTTTCAACATTTTGCAATATTGATCAATACATGCTGTGAAAATTTAGCAGAAGTTAGGGTCACAGGAATTATTTGAAGGATTATGCAATTCTACTTCTCTAAAAAACCTTTAAAAGGCAGCGGAGAGGGATTTCCCTCCTGCTAAGAATGATAAAGCTACTCTTCAATTATGAAAATCACACATAGTTCTCTACCCTATCACAAAGGATTAGCATCAAACTGGAGAAAGATTAAAAAAAAACCAACAACAAAACCCGTTTCTATTCCCTTTCTCCCCATCAGTCAGCCTCTTCTATATATTTACTTTCTTCTTTTTTTTTTTTTTTAACTCAAGTTCATATTTTGAACCTAGGGCATGCCTTGTGAGATAATGGAGACTCCCTACAGGGTGCAGTTGGCTACAGATCTCACTGCCTTGCTGTCTTTCATTTTCTTTTCCTGATAATCTCTAGACTATGGATTAAACATCAGAGATCATTTTTCATAATAAAGCTTATTCTAGGGCAGTTTATCTTTTACCCCTTGCCTTAAAATTCTTTGGTTGATTGTGCTCCTGATGGAAAATATTCAAGCTGTTAGCTTTTCAAAAGATGAATTTAAGAGATTAAATTAGAGCGAGGAGGAAGGAAGATACAGTATAATTGATAATTAGGTGAACTTCACTCTAGCCTCCTCAGGATAACTCTCTGGGCTTTGAGGTAGATTTTGGAGAGTAATGAGTTTTTATCCGAAACCCACTTTGTAGCCAGTCGGGGGCTTGTTCTCTCCTCTCAGTGTGAGCTGCCTTTGGTAAAAGGCTTATCAGTGGTAATGGGCCAGCCATTCACCCCTACTCCCCATACTGCTGCTGTCTGCTGACCCAGGCCATGCACCACCATTGAATAATGAGGTGAGGATCAAATAGAATCTGGTCTCATCAACCCACATAAAGCCAAGAATGGGAGCATTTTCACAAATTATTCAGGGACAGCACCTGAATTTCTGTCAGCTAATTGGATAAATTAGGGGAAGAAGGAGGATAGAACCACCCCCCCCCCCCGCCTCAATTATTCGGGTGGTCTTTTCTGGTCTTAACTCCTTTCATAAAGATACAGCCTAAAATCCTATATAACCTTAATTAAATTTAAGATTATACTTTGGCTTATTTTGAATGCTGGGCAGGGATTCTCCTGATTATATCATTACACAAATCATGCCATATCTCTTGTGGCCAAATACCATGAGAGATGACAACCTTAAGGCCCTTGGAGCTATATGAGGAAAGACCTTAAGTATGTTTTACCGTTTTGACCATGAATCACAATGAAATCCATAACTAAATAGATTTAAATAGTTACATGGCCTGCAATTTAGTTAGTGTTTAAAAAGCATAGGCTCTGTAGCTACCTCATTTGGCTTCAAAACCTGCCTTGACCATTTTTGGCTATGGAGCTCAAGCAAGTTACTTTACCTCTTGGAACTTCAATTCCCTCATTTGCAAAAATGAGCATAATAATATTACTTACTTAGGTTGGTTACTATGAAGATGGAATGATATAGAACTGAAGTGGCTAGATCTGATTCGCCTACTAGAATTTTTTTTTTTTGTTGATCTGGTCTTAATTAAAGAGTCATGCATGGGGGGCGGGGGGTGCGCCTGAGTGGCTCAGTCAGTTAAGCATCCAACTCTTGGTTTCGGCTCAGATCGTGATCTCATGATTTGTGAGTTCGGGCCCTGCATCATCCTCCACCCTGATAGCAAGGAGCCTGCTTGGGATTCTCTCTCTGCCCTTCCCCTGCTTGTTCTCTCTCTCTCTCAAAATAAATAAACAAAAAAAATTTTTTTAAAGAGTCATGCATGGTCTTATGTTCTAGTTCCATGTACTTGATTGAAAATTTCACAGCACAAACTTGCTGACACTGAAAGTATCATTCCTAGTTAAGGCAGAGTGATCTGTGAATCCCGAGGTATATCACAGGAGGTGGGCATCATGTGGTTGTGATATTAATATAAATACCACTTATGTTGTTTTTAACTCAAGATTGAGATGTGTCTCTAGGCAGCAGTTCTAGGGAAACTTTCAACTAAGAAACCCTAGGATGAGAGAGGTTTTGAGGAGTAGATAATAGGGAGCACTGCTCACATTATTGCATTCTTTAGAAGCGTTCTTAGGGGCGCCTGGGTGGCTCAGTCGGTTAAGTGTCCGACTTCAGCTCACGTCACTATCTCGCAGTCCGCGAGTTCGAGCCCCGCATCGGGCTCTGGGCTGATGGCTCAGAGCCTGGAGCCTGCTTCCGATTCTGTGTCTCCCTCTCTCTCTGCCCCTCCCTCGTTCATGCTGTGTCTCTCTCTGTCTCAAAAATAAATAAACTTTAAAAAAAATTTAATAAAAAAAAAAAAGAAGCGTTCTTATACTACGCTAATAGCACCTTCTAGGTCCCAATGCTCATAGGATTCATTGTCATTAGTACAGAATCCCTTACTCTTAGATTGAAATCTAATTCTCTCCATACTTCTGATCATCCTCATCTCTTAATCCAATATTTACTCTCCCTTTACCCCTTCTTGAGAACAACCCCTCAGATTTTGGAATTATTTCCATAGATAGGAACAGCGTTTCTTCCCTAAAAGCTCTATAGAATCTCTATACAGAGTCATTGTCACACAATACATAAACTAATTATTCACATCTGGCCTAGCTCTTGGAACACTGCCCCACTATCTCGCTATGTGAGCATTATTTCCTTTGAGTTGGCTTTGACCCCTTAAGGACATAATACTTAGCGGTTGGCATAGGCATGTCAAGCCCTTTGTGTAAGTCTCTTAGTTCCATACCTACCTTAGGCCAACTGAATTGAGGTGCATGGTTTTTGCTCACATTCTGTAGTATGACTTACTCTTTGCTTGCTAGCTTGGTTGTTTCCTTATTTGTTTGTGGGAGAATGGCTTCTCTTTCAGCCGGGTTCCTTTAAGTATCCCAACATTAATATTCTTATCAGTTAGGAGAAACTAGGTTATCCTACAATAACAAATAACTTCCCAAATCCTAATTTCTTAGAATAATAAAGTATTCCTTCAACTTAATCAGCATGTCTAACATGGGTTTTTTTGTGATTCTGCTCCACATCACTCTCACCTCAGGACCCCAGCTGATGGAATAGCCTCTATCTGGAACATTGCCATTAGTTGGGAAAACCGAATCATCTTACTTTAGTAAGACGGGAGTATATAATTTTCCTACAAAGAGGGGGCATTGTATGTAGGTTACCGATTATGAATGAGCAGTAATGTGAGTTGCCATTGCACTAAAGGAGGGTTCTGTAACTATAGGAAAGACTCTAATGCAGACTTGAAATTCTTCAGATTCCAAAAACAGGAAGCTCAAATTCAGACTTTCCATATTCCCAAAGGACACAAAAAATGGTAAAATCCAGCAATACATAAATTGTAGTTTTTGTAAGTTAATAGTGAGGTAAGCTTACCCTTTATTATTAAAAGAATTCACATCTTTGAAAATCTTTGAAAAAGGATAGTGACTATTAGAGGAAAACTACACACAATTGCCCCTCATTTTACCTTATGCTTCATTCAACTACAAACGATCAGAAAAGCAAATCAAGGTCATTCTCTGAATTGTGGATCTTTTTGATATTGTATAAAAATTTGGTATAAATACACCATCAAAAGCTGGGCTTGGTTATAAAGAGAAAGCACATATCCAATGAATTTATTCAGATCAAATGGGTATGGTGAAAGTTTTAAATAAATAACCAATAAGAAGGAAATACCTAGTAATAAAGTAGCTAAAACAATGAGAAGAAAATCTCATGTGAACCCGTGGGAAATATAATGTTACAGTAGGAGAGCTGACAACAAAATTAAACTAATAAATGAGAAGTATACAGTATATCAATTCAGTAACTGCAGTGAATGCACTATTTTACTTTCCCAATAAAGTGGCTTATATGTTATCATTTTTTTTTAGAAATAGGAATAAATATTGAGATTTTTAAAAGCCAGAGCCTTTTCAAATTTTTTCGAAGAAATGAGAGCAATGTAATTGACTTTTGGGGGACCATAGAATATTTGTTTATTTTAGGTTTTATAGAAATGAAACTCAGATACTGCTGTAGTTTCAGTGAAACTGAAAGAACACTGAGTAATTTGGGCCTTGGTGAGACAATGCTGTATTCCAGTGAGAAGGAAAAATAATCAATTTCTATCTCCAAACCTCTTCAGTCATTCAAAGGCTTTGTTATTATGTCATATTTTTAGTTTAGTATGCATGAGAGATTAGTACTTAGTGTATAATTTGCCACTGCAAATAAAATAAGATACAATAAATAGTTCACAAATTGTGGCAGTCAATGGCAAATGGTTTACATAAGGAATCACAAATCTCTGAGTTCAAATAGTAGACAAGGGAAATAGGAAAACATCAGAATAGATGATGGGATATGTGAGTTCACCTGTATTTGTGTTTTATCCTTGCCCAGCAAGGTAGAATGCCCTCTTTAACTATTTATCCACCAAATATTCCTAGGAGCAAGTTGCTATAACAGATGTTTCTAATTCTATTTTGCATATAAGGAAAATGAAGAAGTGAGTTAGGAAGAACTTGAGATATAAAGAAGTTGACCAACAAAGTCTGAAAAGTTCATCTCTTTAACTCTGACATAATCCACCCAGTAGTCCAAATTCATCCCCATTGAACATAACCCAAGAGTGAATTGTAAAGTCTACCTTACTTATCTACAGTTTCCAAACTCAGTCATTTTAATAATGCAATTGCTGATGGAGGATTAACAACCCTAAATCTCGTGAAGTTGGTGAACTGTCATGTGGCAAAAGGCTAATTAGAAGAGCCTTGATAGACTTCAGAGGGAAGTGTGGTCACACTTGTAATACCTCTGTGGCAGATCTTGAGTTCCAACCGCCTTAGAGATATTCTGAAATGTTTTGCCATTTGGGAAATTAAAATTTACAGTGACAAAATGGCATATGTTTAAAAAAGGCAAAACAAAACCAAAAGAATGACTTCAATTAATGGGTCAGCCTAGGGAAATGGATTTTTTATTTGTTAAGAACCAAGGGACTGAATAAAGATCCATCAATATACAGTACCAGGTAATTCTAATTAACTACTGTAAGCAAGGAGTTTGTCTCACTTAGTTCAGGAGCCACATGGGAAAATAGCACTCCCTTCTTAATGCACAGGCATTATCTAACATTCCGCAAAGGAGAGAATCTTGTCTTCCCTGGAAATCTTTGGTGTTTCTCCTCCAGCTTTTATATATATATATATATATATATATATATATATATATATACACACACACACACACACACACACATACTTATATATATATTTATATATGTATATATATATTTATATATATATATTTCTTCTCCAGCTTATATATATATATATATATATATACACACACATACACACATGTATATATACATATACATGTGTATATATACATGTACATGTATATATACATATATATGTATATACATATATATGTGTGTGTGTATATATAATTTTATTAATCAGTATTTGACTAGGTATTTTCACTTTCAAAATACTTTAAATATTAGATTTTTATAATAAAAACTTTCTTGGTCATTATCACTTTCTTCTTAACAAAGTCTGAAAAACATAGAAGGAAGCCAGATCTTGGGAGTGTAAAGGAATTGGCATGAGGTCAATTTGGAGCTTCACATTTTGTGGGCATGTAAATAAAACTGTGTCACCTGGTTGCCAGTTTCATCTACCTAATGTATTCTGCCAACTTTGGGTCTTTTGTGACTTTTTTTTTTTTAATTTTTTTTTTTCAACGTTTATTTATTTTTGGACAGAGAGGACAGAGCATGAATGGGGGAGGGGCAGAGAGAGAGGGAGACACAGAACCGGAAACAGGCTCCAGGCTCTGAGCCATCAGCCCAGAGCCCGACGCGGGGCTCGAACTCACGGACTGCGAGATCGTGACCTGGCTGAAGTCGGACGCTTAACCGACTGCGCCACCCAGGCGCCCCTCTTTTGTGACTTTTTATTGAAATGGCAATTAATTGAAAACTAAGTTTTGAAAATTTAATAAAATAATCATTTAAGTTTAAAAACTGCCCATCTACCTTTTCATTCCTAGACATATTTTTACATGCCCCAAAAGATGACATGACTATTACCATCTATTTTGTAAGTTTCACTGACCATACCATATATTCTTCCATTTGTCTAAATACTGATCAGTTTATTGGCTATATCTTATTTTAGCATGTGTTAATATGCTATAATTTATTAAATTCTTCATTAATGTGAAATACTCAGATAGTTTCTAGCTTCCCCCCCCATATTATCAGTAACACATCAATGACCATCTTTATTTGCATGCTAAATTATTTCCTTAAGATAATTTCTAGAAGTGAAATTTTTGCATCAAAAGATATAACTGTCCTTGTGGCTTTTTGCTACATATTTTTATTTTTATTTACATAAGAAACTACCACTTTATAATGCCAATAGCAACGAATTAATATATCATCTTCACCACAATCTTGCTCACAGTAAGAGTTCTGTAAATATATATATGTATATATATGTATATATATACATATATATATTTCTTTAAAAACAATATAATGTTTCAAATTTACTTAAATTTCCATTTTGTTGACAATTAAAGAGTCATAGTAAAGCTAATTAAAGCCACTGGAATCATTAAAGCTATATGGGTTATTATTAGGTTTTGATTCTTTAAGTTTAAAATTTATATGACTGAGTATAAAATTAAGTTTTAGGAATCCATGAATACAACTTGTTATACAGTGGCATATCACTAAATAAAATTATTTATAAGGTTGAACTGCCTCAGTCTCATATAAAAAGTACCAAAAGAACCTTGTTAAAAGAATGATCTCACTCTAAAAAGGCTTGAAATAAATTAATTATAATAAGGCATGGACCCCAAGGACATGACTGCAGTATTTTAAGTTTTATTTGTCTTTGACTGAAAACTTGATTTATTAATAGCATTTCACTGATTATTTTATCTGTGTGCATGGGATAATTCATTTTCTTCTTTCTTTCAAAAAGCCCACTGGAATAAAAGCTTATTTGTTTTATCTTTCCTTGGTTTCAGAATTTGTTATTGATCTCTATAAGAAATTAAAGAAAAACAGTGTAAATAATTACTAGGAGGTCAACTCTGTCATAGGTACTTTAAGACAGAGCTGGAAACTGGGAGTTGGGTCACATATTTTTTAGCAGTGATATCTTACAGTTTTGAAGGGACCATTGAATCACTAATGGGACCAAGGATTCAATCCCCTCTGAAGTATTTTTGTTCAGTGGCCACAGAACCCATGCAGAAACATCTCTGTGAAGTAGGGCTCATTGTCCTTTGGTAGTTTTTCTCTAGATTCTTTGTACACTCAACTTCATTTCATCTATGCAGTCATCCTCATTTTAAAAAATAAATGAGAGTCAGAAATGCTGCACAAGCACACTACAGGTATGTATTCACATTAGGATGGTGTTTTGGGTAATATTTGACCCTAATACCTAATCAGTTGAATCCATGCCGTACTGTTTCTTGTCTTTGACGACATATATTACAAATTAAAACACACTTTCTCGTAACAGATTCTCATATATTTGAAGGCATCCATGCTGTCTCCCGTGAACCTCATCACCTGTAAGGTGAAATATTACCATGCTTTTCATCTCTGCCTCATCTGACATTCTTTCAAATCTTGTTTTTACCTTGATTTCACATCACTTTGCTATTTAGCCTCTTAAATAATATGTAACAAAATAAAAGTAGGTTCTTACTAATTGCAAACTATGTGTAGTGTTAAGTGCTTTAAGTGTGATATAAATATTTTATATTTATTTTATAGACAAAGAAGCTGAGACATAGGGATTTTAAAATACACAGTATTATAGTATAGGAATTGGCACACCTGTGATTCTGTCTAGCTCAAAGCTCAAGTTTTTAACTTCTGTCTATTTTGAAAGCTTCTGGGTCTGGTGTTAGCAGTGCAGAGTAAAGTGAGGCAATCAACGCTTTATTGTAGACACTATTATCTTATTGTGACATCCAAAATTTCCTTCAGAATTTTTTACAGTTGCATTATTTGTAGGTCCATGTTAGACTTACTATTGCCTGAATTTGCCAAATCCTATTTGTTTGGTGTTATTTCCTACGTTTTCCCCCATTAAACTAAGTCCTCTATACTTGCTATCTGACACAAGTGAAAGATTTCTCCCTTATCTCATTTTATATATGAAAGTATCTGGGGTTAATACAATTAAAGACACCCAGAGCCTTTTACTAAGCTTGAAATCAGATGCAAAAACCTCGGGACACTCCTGTCATGGAGAAGATGAAAGGTTTTAAATATATTTTCCAATAAATTGAAATTCTTGGCTAAACTCAAAGTGTGGATAAATATGCACTTTCCCTTGTCAGCAGTGAAGATTGATCAGCTGCCTAGTTTCTTAGGTACCATGATGATTAGTATTGAAAAATATAGTATTAAACACAGGATTTTGTAGCACATAAGTGAAAATCAAAAAAGAGTGAAAATCAAAACATGATGCTTTATGTTTATTAAGGAAAATCTGATGTTTACAAATAGCTTCAATTTTATTATTGTTCAAGTTGTTGCTTTGTGTACTTGGGTCTTTCCTCACCTTCCATTTTTCTGAGTCTTTTGATAGCAATACTAACTACGTGTTTTTCATATGCAACTCCTTCACAAGTTGAAAGAGCATATATGACACCGTGTGCCACATGGCAGCATAAGCACCAGCAACGCGGCTAGTCAGGTAATATTATAGGAAGTGGAAATAATAGTGAGTATCTTGTGATTCCATCAGTAATTCACAGAGGTTCCAGTTCACACCTTCCAGAGTTCAGAAGCAGAAGATGTGGTCACTGTCTCTACCATCTTTTCCTCTCTCCCTTAACCTTCTGGACCAAAGCTTTTTTTCTCAAAACCACACCACCTTAATTCTACACATAGATGAGTTTATAGTGTTTTGTTTTATTTGTGTGTTTGTTTGTCTTTGTTTTGTAGATTAGTTGCTGAGAGTGAGGAGGGTAGGAGTTGGATTTGGGCTAAACAAAAGCTGTGAAAAAATTATAAAATGCACTAGAGCGTGTCAATTAGGGTTATGTAGAAAAACTGGGAATAGACAATGAGTTACAACTTATACTCAGAGCCAAAAGGCACAGTGGCACACATCTGTATGGCTACGTGATTTTCTTCAGTGGGATTTAGCAGCTCTGATGTAGAAATAGAACGTTGTGTGTGTGTGTGTGTGGAATTGGTACATAAGTGGGAATTTATGTAGAGGTACAAACTGTGGGGCAAGGCACATAAAGTGCTCCAAGGAATGAATACAGGCTGGTGGCGGAGGGGATTGAAATTGGGTGAGAGCTGATAGAAAGAAAATTGAGGTATCAAAAGATTAGAAGTCTCAGTGAGGCCAAAGAGTAGATCTGGGTAGACTAAGGAAAAGGCTGAGGGTGGGTAAAAAACTAGGAGTTTGTGATTGGAGCAAGACAGTGAGATTGTGACTTTGAAATGGAGTAAGAAAGTACATGGAAATCTTGAGAAAGCCCCAAGTGAAGCTCTGAGAGCATTTTGTTAAGATAGAAAGGACTGGAAGTTACTCAGATACCCCAGACGCCGTGCTATTGAACAAAGAGAGATGGGAAATAGAGTGTTACCTGAGTAGAGAATGGCAAAGTCTAGATATGAAGGCAAGGAAATGCAAGGATTTAGGGATGGCCAGAAAAGAGAAGACACATAGGTAATTTAATTGAAACGGGCAATTTTTATAAATAAATTTTGCACAATCTTATCCTCCTCTTCCTCTTTCCTCCTCCTCACTTCTCCTCCCTCTTCTTCCTCCTCCCTCTTCTTTTCTTCTAAATCCTTTGATTGTAAGTTGTATGAGAAAATAGCAATTCTGACTTTAAAGCTAGATAAGGCTCATGAATTTGCAATGCAGCTTTCTAAACAAAGACAAGTCAGGTTAAACTAGAGGGTTGAGTATTGCTATTATCGTTCCAAAAATGGCATTGTATGATTGGTTGTATACATTCCCCAAAGTCACTTTGTACAGAGAATACTTAATGGAAAAATGATTCAAAGAATAGTTTATCTATTGCCTTTCTTCCCATTTGGGCAATATAGTAAAGCTCCAGATTTGTAATTTTAGTAGATTACAAAGAAAAATAATAATTTCTAATATGCTGATCTGATGCTCTTCCCATGATGTTTCTAAACAAATATAAACATATCAAGTGACAACTGATGTTTGTTCTCCATGGCCATAGAAAAGAAGAAAATTTATTTATTTGTTATTATTTTTTTATTTTTTTTAATGTTTATTTTTGAGAGACAGAGACAGAGCGTGAGCAGGGAAGGGGAAGAGAAAGAGAGGGAGATACAGAAGCAGTCTCCAGGCTCTAAGCAGTCAGCACAGAGCCCAACATGCGGCTCGACCTCACGAACCGTGAGATCATGACTTGAGCTGAAGTCCGATGCTTAACCGACCAAGACACCCAGGCTCCCCAAAAAAGAAGAAAATTTAGATAATTCACCAGATACCCCTTCTTGTTTTATTCTCATATCTATACATCTATCTATGTCTATATAGCTGTCTATGATTTCTAAAATATAATTTAATATAAATAGCAGCTGTTAATCACATGGAATATAGATATATTTATATTATATAAAATATATATAATATATATTGCTGATAGAATTTTGGCTAGATTTAGTCTACCAGCATTACTGCATCTTCCCAGATCTGCCAGATATGGTATGTTAGATTTTATTTTAGATATAATTTTCTTGAAGTTTCAAATTATTAATTTTGTTCTGTCTTTTAGTTATCTTCAGGAATAGCAGAGCTCATTTCTTCCCTTAGGAACAGAATAAACTACAGAAATGTTCAAATCTACCCCCCTCCCACCCGCAGCATCATACATGCATACATATGTACATGCATACGTACATGCATACATATAAGCTTTGGGATTCCAATTCGCCACTGGAAGTCCACAACAAGGATGGTTCTCTGAAATCTGAATTGGCATTTCAATTTGGCCCAATTTCACCCTACGGTTAACAAGTCTGTGCTCACATTTCAAAAAGGTTTAAGGTAATGCTGGAGATGGAGTCTGATAAGCAAATTTTAGGATAGCTCTTCTTGCTCTCTCATTTTTCTTTTTCTCCTTTCATTTTAAATAATGAAGGAGGTAAGGCTGGAAAGGTCAACTATTTTAGGTTTTGTCAGGCAGTTTGGGATTTCTCCAGTGAAGAATACATCCCAATTCCCTGGAATGTCAAATCAGCAGCTTAGTCGGTCACTAGAACCAGGACAGATGGGATTTCCCAGGAGGCTTGGCCCACTTCCCTTCTTAACTCACATAATTAAAATTTGAAACCATAGATTTATTTGACCTCACATTTGGTTACAAAGAAAAAAAAATTCTTTTCCACCTTCAAGTGAGTTCAAGCCAAAGACTTGAAAACTCTTCCCCTAGAGAAAGATCAAGAAGGGAAGCAGATGAAGCAGAAGTGGAAGATCATATTTTTATACAGGTTATTTAATTCAGAAGTTACAAGTACATGCCCAATGTATAAAAAATTGCATGTGGTTGATCATTAATGCTATTGCTTACTTGGGGGGATAATGATTGACCTGAAAAATGTGGCTTGGATGCCTTAGGCTATTACCCTGACTTGCTATAGGATTTGTTTGCACTGAAAATTTTCACAAGCCTTAGTGTCTTTTTCTTCTATAAATTGTGAATATAGGGACACCTGGGTGGCTCAGTTGGTTAAGCACCTGACTGGTTCAGGTCATGATCTCGTGGTTCGTGAGTTTGAGCCCCACATCTGGCTCCCTGCTGTCAGCACAGAGCTGGCCTTGGATCCTCTGCCCCCCACCCGCCCCTCCCCTGCTTGCACTTTGTCTCTCTCAAAAATAAATAAATATTTAAAAAATATATTTAAAAGGTGGAGATAGATAGGACTATAGCATGATTTTTGAAATAGCTTGTGAAGACAGAGTTCTTGTCTAATTGGCTCACAGCAGTGCCCAGCATCATATTTGACACATAGTAGGTTCCAGGTAAGTGCTTATTAAACAGAGGAATTAATGGAGAGTTGATTTTTGGTTAGAACTCACCAGGTTTGTCATAGACAAGCCAAATGGGTTTGTCCAAATTATTTAATTCCTTCTGTGTAGTTGCTTCTTAAAGTTTCTGTGGATATTAGGAAGATTGATGAGGTATTGATCCAAAGAATGTTAAGAACAGAGTATTTTTATCATGTTAATATTATTTGTGCATGTATTACCATTATTGATAATTTTTGGAGCCCTGACTCTGTCTATCACACTGCCATCTCCGTTTTCAACCAAGACATCTCAACACAGAACTTTTTGAAAAATGTTCTAATAATAGTATCATTTGTATTGCTGTAGCTGTTGTATTATGGTGCAAAGTCATGATATATATGACATATATGTTTTATATATATATATATATATAATATATATTTCTATGAGCATAAAAATTATTCAAGTACAAAGTATGTATTGAATATCTACAGCATGTTAATTACTGTTTGGGTCACTTGGATATAACAATAAACCATTGACAAGAAACCTGAATTTACATTCTAGTTGGGGATGGTGGTGAGTAAAAAATAAGGAAGTGAAAAAAAAAGAAAAAATATAAAAGTACATGCTTAGAAGAAGATGGACTGTGAGTACCTCGGTGTGTCTCTAAAGGTGAAAATATGTCTTCTTATCCATGCTTGGTTGTCTTAAAATACTGCGAGGAAGGGGTAAAAGTAAATGCATTTCACATGAAAGAAAAGGAAACGGAGTTGAAATTCATATATATCATTAAACATTAGCTCAAATAATAAGTAAATCTAAAATGTGATTTTTAGTAGGCATTTACATTGTTCATTATGAAAATTTCAAAACATGTACATTAGCAAGAAAAAATAGTGTCATGAATCTGTATGTGCCCATCACCTACTTCAACATTTGTCAGTGTTTCTCCTATATTGTTTACCTAACCCTCATCCAATTTTTGTCAGAATACTGTAAAACAAATCCTAGTTATGACATTGTCTCACACATATACTTCATTATGCTTCAACATGCTTTAACCCACAAGGGCATACTTTTAAAAATGTCACCACAATGGCATTATCACATCTAACAAAAGTAAAGACATTTTAGTCGCGTCATTTAATAACCACACCATATTCAACTCCCTAATCATCTTAGGTATGTCTTTTTATAGTTGATTGGTTCAAACCAAGATAAAAAAAATCCACACGCTGAATTTGGTTGTAGTCTCCCGTAAATCTCTAGGGAGATTTAACATAATAGCCCCTCTTCTCCAAATTTTCATTTGTTTAGGAAATTGGACCATTTGTCTTGTGAAATATCCCATATTATGGATTTCTTTGATTGTTTCTTTATGCTGCTATTGAAATTGTTTCTCTGTTGTACATATTTCCCCTAATTAGAGCTTGATTAGACTCAATGTATAATTTTTTTCAAGAATATTTTATAGTAGTAATTAGCATATCTGTACCACATGTGAAGGCAAGCATCAAATAACTGGTTGTCACACTTTAAGTGGTGCTAACATCACTACTGCCAGCCTGGTCCCATCTAATATAAAGCTTCACATCAATATTTCAATATTTTATCTAATAGTCTTAATATCCACAGATGAGCATTGTCTAGGCCATCATTTCATTAAAAGGTTATAAAATAGAGGTTTTAAGTTGTATGTATCTAGTGTCCACCTACAATTCTCCTTCCTATAAACAAAAAAAATTTCCTCATCAACTATTTAGTTACCATGAATTGTATGGTAAATTATCATTCACGGAGTAAAACAAGCCAACTGAGCAGTGCAGTAGATACAAAATGGTGATCTAGCCATCTACTTATTTTAAAATGCCACCTCTGCCTGAGAACTTAGGGAAGATTTAGAGAAGCTGGTGTTTGAGTTGACTTTTCTTCCTCCTTCCTCCTCCTTTCTTCTTTCTTGTCTTTCTTTTCTTTCTTTTCTTTTCTTTCTTTCTTTCTTCTTTCTTTCTTTCTTTCTCTTTTTTCTCTTCTTTTTCTTTTTCCTTCCCTCCTCTTTCCTTCCTTCCTTCCTCCTCCCTCCCTCCCTCCTCCCTCCTTCCCTCCCTCCTTGCCTCCCTTTCTCTCTCTCTCTCTCTGGCCCCTCCCTTCCACCCTCCCTCCTTCCCTTCCACCCTTCCTCTCTTACTGGTATTTAGAATAGCCAGATGTGGGGGCTCCTGGGTGACTAAGTCGGTTAAGTGTCAGACTTCAGCTCAGGTCATGATCTCACAGTTTGTGAGTTCAAGCCCTGCTTTGGACTCTGTGCAGACAGCCCAGCGCCTGGAGACTGGAGCCTGCTTTGGATTCTGTGTCTCCCTCTCTCTCTGTCCCTCCCCCCCCCCTCAAAAATAAGTAAACATTAAAAAAAAATTAGAATAGCCAGGTATTTTGTGATGATGGTGACTATTTTTAAAGTTTGACATTTCTAGTGTTTATATAGGGGACATCTTGTGTTTTTAATTTTTATTTTTTCAGTGGCTAATGGTGTTAAGCATCATTACATGTGCTTGTAGCCATTCATATCTTTTCAACTCTTTTATTCATTTTCTTGCTGAATTGTTTGCCTTTTTATAATGGACTTCAAAAAGTCTTTTTTATATTCTAGACATAATTTCTTTGATATATATGAATATATTCTACCAATCTGTAACTTGCTTTCTGTTTACTCAATGTGTCTTTGCAAATCAGAAACTTTTAAAGTTGATAAAATTTAATTTATCATTTTTTTTAATTTCTTGTAAAGCTCATGCTATTATGTTCTGAGAAATTTTGCCTACTCCACAATCACAAAGATTTTCTCCTAGGGGTTCTGTAGTTTTATGTTTTACATTGAAAACTGTAATCCAATTTGAAATAATTTTTGTGTATGGTGTGAAGTAAGGTAGATGTTCATACTTTTCTGTACAGGTATTTGTTTGTTGAAAAGTCTTTTCTTTTCTCATTGAATTACCTTGGTGTCTTTGTCAAAAATCAATTCATATATGTATTTATCTATTTCTGGACTCTCTTTTCTGTTCTATTGATCTATGTCTATCTTTTTGAAAGTACTCAAACTATCTTGATTACTATAGTTTTGTATGTTATAGTAAGTCTTAAAATAAGGTAGAGCAATTCTTTTAACTTTGTTCTTTTTTAAAATGGCTTTGATTATTCTAGATTATTTGCATTTCTGTACAGATTTTAAAATCAACTTATCACTTTCTACTAAAAAAAAAACTGATAGAATTTTAATTAGGATTATGTTGAATCCATACCCCAATTTGGGAAAAATTGCTCTATTAGTAGTGATATTGAGTCTTGTCAGTTAATTATTGTTAAAAATACTATATTAATTAAACAGGAAAAAGAAAGTATTTTTAACCAATCATTTCAGAATAACTATATACTCACAATGAGAGAAAATAACTTCTATATCTACCTAATTCCATGCCCCCAAATCAATTTGAAATGATACCTTTAAACATGAAACCTAGAACTATAAATTTCTTAAAGAAAATATAAGCAAATATTTGTTACCTTGTAGAAGGAAAGATTTCTTAGATAGAACCCAAGAAGTACAAACTATAATAGGGACTAAAAATCTTGATAAATTAGAGATCATCAAAATTAAAAACATCTGCTCATCAAAAGACATCATTAAGAAAATGAATAAGCAAGCCACAGCCTAGAAGAAAATATTCAAAATGCATTTCACACAAATAAATTGTATCAAGAATGTAGAAAGGACTACTAAAAATCAATAATAAAAAGATAAACAATCTAATTAAAAATGAGCAAAAGTATTGAACAGACAATTTACAATGGAAGATATATGAATGACCAGTAAGCATGTGATAGGTGCTTAACATCATTAGTCATGCTGGAAATGCAAATTGAAAACCCAATGAAGAATGCAAATTGAAACTCCAAGGAAATACCATTTCACACCTGCTAGAAGAGTTAAAATCATAGAAAAATAAGACAATATAAAATCACATGGAGCTGGGAATGTGTAAAATGGCACAAGCATTTCTTGAGAACGGTTTGGCTATTTTTTATAAAGTGAAATATACCTCTATCCTGGAGTGTAATTTTAATTCTTCTCTCTGCCTGTTGGTAAGAGAGGCAACCCAGGGCCTTGACATTGTTCCAAGCTACACATAAACCTGGCTGCATCTTTTATTACTAGGAGCTGATTAACGTGCCTCTCTTTTCTCACAGTTCTAGGTCTTCAGTTAAGATTGGGGAGTGGGAGACATTAGTATCCATCTAGAATATTATGCCAAAATATGCTTAGTTTCTACCTAATTGCACCTCCTGGGACAGAGAAGATTCTCAATATGTGATGTGGACTGAATCCCAGGTCATTTCTTAGTTGTAACTCAGGATGACTCTTGTTCTTTATTTACTACTTTTGCCATGAGGCTCTGGACTAACTAGGTTGCTGCTGTAGACAGCAGGAGGCCTGAAACAAGTTGAAGAAAGCAAGGGTTGAAGAAGGAGAATTGGAGAGGAGAGAAATGAGAAAAAAGGAATAAGAAGGGTAAAGGGAAGAGAGGACCACATGTCTTGGTAAGCAAGGATTCATGCATTTAATATATTTAAAGAATAAAATAAAAGGAAAAGAAAAGACTATGTTTAATTAGTACTTGGCCTGGGGCCCCTGGGTGGCTTAGTTGGTTAAGCATCTAACTTCACCTCAGGTCATGATCTCATGGTTTGTGAGTTCAAGCCTCATGTCAGGCTCTGTGCTGATAGCTCAGAGCCTGGACCTTGCTTCAAGTTCTATTTCTCCCTCTCTCTGCCCCTCCCTCACTCACACTCTGTCTCTCTCTCTCTCTCAAAAATAAATAAGCATTAAAAAAATTAGTACTTGGCCTAATTAATGGCTTATAGTATTATCTGTTTATTTGAATACAGGACATTTTCCTGTAAAATTCCTATTTCTACAGTTGTGCCACTTTTTTTTTTTAATCATGATTTCCACTAGTTCCTGTTAAGCTTCATTTTGTTGATTTCTGATTATTTCTTCAATTTAACAATGCCATTTTGAATTCCAATACCATCCTCTGGAGTGCTACCCTCCTTGAACTTTCCTAGGTTTCATTTGCAAGTTTGGGAATAAACTCCATTACCATTTCATGGTTGGAAATATTAAATATGCAGCTTGAAATGCATAATAAAATTCCCTAAACTATTTCAAGGCTTCACAAACATTAAGAATGATCAAATCCATAGTGTCCTCATGATTTAAGGCATAGAATTTTTATTTTGCACTAAAACACCAGACTCTGATATTGTATAAATTGTTATTTACACAAAGCTAGAGGAATTCTGGAACTCAGTGTCATTCCAATCTAAATCTCACATTAGGGAGCCAGCCTCACTTGATAATTAGGGAATATCAGTAGAGCTATACCTCAAAATCAAATTTATGCAGAGATGTTTGCTAAATAACATATCAAAACTGCCAAGCTGAAGATTTTACCTTTTTGCAAAATGTAAACAGTTTTTTTTAGTGAATTACACTCTATTTGAAATATGCAAAACATTTTAGTTCACATCTGATGTTTAAAATATTTTCTCAGTGAGGAACAGGTGTCCATGCACTTAAGCTAGCAGCTCCATTTGTTCAATATGACAAGAGTTTTAAATAAAAAGGGAAATTGTCTTATTTACCTCAAATTTTATAATGATATGCTGGGAGTCTTCTCCCAGTCTTGCTTCATCTGCTATTAAGACACATAATACTTTCCCACTCTCCCCATCCCTGTCTCCAATTCGGAGCCTTTTCAAGGACTCCTGGTAGAAGAAGCAAGTCATGAGATGGCAGGATTCCTAGTTATTTCAATTGGCCAAATGAATGTATAACTTGTTCAGATTAAAATATCTGAACAATGTTTAAAAAAATCAGTTGTGTAAACACTTTCTAAATTTTCTTCTCATGAACTACATTTCTTGATTCATTAATCATTACCCTGATTTTCAAAAATGCAATGAAGTATTATTCCTTCCTACACAAAGCACTACTAGAATATTACTCAATACCAATAAAGATACTCCTGATTATGACGATGATGATGATGATATGATGGTACAATAGCTAAGATTTACTGAATGTTACATACTTGCCAGTGCTCTAAGTAACATGCATATTCATGCGGTCCTCACACAATCTCATTTAAAGAAAAGTGAGATGTTGGGGCGCCTGGGTGGCTCAGTCGGTTAAGCGGCCGACTTCACCTCAGGTCATGATTTCGCGGTCCGTGAGTTCGAGCCTCATGTCGGACTCTGTGCTGACAGCTCAGAGCCTGGAGGCTGTTTCAGATTCTGTGTCTCCCTCTCTCTGACCCTCTCCCGTTCATGCTCTGTCTCTCTCTGTCTCAAAAATAAATAAACGTTAAAAAAATTAAAAAAAAAAAAAGAACAGTGAGATGAGCAGAGAGGTTAAATACCTGTGTAAGTAAGGAGGTGACACCATCTGAAGCTGGAGTTCATGGGCTTAACCAATATACACCTTACCTTTGGCTGATATGGACTGTGGGTCCTAAATTGGTGAAGGTACTTCCTGGTATCTTAAAGTTGAGAGAACAAGGAGCCTAAGTTCAGTAAAAATCTTTCATATCACTTGAGTCTAAAAGGTGTAGGTACCACATCAGCATTTGTGAAGGAAGGTGGGTGGATTGGAGGAAGGACTGACTGGAAGTATCTAGGGAGGGCTATTTATACCTATTTCCTTATGATGCATACAATTATTACGTGGCAAATGGAAGTAAGTATGAAGTTAGATTTCATAATTCTAGTAAGTTACATCTGGATTACATAAATATCTGTATGATCTTGTAGCTACAGTGAAAAATGCAAAACAAATGGGGCCCCTGGGTGTTTTAGTTAATTAAGTGTCCGACTTTTGATATCGGCTCAGGTCATGATTTCATGGTTCATGAGTTCGAGCCCTGAATCCAGCTCTTTGCTCTCTCTCTCTCTCTCACTCTCACTCTTGCTCTCGCTCTCTCTGTCTCTCATAAATAAACATTTTAAAAAGTGCATAAAATGAGAGAAAATGAAAGAAAAATGACGTTCTTTATAAAAATGTGGGAACGCATGCTCTTCTGTTATTTTTGTTAAAATATAATTTGAATTAGCTATAGTGTTCTATTGAACAAATATACCATAACTAAGCAATGGTATTTCTGTAGAATGTTTAGGTCCTTCTAATATTTCACTATTATAAATGATCGCTATAATGAACATTTTTGTATATGGATCTTAATCTTTTTTTGGAGTCATAGAAATGGATTTGGTTGGTCAAAGTTTGTAACACTTCCTAAGGCTCTTAATACATTTTATCAGATGCACTTTGTTACTTTCCTGCAGGAAATAAAATAGTGGCAGTTGTTAAAGCATTAGTTAGCAGGCTAGGTTCAGGAGTCTTATGATGCCTGTCAGATGTTATTTGGCATAAGAAAGTTATCTTGCTCTGTCCTTTCGAGGTGAGATTCAATGACCAGGCTTCTTGTGTTCTTGCCAGGAAAGATTACCTGGGGAAATCCAATACAAAACTTTAAACAAATATCTGAGAAACGTATTATTCTTGTCTAGCCACTGGCATTGTATCTTCTCATAGATAGTTGGATATAGCAATTACTTATGCTCTTTCTTTAGGTATCTACTTGAAATTTGTCCAATAATTGTACAGCTTCTGGGTAAATACAAAAAGTAATTTGTGTCAATACTACCCCAAATTCTTTTTTACCCTTATAAGGGACTTCAGCTATTGAAAATAACATCATATCATATGATGTCAGCATTTATAATTAGATAAAGTTATGCCATTTTATACTTTAGAAATAATATAATAATTTGAGTTAATTCAAATGTCATTTATTTATATTTTATTATAAAGACAACAGATTTTGAAAGTATCTTATAAATTAAAAATAATATAATATCCCTGAAAAGTTTGATTGTTTTATGCCCCTTTTTTACCTGTATGTGGGACAGAGTTTTCTGTGACTAAGTGACTTGCCCAGAGTGCACCAAGTTCTACCAGACTTAGGCATTTGGTTTGGCTGATATTTATACCTACTCATGTATCTCAGAAGCTTCCTTATTTTATGACTACGTGTGACTAGCTAAATTTAATTTCATGTTCCAAAGGGAAGTGCAATATTTTTTGAACATAAGAAACCCTTTTAAGAGAGAAGATAGTTTAGTTTCTTTGAGTCATCTTTGTGTTGTTGCAAAGCAGGAAGTTAAACTTGCCTTAAAAGTCAAAACAACTCCTCCTTTCCAAATTAAAATACAGCACTGACATAAAAATGAGTTCAGAGACCAAAGAGAAGTTACATTATTAGATTTAGACTTGAACTTTCAGAATTTATAAAGTAGAGCACATTGGTTTTAAGGACTTGAAAATAAACATGTGAAAAATTGAGATTGACAAATATTGGTAAAATGATATTTTCAAACTAGGTCTATTGGTTTATTCAAATAGGGAAGAATGCCTCAGTTACACCATAAAAGTGCGTATCAGAGGTGCTATGGACTTAATGTTTGTGCCCCCTCCCCCACAATTCCCATGCTAAAGCCCTAAGTCCAGTGTACATGTATTTGGAGATGGTGTCCCTAGGGAAGTTATTAAAGTTAAATGATATCATAAGTATGGGGTCCTGATCCAATTGGATTAGTGTTCTTAAAAGAAGAGACACCACAAAGCTTGCACTCTCTCTCCTGTGCACACCAAGGAAAGGACATGTGAGGACAAATCAAGAAGGTGGCCATCTATAAGAAAGGAAGAGTTTTTAGTTCCTTTGAGTCATCTTTATGCTGTTGCAAAGCAGGAAGTTAAACCTACCCTAAAAGTCAAAACAAATGAGCTGCATCCTTGATCATGAACCTCCAGAACTGTAAGGAAGCAAATTTCTGTTTTTTAAGCCACCAAGTGTATTATATTTTGTTAAGGCAACACAAAGAGACGAATACAGGAGGTTCCACAGCAGAGGTAAGAGTTTACGGTTTGGGTTAGAGCTGTGGGATTCTTAAAGTAGGTGAGTTATATTCTATTAGTGCTTCCTTGTATCCTTGTGTATTGTTGATAGGTTTGTGTTATTGTCTAATTATGGTAAGAGCACCTTTTTTTGTTTCCTCCTGAGTAGTCCGTGAGAATAAAAGAAAATAAATTAACAATTATGGAAAAATTAACATGTACCAGGCACCATTTCACATGTGTTTTCTCATTTAATCCTTGGAAACAACTTGCAACTTAAGTATTATTATTCCAATAATTATAGTTAAAGAGATGAAATAACTTGCCCCACAATCACTTATCTAGTTATTGGCCAGTTTGGGGATCCAATCTTGTCATTTTCCCCTATGATGTCATTGCTTTTACATTACATAATATTCAGGATCCAGTGAGAAAATAAGAACCACTTTGGTATTTCAAATTGAGGGGATTGAATGCATTGGGATTAGAAGAGTTGAAAGTTCAAATAGAAGATGGTGAAACAGCCCAGAGAGTAACACAAGCCAGGCATGACTGCTTCTACTCATGAGCTGGAGGATCTAGGGGGTTAGGTGGTACTATTGGAGCCCTGGAGCTTCCTAGCAGACACTGGAAGATCTACTGGTGTAGATTTTCATTTTACACATTGCAAAACCATGGTCTAGAGAAAGTAAGTTTATTTAGTGAAATTCAGATGGCAAGTAAATAGCAAAGCCAGAGACAAATCCAGTAATTCTAAAACCAAGTCCAGTTTCTCCCCCATTTCACCATGAAGTGCTCAATAAGCACTTGTCAAGTTGAACTGAATTGAATGGACTCAACTGAAGTAATTATGGTGGAAAGGAAATCACAAACTTCCAAAAACACAGCCATGTGTTGCCAATACAGTACTATAAAGACACTGTATAGATAAAGAATGTTCCTGGTCAAACCATGATGTTAAACCTTTCTTTAAATTACTGCTCATCTTTTGGGTATTTTTTTCTCTATATAGTTTTAGTCTTTCTTGCAATCAGTGGAAACACAATATTATCTGTATTTTGATTGCTGCCTGATTTGCTTAAATATACCTACTCTAAAGTTGGTGACCCTCAAAACATTATATAAAATGAGAGACACTCCATAAACCAACCACATGTAGAACACGTTGATTTTTTGTCCCTTTTTTTTCTTAAATGAATATGATTTGAGCATTGTCCTTGGCTAATCACATCTGAGACTAATCTCCCCTTCTCCTAACCTCCCAAAATTTAGAGGTCATAACACCCTCCAAAAAGTCCCCTTAACCCAAAGGATAAATATATTTATTTCACCTCATAAAAATTCATAGTAATTTCTTCTCAGCATTCTTGTTATATTTCTCAGTAAATAAGGAGGAGGGGGGTTGTATTTGTGTTTTCTGAGAACTGGCTCTAGCAAAGGAAAAGAAAAATGTAAGTTTATTTTGTACCCTTTCTTTGTGTTCTCCTAGCTCATGAGCCCATAATTTCCCAAATCACAGAACATTAGTTATCTCAGGTATGGAACTCTAAAACTCTAAATAGTTTTTTTGTGTACTGCAACTGGTGTATTAAAATAAACCTCAACCTAAGATTTCCAACTTCCTCTCTCTCTCTCTCTTTCTGCTGAGAAAACACAGATATATTGCTATCAATTCTGTCCTCAAATTATAGTTTGGGAAACAGTCATGCTGGGTCTATTATGTAACTCTAGGCAAGGTGCCAATATCTTTTCCCTGCCCTCAGACTCTCCTATATCTCATAAGCTCTTCTCTTCATTTCTTTGTGACAGTACAGCATCGCCCCTGTTGTCCTTCACAGAGGGCTAGTATTCTTTCTATTGTCCATGGATTTAGGAATATCAGTCTTCTGACTCACTCCCCACCATCATATATACACACACAATTCTTCAGGCCTCCCTCACATTAAATAGTGCTACAGTCCATTTTTATGCAGAGACAGAAATATTTAACTGGAGAGAGTAAGTCTACTGGTTCTCCATACTTCACATTCAAGGGGTCACCAGTCATAGAATGGTCCAGGTGAACTGCAGCCCCATGGAGTTTTGCAATACACACTGGTTTACACAGACTACAATGAAAATGTTTACTCCCAGGAGTTGTGCCAAAGAATATCTATTTGTGGGTATAAGTGGTCCTAGCCAATTAAGTGGGATGTAGACAAAATCAATAATGATTTGTTTAGAATATAGGATATTTCTCATTTTTGTTCTTTTTCTTTTTGGTTTGTTTGTTTGTTTTGAGAGAGAGAGAGAGAGCATGCATGAAAGGGACAGAGACAGAGGGAGAGAGACAGAGAATCTTAAGCAGGCTCCACACCCAGTGCAGAGCCTAACGTGGAGCTCGATCTCACAAGCATGAAGTCATGACCTGAGGTGAAATCAAGAGTTCAGCGCTTAACCAACTGAGCCACCCAGGTGCCCTGATTACAGGATATTTCTAACTGAGATCCCTCAGTCTATATATATCCTGATGTCTAATTTCCAAGTTCTGCCTAAGGTCCAGATCCTGTTTGCCAAGCATCTTGAAAGTCCATGTTTTCTCTTTGCATCCAACTTCTCTCTCTTGTTTTATTCAAGATGTATTTCCGTTTTGTAGCTAGTCCTAAGCTTGACTCCTCCTTGTTCTCTGTCCTCCACCTCCCACCAAGCTACCTGAGTTCATCTTCCAACTATTACTCCCACCACATGGAAATATACATTATATCCAGAAAGAAACAAAGGCCTTTATTGCTTACCAGTTATCTATTAACCATTGCTCATATAAGTAATTACATGACAGTAAAGTGCTTATCCCAAATATACATATATATATAATTTATTCATATATATTTCATATTATATATATATATATATATATATATATATATATATATATGCAAGTCAATTGCTAGCATTCACCAATGCTTATTTTTCATGAGAATCTGTAGGAACAATTTTTATTAATCAAACATAAGTATCTACCCTTTAAATTATTAATAGAGAACTTAGAAGGCATTAACTGGTAAGGTCCCACAGGCACCTGCTTATATTGAAAACAACTATAATTATTCTCTTTGTAGAAAAAATAAAAGGAAAGAATTAACTAGCAGTCATCTTTGCAATGAGCCATTCAGAACTATTCACAGTGTTATGCATTATCCTGCCCTTTCACTCTGCCTTTCCAAGAAGATCATAGAATATTAAGACTGAAGGGACTATCTCGGCCTGCAACCGTTTAATGGAGGAGGTTCCTAGGTCTAGATTGGCTAACCATAGCCTGTAGTCACATGGGTAGTTCAAAGCAGAGTGAGGCCTAGACCTTGATGATTTCTCATAACATTATATCATTTACCTTTCTAAAATAGACGTAAACTAAGAAATATCCCTTTCATTTTCTTGACCTGACAAAATCCAATAGAGATCATGATCATAATGATCATAACACATTTTTTCTTCTATTTTGGGGTCTTTATCAACCAGTACTTAATGGGTAGACTATGGGTCAACCTGTGGAATCAGAAACAGTTCTGCTTAGTAAACCTACTCACCTTTCTGTAATCTTCCTGATAACAATGATCAACTGAAGTGTCCTACCATAACATAACTTCTTTAGTTTTTGAGCAACAGCTGAAGCATTCTGTATGAATGTCCATACAGAATACTTGTTATGGTATATCCTATAAACATTTTACATTGTGGTTGGACACTACTATCTCGGATACTTTCATCTTTTCTTCCAGCATATTCATGAGAAGCTTTGTTGTTTTTGTTTTTGTTTTATGTTTTTGGAGGAATGGGTAAAGTGAGACCATTTTCATAATGAAAGGATTTCTTTTTTTAAGGCTTCAGTAGAGAACCACTAAGGTGGCTTCAATAAAGATGTTCAGCAGTCAACTAGGTTCACTTACTGACCATGCAATTTGCTACTGTTGATCAGTTTATGCCACATTTGTATAGCTCAGCAATATTAAAAAATTTTATACATCAGACAATCTCATGCTCATTTGTGAATTGCCAAAACTGCAAATGTTAAATTCATAAATGCTTAAAGTTTATTGGTTTTGAGCAGGTTTCAAACATATCTTGCATTTATCCTAAATGACCACATCTAGCCTTTTCCTCATTACCTTTTTAGTGTCTCCAAGGCAAGTAACTCTTAACTCCAGGCCTATATTCTACTCATGCTTTTTATGACACAGAGCAACAAGACAAAAATTCTTCCTTCCCAGCATTAGCTGTTCTTCCTTGTTCTGGGGTCCTTAAAAAAAAAGTAAACAAACAAAAAATAGAAAGCAAAAAGAAAGAAAGAAAGAAACCTACAGTAGGGAAGCCTGAAGCTGCAACACAAATAATGATTATTCCTGTCAAGGTTTAGCTGTGGTTGCTAAGTTACTGGACTGTTCTGAAAAACCTTGAAGTATGGGACACATTAGGAGCTCGTTAGGTCCCGGTGACTCGCGGTAAATGTACAATTTGTCTCTGTGCTAAACACACTTCAAAAATAACAATAAAGAAACCCACATGGCTTAAAATTTGTGACCTTTCTTTTTCTTGTTTCATTTCTCCTCTTCCTCTCCCAACATCTCATAGTCTTGTGTTCTTACAAAAGCAGCATTACTGGAAAAGTAAACAGAAGCGTTTTGCAATGGATGGGAGCAAGATATATTAGCTTAAAGCCTTTGGCATTTAATGAAGGTGTTCACAGAGAGACTCTTTCAAAGGGTTGAGAAAAACTTAATGTAGATTCCGTAATAATTGCTTACAGTGCAAGCTGCAGGTCTATCAGCTCACCTTCAGAGAGTAACTATGGTGTGTGTAAACCCGGATGCAAAACCTTTTGGGACTGTAAAGCACTTTACTGTATTATCTTATACTTGTATCCATTTTCTGTTTATCCCATTAACATTGTTTTTCCTATTCATAGATCTTGGAGTAAACCTAGAAACTTATATTTGCAATTCAAAATTATGATATGTGGGGGATATCACATTCTTTGTAGCCCAAAATTGATTATAGTTTTGATTTACTAAACATTTTTCATGGGTGGTTGGGCTTCCTCTTCTGGCTTTAGTTACTGCATCCATGTTTCCACTTTCACTATTAGTGTTTCGACAAGATAGTGTTATGAGGACAAACTAATGGAAGGAGAGCAGTTGGGGGAAATGGGTAAAAGAGAACAGTACTGGGAGGATGTGAATCTGGTTAATAGCCACCATTGTGGAGAAAGCCTTCTACTACAGCATAAAGCCCAAAAGAGACAAACAGTAATAAAAGGCAGGCAGCGTGACTCCTGGCAGCACAAGATCAAGATTCCAGAACCCGAAGTCCTGATCCCACCAACTCTCTGTCCTGGTTCATCAGTTTCCCCACTCCATATTCTCACTAGCATAGAGATAGGATATAATACCCTTAATCTTAAAAAAGAGGTGGGGGGGAATAATTTCATACCATCTCTAACCATTAGCTTATTTTCTTGCATACTCTTCCAAAAAGTTGTCTATAACCACTGACTCCAATTCTACCTATCGCCTTTCTTCTTCTTCCTTTTTTTAAAATGTTTATTTATTTTGAGAGAAAGAGAGAGAGAGAATTGGGGAGAGTCAGAGAGAGGAGACACAGAATCTGAGGCAGACTCCAGGCTCTGAGCTGTCGGCGCAGAGCCCAATGCGGAGCTTAAACTCATGAACTGTGAGATCATGACCTGAGCTGAAGTCCAAAGCTTAACCAACTGAGCCACCCAGGCACCCTTCCCCTTTCTACTTTTAAAGCTTTAATTATGTTATCCTTGGTTAATTGAGAAGACTATATAAAACACATTTTACATTATGAAGCAGAATAATCCAACTTAAGAAATACAACATTACCAATTCTGTTTCATGTGCCCCTGCATTCTTTCATATCCCATTCCATTGCCTCCATTAACTTTCTTCCTAGAGAAAAAGTTACCACTATCTTAAATTTTGTGTATGAAATTCCTTTTTCATTAACAACTTCATCCATATAGTTTCCCATAAACAACAGACTATCTCCCTTGAATGATTCATCAGGCTTTTGTATTTATCTTTTCACTGATACTGCTGTAGACTGATCACCAGCCATCTCCACATTGCCAAATCCAAAAGTAAGCCCTCAGCTATGATTATCTTCACCCATTATCTTGACCCATTATCTTGAGCTCTCAACATGCTTTCTTGTTCCTTCTCTGTTTAGTATTTGTTTTGATTTCTCAGGAGGCACCCTGTATGGTTGTCTACTTGCCTCATTGAATAATCCTCCTCAGTCTCTTTTGCTGGATGCTCCCCATTTTTCTAACCTCACTGTTAGAGTCCTAGGGCTCAGACTTTTATTTTTCTATATTCGTTTCCTGGATGATCTCATCCAGGCCATACCTATAGAGCTGATGACTTCAAAATGTATGTCTTCAGTTGTAAAGTCTTCCCTAAATTATAGGTTTGTTTATCCAACTGACTACTCTGTCTCACTGGGAAGTTCAGGACCATATCAGATTTATTATGTATAAAGTCAAGCTCTTTAGCTCCTCATTCTTCCTCTGCCATTCCATTTCAGTAGAGGGTAACTTCATTTTTTTTTCAGTGCTCAATAAAATCTCTGAATCAAACTTGACACCTCTCTTTACCATTAGCAAATCCTATTTTCTCTGCCTCAGGTATATCCAAATCCAACCTCTTTCTAACACTCTATTGTTACCATTCTGGTGCAAATTATCATCTTTCTCCTGTTTTACTCAGGATTCTCCATAGAAACAGAGCCAATAGAATGTAGATAGAGATATATAGCTGTAGACATAGACATAGATGTATATATGAGGAGATTTATTATAGGAATTGGTTCTTGCAGTTGTAGAGGTTGAGAATACCTATGATCTGCCATCTGCAAGCTAAAGACACCGGAGAGCTAGTGGTGTAATTCAGCCTGAGTCCAAAGGCCTGAGAAAAGGGATAGGGGACAGTTGGTATAAGTCCCAATGTGAGTCCAAAAGCCCAAGGGCCAGGAACACCAATGTCCAATGGCAGAAGAAGATGGATATTTCAGCTCAAGCAGAGAGAGATAATTCACTCTTCTTCTACCTTTTTGTTCTATTCAGGCCCTCAAGGGGTTGGATGATGCTCACCTGCATTGATGATGGCAATCTTCTTTACTCGGACTACTGATTCCAATGCCAGTGTCTTCTAGAGACATACTCATGCACACACAACACCCAGAAACAATGTTTACCAGACATAATGTTTACTGACACCGTATCTCCCTTGTACTATTGTAATAACCTAACTCTTGATATTCTCTTTGCCACTCTCTATAGTCTTTTCTCCACATAGTAAAACAGAGTGATCTTTTAAAAATGTAAGTCATCCCATATGTCTTCTCAGCTCAAAACCACTGCTTGCCATCTTGCTCAGAGAAGAAATTAAAATCCTTAACACACCCTAGTATCTGATTCCATTTCTATATTTGACTTTGTCTCCTGCACTTCTGCTTATATCACTGCTCCAGTTATTAAGACTTTTGTACTATTTCTCAAACATACCAAACCTATTCCTGTCTCATGACCCTGGTACATGCCCTCTTATTATTCCTCCTGCATGACGCAGGCTACCACTGTACTGCCTCATCACTCTCTGCCTCACTTCATTCATATATCTGTTCTTATGTGGAAACTCGAAAGAGTCATTCTTCCTTCTATTCCTATCCGGCATTATTTCCATTATAGCACTTATCAACTTTGAGTATTTCTGTCTCTTTATCTCTCTCTCTCTCTCTCTCTCTCTCTATTTACCTATATCCATATCTATATCATCTATATATAATTTGTTTATTGTCTAATACCAATTCTTAGTCAAGGCACTATTGACATATTGGCCTGAATAATTCTCATGGTGGCTTTACTTATGCATTATAGGTGTTTAGCAGTATCCCTGAGTATATTCACTGGATGCTAGTAGCACCAGTTGTGAGAACCAGAAATGTCTCCAGTCATTGCCAAATATCATTTGGGGTATAAAGTCACCCCAGCTGATTACCACTATTCACACCCAAGTGCGTATAAGCTTCAAGAAAGCAAAGACTTGGTATCTGTATTATTAATTGCTATATGACCAAGATATAACAAGTGCTCAAAAATATTAAGTGAATGAAAATATGGATTCCATGAGTTATCTCAGTATTCTTTCCATTAATATAAGCCAACAAATGACTTTTTGCTTAACTTTGTTTGAAATGATTTTTGTCTTATGCAACTGAAAGATTTGTCAGAATATTTAGAAAATATAGAAAGAAAACACATGACAGTGTAAGGGAGTAAATTTTCAAGATAACAAAGATCAATTGTTTAAAATAGCCAGATTTGTTGGGGCACCTGGGTGGTTCAGTCTGTTAAATATCTGACTCTGTCTCTACTCAGCTCATGATGTCATGGTTCTTGAGTTCAAGCCCCATGTTGGCTATGCATTGATATGGTGGTACCTGCTTGGGATTTTCTCTCTCCACCTTTCTGTCTATCCCTCCCCCCACTCACACACTGTCTCCCAAAGTAAATAAATTAGAAAAAATAGCCAGATTTGTATGTTAATGCACTGGGATTAACATGGTCTTGGGAAATAAGCTTCAAAAGAACAAATTATCTATAGTTAAAATAGTTGGTTCTCCAATGTATATTGTGCTGTAACTCAGAAATGTGACCCATCACACTTCTCTTAGTAAATTTCTTTTGGTAACCTAACAATCAGATGCTTCTCTGGGCATTACCATGTTGTAAAAAAGTCCATCTTTCATTCATTCTCTAATCCTATGTTAACTACTTATAGTACAGTTCTGCTAAAGTATCCTTGATCACTGAGTAATATTCAATTGTGTGTGTGTGTGTGTATGTGTGTGTGTTTGTACAAACATACACTCATCTTTGTCCATCTTCTTTATCCATTCAATAGTCAATGAACATTTGGGTTCTTTCCATAATTTGGCTATTGTTGATAGTAGTATTACCCAGTGAAAAAATGAAATCTTGCCATTTGCAACAACGTGGATGGAACTAGAATATATTACGCTAAGTGAAATAAGTCAGTCAGAGAAAGACAAATTTCATATGATTTTCAAAACTGATGAACAGATGAAACATCAAAACAGATGAACATAGGCAAAGGAAAGGAAAAATAAGATAAAAACAGAGAGGAAGGCAAACCATAAAAGACTCTTAAATACAGAGAACAAACTGAGGGTTGCTGGAGCAGGGTTGGGTGAGGGGATGGGCTAAATGGGTGATGGGCATTAAGGAGGGCACTTGTTGGGATGAGCACTGGGTATTATATGTAAGTGATAATCACTAAATTCTACTCCTGAAACCATTATTACACTGTATGTTAACTAACTTAGATTTAAATTAAAAAAATTTTTTTTATGTATCCTTGGAATACATACATGACTAAGTCAGCAGCTTGGCTTTTGAGATGTTCATAGTTTACTGATGGAGATACACATGTAAACAAATAGTTAAAATCAACTGTTGGAGATGTTTCACTAAAGATGTGTGTTTATATCTGTATATCTGTATCTACATTTATATTCCTATGTCTAAATGCAAGTTCAGAGGACAACGCTGTTAACTGTAGCTGGGAAGATGGGCAGGCATGTTCAGAGAGGAGGAATTTGCCCTGGGGTTTTGCACAATGAATAGGTAATTGATGAAAAGATGTTCACCTGGCAAATAAAGGAAGTAGACTATTCCTGACAGAACAGCATGTAAAAAGGATTGCAGGTGTGATAGAATTTGATATGTAAAGAGAATCCTGAGTGATTTTGTGTAGCAGGAGTTACAATGTGTAAGGGGGAGGCCTGAGAAAAGAAAAAGGTTAGATGAAGTAGGGCAATTCATAAAGGGCCTTATAAGTATCATTAACGTGTAAGGACTTGATCCTATAGATGAGTTATATCCATTCCACATTTGTGAGGAAGGGAGTCATATGTTAAGACATGTATTTCTGGAAGACCAATCTTCATCTCTGTGGTTAGTATGTGGTGGGAGAATACACAACAGGAAGGATGTCCGATTAAAATCTTCCATGATCTTCCAAGGAAGGAAAATAAAGAGTCAAACTAAACCAGGAGCAATCAGGATTGAGAGATGAGGGTGGATTTGAGTAATTTTTATACGTGTGAACTTCCCCAGTCTAGATGATTGACTGAGATATGAAAGAGAAGAGAAAGTAAAAGCTGTCCCTGAGGATCCTATCTTGGGCAATTTGAGACTGAAGTTATTGTGGCAGTGATCACATGGAGAAAAAGAAAGACAACATGCCCATAATCTCTTTGTGATCAGAGTAATGCTTGGTGTTCCTAGTTGCTATGAATGCTGATCACTGTTATTCAAATGGGAAATTCAGATGGAGCAGGAAATAATATTAAACATCTGGGGTGTCTCTGTACCAGTGTCATATTTTAAAAAGATAGTTTGGCTTTGAAAACTTGATGCGGAAATCACAAGTCAGACTCTTAAAACATCAACTGTCTTTCACTGAATTCTTTTAAAGAAATGACTCTCAGCTTTCCATCTTTATGAACTCCTTCATGGACAGTCACGGCAACTTATTTTCCTGTCTTCAGCCTCTCTCTCTGAGTTCACCACTTTTATGTGTGTCTCACTCCAGCTACATTATACATGTGACTTGGCAAGTCCTAGGTATGTGCCTGTTAGTGAGTTAACACTGCCACCTAGCATCTGAAAGGGATCTTTGTCTTCTAACCAGAGAATCCCAGTCTCTCCTCCAGGCATCATTGCCAGAACTCCTACCTTGAAAAGAGCTTGTTTACGATTAATTAGCATTGCAGGTGAAGAGCTTCTAGTTTTTACATCAACATTTCAGCATGCTGTGCTAAGTGTCTGGAGTGTCCGTCTCTTAGAGTGCCAGAGAGAAGTCAGGACAGCTGTGTGTGGTATGTATGCTGTGCATATGCATGTATGTTCCACGTCAGGATGGAGAGAGGAAGTCTGCAGAGGGAAGAAAAAAGTGCAGCTGGACATGTGCAGGAGGCAACACCAAAGAATTGGAATAGGTGTCAGGAATGAGAGTGTAAGGACAGAGAGGGTGTAGGAAAATGGATGAAAGGGGCAGGAGGGGAAATGGTTTAGGCAGGAAGAGGAAAGGAAATGTAAATATTTTGAGTCCTAGAAGAAGGAAGAACATTTTCCAGATCTTTCCATTTTCTCTCTTCTCTCCTCCCTTTTCCTCCTCCTCCTCCTCCCCCCACTCCTCCTCCTCCTCCTCCTTCTCTTCCCTTTTTCTCATCATTCTTTTTTTGGCTGAATGCAAAGGACTCACTGCAGACTTGCTGCTCATACTACCTAGAACCGCCATTTCTTGGTTAAGACCTGACTTTTTTTTCCTGATATGTATTTCTTGGATTTGAATATAGTGGTTTGTGTCCTTAATTTGTCCATTAATTTGTGTCATTAATTTCTATGTGTGTAATGCTTGCATGGAAGATAATTGTCTAGGTCAGTAATTATTAAACTTGTCTAAAGGTACCTGGGGGTTCTGAACTCCAAGCAGAAAGCAACTGTTGTTAGGATTTTACAGAGATCACAGGAATGTGCCCCTTGTGTATATAGGTGTCTTGGAAAGACTTTTCAGAAAACAGATCTTTCACTTACTTTGAGCTGGGTGTAAGAACATTATTTCTCCCTGCTGCCCTCTGCCGTGACAGTTTGATGTTCAAAGTCTTTAAAGGTTTGCTTTAGGAAAATGTGTATAACTCTGAAAGAAATTGCCCTGGTCCTGATTCCTATGGTGTTTTCTTACCAGTAACAAACCCGTACCAAACTCCCAATTTGTCACTGTCTGACTTCCTTTCTGGGTGGCAGCCTTTTTTGTTTTCTTGCTTTTCTCCTTTCTACACTTTCTTTATGATAAACAACCTATTACTTCAGTCACCTAACATTCATATTTCCTGTTTCTCATAATGTACATATTTGTAGTGTATGTCTATGTGTGTCTTGGGCAACCATGAAGGAAGAACTGATTTTATTCCTAGACCTGGCAACTTCCCATAGTAAGAGACCAGTCAGGGACAGAATTCAGCTATGTCTATTTACCTTGCTGTTACTATTCCCTATACTGATTGTTTCTTCCATTTCTCCTGTGACTGTCCTTGGGTCTTTCAACCTGTCCCCATGGCATCCTGTGATTTCAGTTTCCCACCAAACTAGCCCAGCACTTGACTTTCTTAATGCTTGAGAAAGCCATTAACAAAATCAAATGCAGGACATTGCTTTTCATCAAGCCATTCCATACTATTCCACATACCATTTTCTTTCTTAGATAGTCTCCTATATGTGTGGTACTTTTTTTTTTTTTAAATAGCATTCAATCAGACTTGTGTTCTTGGGCAAGCATCAATACCACTATCACCTTATGGTCATGGTATACTCAAAAATAAAGCTATGTGTGCCATGCTTTATTGCCCTACAGTGTTACCTTAATCTTACTTCATGAACAGCAAGCCTTTTCCCAATACTGGCCTTCCCTCCTTCATCCCTGTAATCTCCATATGAAAATTTCACATGACCCCAAGTTCCTATAACCAGTGCTACAGCAAAACCAGCGGGCAGCAGAGTTGCATTGGGCAGTGTAGCAATAAGAATTAAAATCATTCATCTTCTTTCTTTCTACTGGAAGCCAGAGGAAAGCTGGGAGAGGGACGGGGAGGGTGCAATGGGGAGGTTATGAATTGCAGCATTTCCAAGGCAACCACAGAGAAAAGGTAGAAGGTTGAGAAGTTAGGAAGGTAGTGACACAGGTTAAGATATGGGTCAGGGGTCTCTACCTTTTATGCATGACAATTGTGCACTTTAGTAATTTATGCTTCTTTCAGATAAATGTATTCCAGGCTTTCAGTTTGGTATTATACTGACATAGTTTGCTTTATGATAGTGCTACATAGATTTAACCCTTTATGATACCACTTGGACTCCTCTACTTTGATTGAATCTGGTGACATATTGGTTAATTTAAGAAATATCTTTTTTTAATGGTTTGGGGAAAATCCATTAATTTAAATTACAGTTTCACATTTTCTTTTGTTTTTTAATTTTTTTTTTCAACGTTTATTTATTTTTGGGACAGAGAGAGACAGAGCATGAACGGGGGAGGGGCAGAGAGAGAGGGAGACACAGAATCGGAAACAGGCTCCAGGCTCTGAGCCATCAACCCAGAGCCCGACGCGGGGCTCGAACTCACGGACTGCGAGATCGTGACCTGGCTGAAGTCGGACGCTTAACCGACTGCGCCACCCAGGCGCCCCGCAGTTTCACCTTTTCAAATAGGTTTTTAGTGCTGTGGATTGAGGGGGGAGGTGTGACAACAACGAGGCCTCTCTCTTTTCTTCCCCCCACCCCCTATTAATACTCTGAGAATTCTAAACACCACATAGCCTCAGTGCCTACGAATCACTCAGACAATCAAATGTTTATAGTTGAACTCTACTCAGTCAAGTGTGTCTGTTATGAAAAAAAAATGGCTCGTTGGAGCTGGAAATTTACAACAGACACCCACAGGAAGGCATACCACTGCAAATCACATGAGGGCATACAGCCCTTCATACTGAATTCCTGCAACAAGCCATTTAGAATGATCAGGACCTGAAGACAATACAGAATTCACAGAGAAAGTCCTTCAAAGATTATTTTGTACGTGATACTAAAGCCAAGGGTTCATTTTTCTCCTTAACTTCATCCAGACATCAGGATCTATCCTGAAGCATGAAAATGGAGAGGATTTGCAGTCTTTATTGTATAATGTCTTTTTTTTCTTTTTTGTTATATACCCTTAAAAAGGAAAGTTGTAAGCATACAACACAAAATTAGGTATAATTTAAACATCAGGGGTTAATAGTGGGTTTCTTCTTTGTTTAGGCTTTTTAATGCTCCTGAGATTCCTTTTCTTAATCCATGAAATGGAATGAGGATGCTTTCAAATCTTTAGTTACAAATGAAATTATAGATAGTTATGCTCTTTTCTGTGGTTCAGTCATGTTTCTCACATCACCCTTATCCTCTATAGCATGTGCACATATAGCACTTTTTAAATGCAGATGGCAGAGTCTCTAGAGCTATAGAATGAAGGTAGTATTTATCTCAGAATTTCTATAGCTCTGATTACCTAAATATACTAATAGAAAAATTATGCTAAGAAAAAACAGTAACTAAGCAAGATGTTCTCCTAGTCATAGAGAATATTGAAACTTCGGAAAATGTATCAACCAACCTACAATTACTTGGAGAAAGGCAAAAGGAAACTGGGTGTAAACAATGATATTTACATATTTCAGTCTTTTGCCATGACATTTGCAAATGGTGAATTTCTGAAAACAGGAAGATGTACCAGTTTCAGTTAATAAACATGGGGCTCCTGGGTGGCTCAGTTGGTTAAGCATCTGACTTTTGATTTCAGATCAGGTCATGATCTCACAGTTAGTGAGTTTGAGCCCCATATCAGGCTAGATGCTGACAGTATGGAGCCTGCTTGGGATTCTCTCCTTCCCTCTTTCTCTGCCCCACCCCCATGCTGTCCTCTCTCTCAAAATAAATAAATAAATTTTTAAACCATCTCAGATACATGTTTTCCCAGTTTTAGGGCTGGTATAGGAATGGAAGATATTATCCATGGGTCTCTCACGGTTTTGTAAGTCTTGTGGGCAGAGATACTTTTGTTCCACAGATAAAGATAGTATCTTGCTTCAGAGTAAGAATCAGGTTTGTTTAGTGTCCATTATAATAAAGATCATGTTTCTCTCCAGGGCAAAGGTCAGGCAGGCTTACTGATTTGAGTTTACTGAGCTTTAAATTATGCTTCTAAAGTATGACCTACAGTGTATTCAAGTGTAACCTGAATCCCTTTTTGACCCTGCTGGAATAGGGGCTTAGGGAAATGCAGGAATGCTGACACTCTGGTTAATGCTATTATTGCCAGTAATAAAGTCCTTCCTCTCTTGCCCAGTGGTCCCGTATCTTCTGCCAACATTTATGAAACTGAGGCAGGCTAACTTGTTAGCTGACAAGGAGAGTGAAAACTCAGACCCTTCACAGTTCTTGATAAGCAGTAGCGTGTACTTTTCCCTTAGTCCCAGGTCCAAGTCTCTGTAGCTGCTAACCTCACCATTATGTACTATTGAGCTCTATGTAGTTCTGGCTAAGAGCTCACACTTTGACAGCTTACTGGCTAGACTGGACCTGCAGAGGTACCTGCTTGGAGAGACCAGGTGACACAGTTCAGAAGTGCAGGAAAGTTAATGCTCCTTGAGGTAGACTTTGACGGAAAGGAGAGAAGAGATGATGGGGGGGGGGGGGGGGGGGCAGAGGGAGCCTACAGATAAATTTATATCCCTATCTCCTCTTACAAAGACTCTCCTGAGATAATATTCTTCTCTTATCACCTTTATAAAGGCAGTTCATATGGCCAGCTCACTAATGTCCCTCTTTATATATGTCCTTCTTATTTCCTTCCCTTGCTCCCTTCCCCCTCATTTCTGCTTCCCTGGGATTAGATTCTTTAATGAATAGTAATATATAAGTTTTTGCCACAGGTTTTGTTTTCTAGAGGACCCTGGTTAAAAGAGAGATTTAGGATTCTTGTACTTCAATACCAAAATTTTTGCATTAAAGTAGCAATGGAACAAAATTGTACTAACAGAAGGCAAATATGTGTGCAAATTGGTAGGCTGTCCATGTGAGCTCTTTAAACATGAGAAATCTGGTGGAGGTCAGTCACCAAGGTGGCCTACCCTCAGGCACAGCACAAGGACCAACCATCTTAAAGACTAGAGTGTTAATCTTCCTATGATTAAAAACATTGCCAAATAATACTCTTAGTAAATCATTCTCTGCAGCTTTAGAAATCAAGACATGATGTGCTTCATTATTATTAAGATCATTATCATTGTTTTTTATAATGACTGTGACCCATAAGATAATATGAGCTTCTGACTTATTTAGGGGAAATCTTTGATTCTGGATTCCAAGATGACCCAGGTATGAATTTTGGACTGTATTCATATTGCCTTTGACACAGATGAGATTTGAAAATTGATGCCCAAGATGTAGATCATCAGAAGAGAGGAGAACCTATATAGATCAGGGGTTAAAATATGGACTTGGGGGCGCCTGGGTGGCGCAGTCGGTTAAGCGTCCGACTTCAGCCAGGTCACGATCTCGCGGTCCGTGAGTTCGAGCCCCGCGTCGGGCTCTGGGCTGATGGCTCAGAGCCTGGAGCATGTTTCCGATTCTGTGTCTCCCTCTCTCTCTGCCCCTCCCCCGTTCATGCTCTGTCTCTCTCTGTCCCAAAAAATAAATAAACGTTGAAAAAAAAAATGTGGACTTGATGTTTGATAGGCTTGAGTTAAAATGGTACTTTTACCACTTCCTACTTATTGATATTTATCAAACACTTTCATGTGCTGTTACGTGTTTGATTATACCCCCCCCCAAATTTCATACATTGAAGTTCTAACTCCTATTACCCCAGAATGTGACCTTATTTGGAAATAGGATCATTGCAGATGTAATTAGTTAAATTAAGATGAGGTCATTAGGGTGGGCCCCAATCCAATTTGACTGGTATCCTTATGAAAAGAAAACACTGGAACATAGGTATGTACAGGTGGGAAATACCATTTGAAGATGAAGGCAGGGATCATGGTGATGCTTCTACAAGTCAAGGAATGCCAAATTGTAAGAAAACTACCAGAAGCTAGGGGAGAGGCATGGAAAAATTCTTCCTCACAGCTCTCAGAAGGAATGAGCCCTGCCAATACCTTGGTCTCAGACTTTTAGCCTCCAGATCTGTGAGACAATAGATGTCTGATGGTTAAGCCACTCATTTTGTAGTACTTTGTTATTGCATCCCTTACAAACTCATACATGGGCTTTCCACCATGCTAAAAGCTAGACATATAGAAGTGAATACAATATAGACATAGTACCTGCTCTCATGGAACTTACAAACTAATATGAAATAATACACAGGTAAACAAACAAATATAAGTATAAATTGTTATGTATCAAAAAAAAAATAAAGATACTCGGGGGAAATTGGTGATAAGGATACCAGTGGTTAACTTAGATGTGAAAGTCAAGAATGGTTTTTCTCAGGATGTAACCTCTAAGTTGAGACCTTCCATTTAAAGAGTTTCAGGATAAAAAATAAAATAAAATAAAATAAAATAAAATAAAATAAAATAAAATAAAATAAAATAAAATAAAATAAAATAAAATAAATAAAGAGTTTCAGGATTAGGGCACCTGGGTGACTCAGTTGGTTGAGTGTCCAACTCTTGATTTTGGCTCAGGTCATGATCTCACGGTTCATGAATTTGAGCCCTGCATCTGAATCTGCACTGACAGGACAGAGCTTACTTGGGATTCTCTCTCTCACTCCCTCTCTCTCTGTCTCTCCCATGCTCACTCACTGTCTGTCTCTCTAAAGAAATAAATAAACTTAGAAAAACTTTTTCAAGAGTTTCAGGACTGAGAGGTTGAAGTGAAAGAGATAACCATATGTGAAAGCCCAGAAACCAGTGAGAGCTCAGAATACACTGGAAACTAAAAAGCACAATATTTCTATTCTCTATCCTACTGTGTCAGAGAGGAAGGGCAAAAAATAAATTAGAAGTATACCAAGGTCGCATGGTGTAGGTTATATAGTTGTAAACCATTTGAGGACTTTAAACAAGGACGTGACAGAATCCATTGTACTTATAAAGCTTTTGCACAAAGGACAGACGGGGAAGACAAGAAGGGATGTGACTAGGTCAGTTCAAGATCCATCCCAGCAGTCTAAATGAGAAATCAGGATGGCATTCACTAAGGTGAAGGCATGGGAGATGGAGCAAAGTGGACAGTTGGCCGATATTCAAAAAAAAAAATTAATGTTTATTTATTAGAGAGAGAGAGAGACAGAGAGACAGAGCGCAAGCGGGGGAGGGGCAGAGAAAGAGGGAGACACAGAAACTGAAGCAGGATCCAGGCTCTGAGCTGTCAGCACAGAGCTGGAAATGGTGCTCGAACTCACAGACTGTGAGATCATGAACTGAGTTGAAGTGCAAAGCTTAACTGCCTGAGGCACCCAGGCTCCCCTACAGTTGGCAGATATTTGATTTGAAAGAAGAACCAATAGAACTTGGTAATTATTTGCGTTAGGGTAGTGCAGGAGAAGGAAAAATCAAGATGACTTCTAGGTGGTTGGTTTGAGCAGATGGTTGGACAAATGGCGATGTCATTTGCCAAGAGAGAAAATGGAGGAAGAACGAGTTTGTATTCTTGTGTATGAAAGAAGTTGAGGTAAGAGGAGAATAATCAGGAGGTTAGTATTATAAAGTTGAGGTGTCTTGAGACAAGTAGAAATGCCAAGTAGGCAGATGGTATGTAAGTTTTGTCTTTAACATAAAGATCTGGGCTAGAGATAATAATTTGTTTTTTATCTGCACATAAATGGTTCTTAATATATGGAAATGGCTAGGAAGAAGTGTAGAGGCAGGAGAGAGAGAATGTACACTTAGGCCTTGAGATAGATGTTAGGCAAATTATTTAACCCCTTTGAAACTTAATTCTGTTACCTTTGAATGGGAATAACATTACATGCTCTTTTAAGATATGTGTGGGTTAGGGGCGCCTGGGTGGCGCAGTCGGTTGAGCGTCCGACTTCAGCCAGGTCACGATCTCGCGGTCCGGGAGTTCGAGCCCCGCGTCAGGCTCTGGGCTGATGGCTCAGAGCCTGGAGCCTGTTTCCGATTCTGTGTCTCCCTCTCTCTCTGCCCCTCCCCCGTTCATGCTCTGTCTCTCTCTGTCCCAAAAATAAATAAACGTTGAAAAAAACAAATTTTAAGATATGTGTGGGTTAAATGAAATCATATCTATCTGAAAATGCAATGCAAATCATAAGAACTGAATGCATGGAGATTATTATTGTAATCATGATACTATCTCTGTTTGGTACTAAAAAGATAGAAAAGATGAAAGTAGGAGACTGAAAAACATTAAAAAAATGTTTCTTGGAAAGCTTCAATAAGTAAATTAATCCTTTTAACACTAAAATGCATATCAGAAGCAAGTGAGGATTTGCCCTGAATTGTGACTACTGTATTTGGCTCTAAGGTCATTCCAAAGAATTATGTTGTCACAATGGCGGAAATCAAGCAGGTACAAAGGAGAGAATTTGAGTAGGTTCTTAGGGCAGAAGGCAGTACAAGACTTTTCCAAGTGAGAGGCATGTGTGTATTGTCAAAGGTTAAAAAAAAAAAAAAAGTAATTTAAAGAGGAAATTGAAAATGTTAAATCATGTACTTGAAGTCTGATTTAATTGATGTGAAAGATATTATTGACATAAGAGCCAGAGACCCTCCCCCTGGGACTGAACTTGGACTCCTATCTTGAGAAGCAATTGATCTTCCATACTGATAGTTAAGATGGCTAGACTGAGAAGAGATGGCCATTTGAGAATGGGTAGCTGGCTTCTATGTGAGTGTGAAAGGACAAGAGCTGTAAGGATGGTAGAAAGAAAAGAATAAGGGTGACTAACCATGAAGTAGGTGGTAAGGAAGGAATACTTTGTGCCTAGGAAGGACCTGAAGGCCTGAAGTACAATGGATGAAACCAGCAATTGAAAAAAAGTTCAGTTAGTGAGAGGAGAGGCAGGAAAGGAAGGAAACAGATGTAAACACCTTGGTGAGTGAGGTCAGCAAAAATAAGTGAAAGCTTGAGCAGTCATGAGATGACATTGCTACTTAGATCAATCACATTGGTACTGAAACTGGAAGTATAGTGGTAGGGACAGATGACTTTGTAGTTATTCAATTAAAAGTAGTCCAAATGAAAGATATACTTAACTAAGATAATGCATGGGAGAGCTTAAAGCATGGGTTTAGGGCAGGTAGAAGTCAACTGCTCAGTGTAAGTGCAAGTGCACGCTGAATTAGAAGGGGGTAATGGGATCCCTTGTTCATATGAAATTCAAATTACGTGACAGACTTTGAAGGAAATTTTTGACTGTTTTTTTATTTACATGGCACAAGAAGAAGCAAATTGACCCTATTCAAAGACTATATCCTCTTTTTATTTTGTATTCCCCATCTCCTGTTAATGTTAGGTACACGGCAAATGATGATTCTGATATGAATGAATGAATACATTCATGCCCTATCTGTGGATAAACTCAAGCACAGACTAGCCAATCACTGGTCACATACTGTGGAAGGAATTTAAATATCAGATGAAAGACAGAACAGTGGGGCCTCTTAATCCATCGAACAGTAGGCTAAAATTCTGAGATACTCTGAATCTAAGAATTAGTAGATCAAGGCCAACCTTAGAGTGTATTTTATCTGTCATAAAGACCCCAGATATTAAAAACCATGTCCAGACCCAAATGGATGTGTCCTCTAAAACTTACCTAGCAAAGCAAGTTTCTCATCTTAAACTAAAGCCTATACTTAAGAAAGTTTTGCTTTCTCAGGGAATATATTTTTCTTTAACTTGAAAAGAATGTTTTATTTAGAGCTTTCTATGAGAGAACACTTTTTTTAGAAAGGGGTGTTAAAAAATAATCTAAAATTCTATTTACATTTGAGGTATTTTCTTGAAACATGCTTTAAAGCATACATATCTCTTTTGAAAAGAACAGGAAACTCAGGTATAAAAACACTAATAAAACTCTTCTCTGCTTGAAGAACATTCCCTAAATAATATACTTTTTTCAAGAGACCATAGCAATACTGAGTATTCATGGTACTGTTTCAGACTCAGGAAGTTAGTGATATTTTCCTGGTGAAATGTTACATTTGCCACATCAGTCTGTTTTATAGAAAACAATTATATTATTTAAGTTTTAAATGAAATGAGTTAGAATTTTATATTCTTCTACAGCAGTGCTTTCTCTGCCATCTCCTTCTTTCCATGGTCTCCTAGCTGTAAGACAAATGTTTTATTAATACAATAAAATGGTATTGAAATTAAAATAGCAGTAACTAATATTTGTATTATACTTTGTAGCTATCAAGTTATACTATCACATCTCACTTAGTATCTATCTTGTGAGACAGTATTATGATTTTCATTTTTATTTTACAGTATGGAGGCTCAGAAAATGTAGAGTTGCCAGAGATATAGAGTAAGTAAGGAAATTGGGGCTATAAACTTTTCTGGCTACAGTTGTTTTTGTTTTTTTGTTTGTTTTTTGCTTGTTTTTGTTTTTTCCCTGTAGCCATTCATAATTATATCTCTCAATTAGATACCTTTGGTCCTTTCTTTAGACTTCAAAGGCAGAAAACAATTTCTCCTTATCTGAGCTATAAGTATCACCAGAAGAAAAAGTTAGCAAATAAGTTCTTGAATCTCTGGTAATACAGTATCCTTCTGTTTTGGAGATATTTGAGGGTATACAGAAGGCTAGACAGATTTTTTTTTTATTCCTTCTTAACCTTTAAGCTTTGGTAAGAGATCACCACGAGGCATCAAACATATTTATTTGTGAGTCTTATAGTGTCTTCTGTTTCCAGGAAGCAGAACTTGGCAATTCTGTCCTTTCTGGAGTACTGTGAATAGTGAACTGAGTACAAGCTTAGGAAACAGATAAAACTGAGTTCACATCCCATTCTCTCCATTTACTAGCTATATAGCCTTGGAAAAACTCTGTCCTTGAATCTCAACTACTTATTTGTGTAATGGACAGTAGAATTTCCTTGAATTGGAGATTTCCTTCCTTTTGGAGTACAGGTGGTCTGTGTAAATAGACCATCATAGGGACTTCTTAGAATGTTCTTCAGAATATAGTGATTACCGGTATTTCTGCTACAGCTCTTGGAAATCACCCTCTTGCTATTACTGGCTTTTTAAAAGTCAGCCCTAAAAATGGGTGGATATTAGCATTAGGGATAGCATTCCATAGGCTCCAAGAGAGTTCCCTTCATTTTCCTAGTTGTCTACCCAATGTCTGTTCCCCGCCCCCCTCCATAGTAACAGTGGGAGATTAAGGGCCACTATCCTCTTTTGTAATCCTTATATGTATTGGTATAAGTGCTTTTATGTGATCTGATAATTCCTGATTACTGTAAGATCATCCCCCAGAAATTTCAGGACCATCAGTAGGCTCACAGGGTGCAGTGAATACCTTTGTTCATGTTTGATGACGCCAGTGATCAGAAAATTTTGATGTGCTGAAATCAAATGAATATAACCTGGAACTACCTGAACCAAAAAGTAAATAACTCTTTGTGTGTGTTGTTTGCAGCACCACAGCATCACAAAGCAGAAAGAAAAGAAATGAGGCTTGCGATAATTTGTATTGTTGCTGGGTCTTTTCCATTCACAAGATGCCTGTGATCATCAGCTGTGCCTGATGGTGGTCCTCAGCTCACAGGGTGCAGGCACCACACTGCATAATAAAAAGAGGATCCTAGCAAAGGCATCAAAGCATATGTGTTTTCAGTTTATTTTAAAAAATGTTTCTACTATAGTTTTTTGTAAAGATGAAAGCTAATAGATTGGCCCTTTAAAAATACATATATTAATGGAACTAATCAGTCCCCCTGAATTCTAATGTGTATTTCATCCTGATTTTGTTAAGATATTGGATAGCACAAAAACCAGTCTAAGGTGGACCCAGGGCTTCTCAGTATCAGCTTTATCCATTGTGGGGAAAGGGATTTCAGTAGATCAGAGTCTGGGTTTGGGAGTAGGACTGTGTTGTACTAGCTATGGAATCGTGGGCAGGTCACAGCCCTCCCTCAGTCTTAGTTTCTACATGTGCAAAATGAAGATAATTATGGAGCTGTTGTCTGAATTCAATGAGATAATGTATGTAAATAGCTTAATATAATGACAGACACATCTAATATAGGAGCTCAGTTAGCAAATGTCAGCTGCTATGTTTTCAGTCCTTTATCTTCTCAAAAGATATTTATTATATTCCATATATGAATAAAATTTGAAATAAAAATAAGACAGTAAGCCTTTGACCTCAAGGAGCTCACCCTTGTATCTTAAATGCTTAAATAGTGGAAGGCTTGCCCAGAGTGTAGAGGCAAATGAATAAGGGAAAGCTAGCAGCCCCAGGGTGGCAGGAGAGGCTTCCGATTATCCAATATTTTCCTAGTGGGAAGAGAGATAGGGAATCACCTACAGCAGGTGTTGGCAAACCTTGTCGGCAAAAGGACCAAATAGCAAATATTTTCAGCTTTGTGGACCATTTGATATCTCTGTTGCCATTACTCAACTCTCCCATCATAGTGAGAAAGCAGCCATAGACCATACATATGTGGATTGCAGTGGCTGTATTCCAATAAAATTGTATTTACGAAACAGACCTTTATTAGTCAGGGTTTTCCAGAGAAACAGAACCAAGTCCAAAATCTTCAGGGTAGCTGGATAGGCTGGAGATCCAGGGAGGTATCATTGCTGCACTTCAAGTCCAAAAGCTGACAGGCTGGAGACTCCAGGATGAGCCGATGTGCAGTTCCAGTCTGAATGCCGTATGCTACAGAACCTTCCTCTTGCCCTTTGTTCCCTTCACATTAAGGAAGGCAACCTGCTTTACTCAAAGTCTTCCAATTTAAATGCAAATCTCACCCAGGATGACACAGAAAATTAAGCATTTGTAGGACCTCAGTCAGATTTGACCAACTATAGTTTGCTTACCCCTGAACTAGAGAGATAACTCTTTCTGCTCAGACTACAGTAGGAAGAGATCTTTTTCCCAAAAGCCATTATATCTGATCCTCAGTTACTATTAACTAGCCATTGAGTGCTTCCCCAAACCCCAAGGCTTAACCATCAGAACAGGGTGACTAGAAGGGTCTGAAATTGGGTTTTGTTATCCACAGACAACCACATCCTCCCATCACTGAGAATGGAAGGGCTACTTGGCCTGAGTTTCATATCCAAACAGGAAGCAGTGGAGAGAAAGAAGATAGAAATCATAACAAGGCACTGCTGTCTCTTCTGATAAATGGGACTTTGGGTAGAGGAGGGAGGCTCACAAAAGCCACCTTCCCAAATGGAGTAAACAAAATCGTGTGGAAAAAGAAGGCCCTCTCTTTAATTCCAACCTCACATTGATATGTTTAGATTCATACAGAGAGAACTTCATCATGTTTGAGTGGGAGTCTGAGAAGATGAGAATGTTGGTGAGGTAAGAAAAGAGAAAGAAAACAGAAAAGGTAGAAAGGATAGTGAGGGAGAAGAGAGGAAGGGTATAGAGTGAGATGAGACATACCATGGAAAATAAGGGCAAGGGGAGAAAAGCTGAGTTTTTAATTTTACTTTTTTTTTAACATTTATTTATTTTTGAGACAGAGAGAGAGAGAGCATGAACGGGAGAAGGTCAGAGAGAGAGGGAGACACAGAATCCGAAACAGGCTCCAGGTTCTGAGCTGTCAGCACAGAGCCGGACGCGGGGCTCGAACTCACGGACCGTGAGATCGTGACCTGGCTGAAGTCGGACGCTTAACCGACTGAGCCACCCAGGCGCCCCTAATTTTACTTTTTAAGCTTAAAACAGACTCTGTATCTATCTTCTTTGGATTTTCTATTTCCAAAACAAGTCCCCTCTAGCTCATAGGGTTTAATTCATTTAAATTGCAAAGCATTTCAAGACTTATAGATGAAAAGTATCATTGAAGTACAAAGCTCAGGTTCATTATTAATGAAAGCAGCCCTTCACAGCACAGTCTGCTTCAAACTTACTGGCTCCCTGAGAATGCCTAAGGTTAGTGGGAGATGGGCATCATGTAATAAAAGAAGCAGACAAATGCAGGTATGTATGTATTATAACCCCTGTACGAGAACTTTGTCAGAACTGTCTCCAACACTAGCTTGAAGAAAATGTCTTGGTACAGGGGTAGTTGCTGTGTGTCAGAGTTGTCCTGAAAACTTGAATGAGTAGAATAAGTATAAAGCAAAGCACATTTTAAATACCCTGTAGAGGGGTCCCTGGGTGGCTCAGTCAGTGAAGCATCTGATTTTTGATTTTAGCTCAAGTCATGATCTCATGGTTTGTGAGTTTGATCCCCATGTTGGTCTCTATGCTGACAGCACAGAGCCTGCTTGGGATTCTTTCTCTCTCCTTCTCTCTCTGTCCCTCCTCTGCTCATTCTCTCTCTCTCCCTCTCAAAATAAAGTTTAAAAAAAGTGTAAATAAATAAATGAATACCCTGTAGAAGTTTATGTTATTCAACCCCATGCCCACTGAAAAATTATGGAAATGGTGACTTCTGATATGTTTGTATGCAAATATAATGAAAAGGGAGAGAAGGGAAATTTCATGTCACTGTGTTTTCACAAGTGAGGATGATTTATATCACTCCCCTTTCATTCATTTTTAACAAATTTACTGAAGAAATTAAAGAAAGCCTGAAGTAAATTTGAAATTACAACCTCTCTGTTACTTATGGTCAAAGTATTTTTTTTCTTTTTACTGATTTTTCCTTCTGTCCTGCCCATCTATATTGTATAAATGTTATTTGTACAAAATATTTTAATGACTTGTTTGCATGAAATTTTATGTAAAATAAGATGAGATGGAAGTAAGCATAATATAAATTATAGTTGTGTAAGAAATTGGAAAACCAGCATCTGCCAATCCACAAGAGCAAGCCCTGGTGAATATTTGTGGCAATATCAAAAACCTTATTGTTTTTAATCTTTCTGGGAAATTCCTTTATATTATCTATGAATGTTTAGTGTTCCTTTTTGATCTCTGGATATTCCTTTCTTATAGCATCTTGTTCCTATTTCATAGACTTAATAGCCTAACTTAGATATGTGATGACACTAGGCATTTTTTTTTCTCTCTTTTATTGCTCTGTCTCTGTTTCCTTCAAGTTTTTTTTTCTTTCTCTTTCTTTTTTTGTTTTGTTTTGTTTTGTTTCTTTGTTTTCATCTATATCTTTCAGGTCATAGTCTTCCTTAATATCTGCTGATCCATTGCTGTCCATTCATATTTAAGAACAAAGTACTGGAATTCTCATTGAAAGCCAGAGTCTTTAGCTTAAAGTTGTCAGCTGAAGGAGACTCCTGCTGATGGAATCCATAGGTCTTTTCTCCCACACAGTGTTTTTCCTAGACAGGGAAGTCTCTAATCTCCTGCCTGGAGGTTATAAAGCAAAATGTCAGAGTTTCTCAGAGTTGAGCTGGGTGAGTAAAGGGAACCAGGGGGTTCTCAAAATTCAAGATGTAGATCTCACAGTTCATTGTGCATATATTCATTTAATTCTTCTGATTTAGTATTTCATCCCCCCTTCAGCTCTTTCTGATATTCCATAGCAAGGTTTCTCAAATTCTGCTTTATTGAGATTTAGGGATCAGATAATTCTTTGTTGTATAGACCATCCTGTGAATTGTAGAATACTAGCAACATCCCTGAGCTCTACTCGCTAAACATCAGTAACACCATCCCCTCAACACCCCAGTTTGGGATAAACAAAAATGTTTCCTCAGAGGCAAATTGAAACTGGTTGAGAACCACTATTCTGAAGGGAACCCTCTTCTTCAGACACTCCAGAAAAGAAGTGCCTTGTCTTTTTCTAGTATATGTCTATGTGTGAATGTGGAAGACTGGGCAAAGAGTGTAATGGTCATAATATGCAGGAGTGACTCTAGGGATCTAACTATATATACAGGATTTCAATAAATCTTTACATCTTTATCCAAACTGAATCTTTAGAGATACCTGCTGCCTGGAATCAACTTGTTTCTTGGCTTCCATCTTGAGGATTTTCACTCTTCTTTCATCTGCTAAATCAGTAAAGTATTGTCTATTTGCTTTTAGCTTCCATTTTTTTTAAATATATGTCTTTACTGTAGTTATTTCCTCTCCTATTATTCTCTTTATCTTTAATGATTGAGAGGATTTTTTCCCTTTTAACCCCTTTCCTCTAGTTCTTATAAGTTTGAAGGAAACATTATAAATGTGTGCTTACTTCATGTTTCTGCATGGATTTTCAATGTTCAAATGCAAACAGCAAAATGTTTATGTGTGTGGCAGACAGGTCACTTAAGGATATGCCCACAGAACCTATAAAGTGCATTTTGGTTTTTTCTGGGCATTATTACTAACAGGAACAAGAATCCATTGTATGTGCATGAGTAGGGGTGCTATAGACTGAATGTTTGTATCTACCCCAAATTCGTATGTTAAGACCTAATCCCCATAAGATAATATTTGGAAGCCTTTGGGAGGTGATTAGATCATGAGGGCACAGCCCTTATGAATGGGATTAGTGCCCTATTATAAAAGAGACCCCAGAAAGATACTTCATCTCTTCCACCATGTGAGGACACAGGGAAAAGAAGGACATCTATGAACTAGGAAGTGGGTTCTCACCAAACTCTGAATCTCCTACACCTTGATCTTGGACTTACCATCCTCTGGAACTGTGAGAAATAAACTTGTTTATAAGTCACCCAATCTATGGTATTCTGTTAGAGCAGCATGAATGGACTAAAGCAAAGGATATAGCTTATAAAGATGGGTCTGGCAGTGGTTTACTTCTAAGTTTTCAGAATAATGAGCATATTACCAATGGCATCATTATTGTCAGTTCATCTGTTTGATTGATTAATTGCCTGGTTAAATGATTGATCTTGGATCCTTACAATTGATCTGCAAAGCAGATGACACAAATATTAGAACCCATGGAAAGTGAGGCATAGAGAGGTTAAGTGAATTGTTTAAAATTACAAAACTAGTTTGTAGCAGATCTAAGACTAGAAACCTAGTTCACTTCTTTTTCAACTATACTATTCTTTGAATAATTAGTATGACACAGGTAAACCCTCAAAGCAAGGATGAAACAAGAGAACTGTCAGTTTTTAGAAAGTCAAAGAAAGTAGTGCTATCCTGGTATTATGTACAAGGCAATGCTAAGGCTTACACAGTAGGAGTAGCCTGTGGCTTTTTGGATGATGATAAGCTCTCAATTGTGTGCAAGCCCTGTGAAGAGATGATAATAACAGATAACACCTATTGGGCATTTTGCAAGGTGTCATTTTATTTGGTTTCTTTATATACTATATCTCACTGTATCCTCACAACTTCTTGAGGTAGGGCTCTGAGCTGGATGACAGAAGCTAAAACTAGAATTTTTATTGTAAAACAGTGCATTCTTCTGAAAGTATTAGACTCACTGTTTAATGAGAGAGAAATTATAATTAAGTCTTTAGGAGTAGAAGAATCTCAAAGTCCCATGCTATTCCCATTAGGTGGTGAGCATGGGTGCTACTAATATGAACTCATTTCAGAAATCAAATTTATGCATTTTGCTTATTAGTTTAAAATTCAATTAGTTCATCTTAAATGTCTAGCTCAAGTCAAAATTCATAATTTTAAATGCCAGTGTGGCCACCTGGATGACTCCATAATTTCCTCACACAAATTTAGAAAATTGAAGTTTTTACCTATATCCTTTAGCTTTTGCTGCATAACAAACCAGTTCAAAACTTAGTAGCTTAAAACAGCAATCATTTTTTTACCTTCATATCCTTCCAGTAGATAATTTAGCCTTGGCTAAATTAGTCAGTTCTGATCTGGGAAGGTACAGCTGATTTTACTCTCATGGCTAAAAGTATCTGGGGGTGACTGGTTTAGAATAAACTTTATTGGTCTGGTAGAGTAAATAATGCCTCCTGTTTACAATTATGTGAAGATGTCCACATCCTGATTCCTGGAGCCTGTGAATATATTATACAGCCAAAGTGACTTTGCAGATGTGATCAAGTTAAAGATCTAGAGATGGAGAAATTATCCTGAATTACCAGGTGTGCCTAATGATGTCATAACAAGTGTCCTTATAAGGAGGAGGTAGAGATGCTACTACAGAAGAGAAGGTGATATGATGGAAGAAGTAGAGATTTCAAGTGATGAGCTGTGGAGACAGAGGAAAAGGCTGTATATCATGGCAGGTGAAGTAGACACTTGAAGCTGAAAAAGGTAAAGAAATAGATTTTCCCTTCAGAGCTTCAAGAAGGAACCAGACCTGCTGACACCTTGGTTTTACCTTAGTAATTCTGATTTTAAACTTCTGACCTTCAGAATTATAAGATAATGGATTTATATTGTTCTAAGCTACTATATTTATAGTAATTTGTTACAACAGCAAAAGGAAACTAATATAGCTGAGATGGCTGGAATGACCAGGACCTCTCTCCAAATACATGTCTGTCTGCCCTTCTCTCCTTCCTTCCTTCCTTCCTTCCTTCCTTCCTTCCTTCCTTCCTTCTTTCCTTCCTTCCTTCCTTCCTTCCTTCCTTCCTTCCTTCCTTCCTTCCTCCCTCCCTCCCTCCCTCCCTCTCTTCCTTCCTTCCTTCCTTCCTTCCTTCCTTCCTTCCTTCCATCCTTTCTCCTGTCTATCTTTCCATCCTTCCTCATTTCCTTCCTCCTCCCTTCTCTCCTCAATATTCATCCTATTGTCTAGCCATAATGAACTACTAACAGATCTTACAACATTGCCATAAAATCTAGAAACTTAAAGAAGAGTATTTTTTTCATTATTTATATTTATTTCTGAACACCCTAGCTTATTTTGTATGGGTATGTTAAATGTGATTTATTCAGTGAAAATCAGAGGCATAATTGATCTAAGGCAATGGATCATAGATGCATATGCAAGGATTAATAGAAACATCTCATTGATGTACTGCATTCATTGAAATTTTGTACAGCCCATTTAACTGCACCATTAATAAGAGGTATCACATTGAACATTCCATATGGTTTCTTCAAATATTTCATGTATTTTAATGTAATATTAATAATCCATTTGTAAACCTATGTATAATCATTTATGTTTAAAGATATTATAAATAACATGTAAAATGTGCATGATGTTTCATGCCTCCATGCTTCCCTGTGTGGGATGCCCTATCCCTTCTTGATGGCTTTTCTATATCCTAGTTATTCTTTAAGACTCAAATCAAACACAGCGTTCTTTATGAAACACTTCCTTATCACTTAATCTCAGTAACAACAGCAGCAGCATCTCCCCCTTATTCGCTTGACCTTTTGAATTTCAGCAAATGGAAATTGAAACCTCTTCTATGAAGGATTAATAGCTCATGATACATACATTAAACAAAAGTTAACTTCAGCATCACAGATGCTAATGTGTCAGGGAAAGTAGAAACGACTCTAACTGGGAGTAAACAATAGGAAAGCTAGTCCTCTGAGAGTTAAATTGTCCACATCAGGCCAATAAGTTCCTCTCAGATGATAAAGAATTGCAGAAGTTAAATCATGTTCTTGAGAGAAGTGCTCAGTCAAGTCCAGCACGTGGTTAAAAATAAGCCTGGAGATGCTATCACTATACATTTATTTTTTATCTAGGATCTTTCCTTTACCATTTAAAATCATTCTCCATATCTTACAATTACTATGATGTCTACATTTACTACAATGCATCTCTGTTCGATGTTCACAATTATCTGTACTTTACCCATTTTTTTCCTATTTATTTATAATCTTTTGGGGGCAGAGACCTATTTTATGACATATTCATCTAGTGCAGAGTGTATCCACAAAGCTTCATATATAATCATAATAGCAATAATCTGTATTACAGATGACAGATACAGAATTGCTATTTCCAGACCTCAAAATTTCAAATCAGAATAAATAAACTCTATGCATTTCATTAAAGCGTTTCTCTCAAATCTGGTTTGTGGGACATAGATAACAATCTGCCTATTTCTACAATGATTTTTTTCTTTGAAAAAGAAGATATGTCTAGCAAATTCTAATACATGCTCACACCAACTTTGTTTTCATTTAGTAAACAAAGTCAGATGTTTTATAAAAACAGTGAATTCGTTTTATGGTACATGAGCTTGATGGAATATTACATAGCCATTAAAATGATGTATGTAAAGACTATTGAGATACATGGAAAACTATAAACTGTGAGAAAAGTAATACACAGAATGATGATATGATCATCTCTACTATGTACATTAATTGTTATGTGTAAAGCTTGGAAGAGACCACCGAGCAATATAAATGGCTGTTTTCAACGTTTTTACATACTTGAATTTGTTTTTAAGGCAAGAGGATTTAAATAATATTTGTTGAAATAAGCTATAAACTTCCTGGTCATATAGATAGATTCTTGTAATTTATGTTATGTCCATAGAAGTAAAAAGAGAAGTTTAAAGGCAATTTCTCACCTATAAGATAAGGACTTTGGTTAAGATCTTTTTTGAGCCATCCATTACAATATTACCAGAAAGAAAAGGTTTTCCCTTTATTTTTATGACTGCAAGAGGAAATTGCAAACACTGTCTCTGGAGTCGGACCACAGATTTCATATTATCCCTCTACCAATGAATAGTAGCCTCTAAATACCTGATCTAGGACACGTTCCTTAACCTTGTTAAATCATGGTTTCCTCGTGGTTTAGAAAGTGGAGGTAATAAAACTTTACCTTATAATATTATTGAAATGGTTAAATAGAAAAAAAGCTTGTAAAGTGAGGATTTTTCACAGAACCTGGTACATGTTAAGCTTTGAATAAAAGGTAGTTATATACACATATTTCAAAGCCACAACTGACTTACCAATATTTTTTTTCCCCAAAGAGAAGCCAAAGAAAGAATATCCCTAGGAAAAATACTCTGCAACATTTAGGCCATTCTAGATAAATCTCAAACATCAAGGAGTTTCTTTTATTTGTTTAAAAGAGTTGTTTTTATGTATTCAAACTTAATTCATAATGAAAGCAGATTTTTGCACGATGGCTGTAGTAGGTGATCTTTCTGATGATAGGGATTTTGAATAAAGTTGCAGGCATTCTGAGAAAATATTGAACATTTCATAAATTAATTCCTTTTGGTAAAAGGCACTGGAATTTGGGACTAAATGCCTTTAAATGGAATATGTCAACCATGATACATTCAATATTTAAATATTTGAATGGATCATCCGTTGGAGTTTGTCATTCTATTCTCCATCCTTCTTCTGTACAGCACCTCTAAAATAGAGGGCCTAAATTTTGAGTATGTTTTGTGTCTCCATTCTGAATGTAAAGTTTAGTAGGAGGATGCAGTGAAGGGAAACAGTTAATCAAAAGACTGCTTAAAATATGGTCATATTTCTACCCAATTACATGCCTTACACATCTGTCTTAGCTTCATTGTCAATATATTTAGAAAAATCCTCCAACTTACTAAAAGAATGCAATTAAGGGCCTTCTGAAACCATATAAGGGAAAGACTGTTTCCTCTTTCTTATTTTTTTTTTTAATTTTTTTTTTTCCAACGTTTATTTATTTTTGGGACAGAGAGAGACAGAGCATGAACGTGGGAGGGGCAGAGAGAGAGGGAGACACAGAATCGGAAACAGGCTCCAGGCTCCGAGCCATCAGCCCAGAGCCTGACGCGGGGCTCGAACTCCCGGACCGCGAGATCGTGACCTGGCTGAAGTCGGACGCTTAACCGACTACGCCACCCAGGCGCCCCTCCTCTTTCTTATTGAAAAGGTTTCCAGCTCTGTCTTCTGGGGAGAGAGTTGATCTATCCTTACCTCTGTAAGGCCCATTCAGAGAACAAGCAGGCATTCTGAAGGGAAAGTTCTGTCTCTCCAGAACTGGCATTCTCAGATATGTAAGGAATAATTAAAAAGTCTAGGAAGTTGAATAAGAATAAATCATTTAACTTATTAAATAATGAGCACTTTACCTAGGGAGAACATAAATAGGTCCATACCTATTTAGAAATAGCTTCTTGAAGTTTATTTTTTATTTTATTTTATTTTTTTAACGTTTATTTATTTTTGAGACAGAGAGAGACAGAGCATGAATGGGGGAGGGTCAGAGAGAGGGAGACACAGAATCTGAAACAGGCTCCAGGCTCTGAGCTGTCAGCACAGAGCCCGACGCGGGGCTCGAACTCACGGACCGCGAGATCGTGACCTGAGCCGAAGTCGGCCGCTTAACCGACTGAGCCACCCAGGCGCCCCTTTTTTTTTAATTTTTTTTTTTTTAGCTTCTTGAAGTTTATACTGGGTGAATGTAAGACAAAAGAAAGGCTGTTCAGCTTTTCTAATCTGCCCCTTCTCTTCAGGCTAGGTTACTTCTCTCTTTGCAACTCCCATCATTCTCTGTATTATAATAATCTGTCTCCAGACCACAGAGTGAATTTCTTGAGATTAAGGACCAAAGGCTGGTTATTCATCTTTGTTCACCTAGTATCCACGTCCTAGGAAACTAACCATAAACACTTGGACTACCTCAAGGGGTAAAGAAGTCAAAAAATTTAATTAGGTTTAAAATATGATTTATCTGTAATGGCTTGAGAACATAGCCTTTAGAGGCTGGTGGCTGTTGGGACTACTATCATGATTTGCAAAAGAAAACATCCTTTATGCTTCTGTCAGAAACAAAACCAGGCTGAAGGTATTCTTTGGTGTCTCTGTACCCTTTTTGGATCCATGGCTTTCATTAATTGTGTAGGTTGTTTTCCAATAGCTTGGGATATGTGTGTAATGTATAACACTTATGTAGCCTGCACTCTAATTAGCAATCATTTCATTTTTCTGGACTTCGAATCAGTCACCTATGAAATGAAGCCCCAGGACCAGATTGTCTTGAAGATAGGATTCTACTCTCTAAATGTTTTTTACCTGATGATCCAAAGATAAGATTTTCAGGGCCATGTGCGTTTTTTGTTTGTTTGTTTGTTTGTTTGTTTGTTTTATAATAGTACCTTCCCCCTACCTCACATCATAACACGTAGACTTTAGTATCCAGCTCAAAACAAAAACAGGGAGAAAAGAATAGAAGCTGTTTTCTAACTGAGTACTAAAATAACAGGGCAAGGCTGAAAATAACTATCTAAGAAAATTGGTTGTTGTGTTTGTATACTTTTTTTTTTCAAGTTTGCATTTTGTAACTCTTTTTTTCATTTTTAAGAAAATCATCAAATTGAAAGGTTTTCTATTTTTCTATTTCCTGCTAGCTGTTTTTTTTTTTTTTTTTTGGTCCATTTTATGCCAGAGACTGTATCGAAAGCAATTTTAACAGACGTAACTAAAGAAGGACTAACCATGTGCACATGATGTATGGTTTTATAACCAGGAGTTCTTCTGGATCTCTATTCAGCTTCTCACCTGGATTGCTATAGAGTTTGATCACTCTGTATTGTATTAGTGTTCCCATGGGCGAAATGGACAGAGATGTATCATACATATCTCTGGATGCTGTTGGGATATATACCATAACTAATCAATACTTGTCCAACATATTAATATTCCTTTGCAAAGGCACAGCAAGGTACAGTATCGTTGCATTGCCTATATGTGTCCCTGTTAAAGGCTGATTTGCCTTTAACACCTGGGGAAATAGGTTTAATTCTGAATTGCTTTGCTGTGGACAGATGGACCTCATGTTTCTTAGTTTGCCTGAGCTAGACTGTCCTCTTGGGAACTGTTTCTTTGTCTTTGAAAACTTCCAAACCTCAGATCTCATCACTGATAACAAAACAAGCAAGCAAGCAAACAAGGTTTAAAAGACAAAACCAATAATAGCTTATCAATGTGAGCAGATTATATTATTTGGCAAGGTTACCTATCAGAATGACATGTAAGGAATAAACTGTACATATTTACTACCATGTCATTAACACTGTCTACTCACCTTCTTTGAGATGCAGGAAACAATGAATTGAATATTAACAGTATCACATTCCCACAGGGTGGACACTATGGAGCAAATCAATTCTCCCAGTCATTTAATTCTGTCCAATTTTAGGGCCACTTGTTGTGCAAGGTGTTTAGTAAGTTTACTGAGGCAAAGAAAAATAAATGACATGGATTTCTCATTCTTTAACTTTTATTAAATACTCCTTTAATATATGACATACCAGGAACAGTCCCAATAAAATATTGAGATCTTCAAGGAACTTTGGAAAAAAAGGAGGACATCACTTGTTCTCTTTCTGTCTTTGTAAAATCAGAAAATCTTGGTGGAATGGTGTTTAAAATATGAAACTGAAGGTATAGAGTAATTTAAAAGCATGGATTTTTAGATGAAATAGACCAAGGGCTGCACTCTGCCAGTGATTTTTCCCAGGTACCTTTGGATTAAGTTGTTTAATTTCTTGAAACTTCATTATCTGATTTAAGCATAAAATTCCATTTAGTAGTTCAAAACTGGCTGAACGTTGACAGGTTAATACATGACTCAACTAATAAAAAGGATGTTTATCGGATGGCATGGGAAGGACATGATTAAATGCCCAGTATTGAGTCCTTGCTGCTGCCACTGCTGATACTCCTGTTGCTTCTATTACTACTACCACCACCATCACTGTCGTTGCTACCAGCATCACTACTATTGCTGTTAGTACCACCGCCGCTGCTTATATGACCACCACCACCACTGCTACCACCACTACTCCTGTAACCACCGCCATCCCTACCACTACTACCACCATCACCACTACTGCTACTACCACCACTACTACCATTACCCCTGCCACTACCTCCATCATCACCACCACCGCCGCTGCTTCTACTATTACCACCACCGCTACCTCTACCTCCACTACTACTACTTGCTACTAGTAGTACTTACTGCTACTACAACCACCATCGCTACTGCTCCTACCACCACTACTATTATTACCACCACCACTACCTCTACCTCCACTACTACTACTTACTACTAGTAGTACTTACTGCTACTACAACCACCATCGCTACTGCTCCTACCACCACTACTATTATTACCACCACCACTACCTCTACCTCCACTACTACTACTTACTACTAGTAGTACTTACTGCTACAACAGCCACCATCGGTACTGCTCCTACCACCACTACTATTATTACCACCACCACTACCTCTACCTCCACTACTACTACTTACTACTAGTAGTACTTACTGCACTACAACCCACCATCGCTACTGCTACTACCACCACTACTATTACGGTACCAACACTGTTGTCACCGTTACTACCACTGCTATTGCTGATATCTGTTATCTTTACGACTGAATCATTACCAGCCACGGTTGTCATCATCATCGCCATGATCATCATTTACATTAAATGAGATGAAATCATGAGCTCCCCAAATATGGGAGAAAAGATGGTTCTTAAATTCCTCTAAATGCTTTGAAAGTTCTCACTCCTGGGGCACCTGTATGGCTCAGTCGGTTGAGCGTCCGACTTCGGCCCAGGTCATGATCTCACGGTTTGTGAGTTCGAGCACCACGTCGGGCTCTGTGCTGACAGCTCAGAGCCTGGAGCCTGCTTCGGATTCTGTGTCTCCCTCTCTCTCTGCCCCTCCCCCACTCATGCTCTGTCTCTCTCTCCCTGTCAAAAATAAACATTAAAAAAATTGTTTTTTTTTAAAAAAAAGTTCTCACTCCTATGTTTAGCAGCTCCAACTCTAAAGACTGGTATCGGTGTAAGTCAGGAAAGAGGTTCAACCAGAAACTACCTGTGTTAGAGCAGATTCAAAGTTCATTTGTTTTAAAATTAGTATCAACAATGAAAATCAAATTCAAATTCAGGCTGGAAATTAAAAAGATAATTAAGGGAATACAGATATTTAGGTCAAATAGAAATAAAGGGAAGAGGGGCCATCTAAGAAATAAGAATTGAATGCATCTTAATTTTTTTTTGAATTCCAGTGTAATTAACAAACAGTGTTATATTAGTTTCAGGTGTACAATATAGTGATTCAACATTTCTATACAGTGCTCAATTATGATACGTGTACTTTTAATCCCCTTCACCTATTTCACCCATCTCTACATGCACACCTCCCCTTTGGTAACCCCTGTGTATTCTCTATATTTAGAGTCTGTTGTTTTGTTTGTCTCTTATTTCCTTTTTTCCTTTGCTTTGTTTCTTAAATTCCACGTATGAGTGAAATCATATGGTATTTGATTTCAATCTATCCATGTTGTGCAAATGGCAAGATTTTATTCTTTTTTATGGCTGAGTAATATTATTTATTAGTAATATTATACACACACATACACACACCACATCTTCTTTATCAACTTACCTATCGATGGGTTGATTTCATATTATAGCTATTACAAATAATAATGCAAGAAATATAGGTGTGCATATATCTTTTCAAATTAGAGTTTTCATATCCTTTGGGTAAATACCCAGTAGTAAAATTACTGGATCATCTGATAATTCTATTTTTAATTTTTTGAGGAACTTCTATACTGTTTTGTGCAGTGGCTTCACCAATATGCATTCCTACCAACAGTGCAAGAGGGTTCCTTTTTCTCCATACCCTCGCCAACACCTGCTGTTTCTCTTTCTTTCTTTCTTTCTTTCTTTCTTTCTTTCTTTCTTTCTTTCTTTCTTTCTTCTTTCATTTTATCCATTCTGACAGGTGTGAGGTGATATTTTATTGTAATTTTGATTTGCATTTCCATGATGATGAGTGACATTGAGCATCTTTGCCATGTGTCTGTTGGCCATCTGTATGTCTTCGTTGGGGAAATATGTGTTCGTGTCTTTTGCCACTTTTAATTTGGTTGTTTCAGGGTTTTATGGTGTTGATTGTATCAGTTCTTGAGTTATATTGAATATTAAACTCTTACTGGATGTATCATTTGCAAATATCTTCCCTCATTCAATAGGCTCTTTTTGTTTTGTCTACTGTGTTCTTTGTTGTGAAGAAGCTTTTTACTTTGATGCAGTTCTAATAGTTTATTTTTGCTTTTGTTTCCCTTATCTTAGGAGACATATTAAGAAATATGTTGCTATAGCCAATGTCAAAGAAATTACTGCCTGTGCTCTCTTCTAGGCTTTTGATGGTTTTAGGTCTCACATTTAGGACTTTAATCCATTTTGAGTTTATTTTTGTGTATGGTGTGAGAAAGTAGTCCAGTTCCATTCTTTCACACAGTGTTGTCCAGTTTTCCTAACGCCATTTGTTGAAGAGACTGTTGTTTACCCACTCTGCTTTCTTGCCTTCTTTGTAATAGATAAATTGACCATATAATTGTGGACTTATTTCATGGTCTCTCTATTCTATTCCATTGATCTAAGTATCTATTTTTGTGCCAAATACCATACTGCTTTGATGACTATACCTTTGTAATATATCTTGAAATGGGAATTGTGATGTCTCCAGTTTTATTTTTCTTTTTTTGAGATTACTTTGGCCATTTGGGGTCTTTTGTGGTTCCATACAAATTTTAGTGTTATTTGTTCTAGTTCTGTGAAAAATGCTTTTGGTATTTTGATAGGAATTGCATTAAATCTATAGATTGCTTTGGGTAGTATAGACATTTTAATAATATTTGTTCTTCCAATCCATGAGCCTGGGATACTTTTCCATTTATTTGTGTCATCTTCAATTTTTTTCATCAGTGTTTTATAGTTTTCTTCTCCTTGGTTAAGTTTATTCTTAGGTATTTTATTATTTTTGGTACAATTGTAAATGGGATTGTTTTCTTAATTTTTCTTTCTGCTACTTAATTATTAGTGTATAGAATGCAATAGATTTCTGTATATTGATAATTCTGCAACTTACTGAATTCATTTATCCATTCTAGTAAGGTTTTTTTCATGGAGTCTTTAGAGTTTTCTGTATGTAATATTATGTCATCAGCAAATAGTGAAATGTCTAATTCTTCTTTACTAATTTGGATGCCTTTTATTTCTTTTTCTTATCTGATTGCTGTGCCTAGGACTTCCAGTACTGTGTTGAGTAAAAGTGGTGAGAGTGGCCATCCTTGTCTTGTTCCTGATCTTAGAGGAAAAGCTGTCAGTTTTTCACCATTGAGTGTGATGTTAGCTATGGGTTTTTCATGTAAGACCTTTATTATGTTATGTCCCCTTTAAGCCTGGTTTGTTGAGGGTTTTTTTTAAATCACGAATTGATATTGTATTTTTTCAAATGTTTTTTTTTTTCTGCAACTGTTGAAATGATCATATGGTTTCTATCCTTTCTCATATTGATGTAATGTATCATGTTGATTGGTTTGTGAATGTTGAGTCACCTTTGCATTCCTAGAACAAATCCCACTTGATCATGACGAATTTTTGTAATGTATTGTCTTCAGTTTGCTAACATTTTGTTGAGGATTTTTGTGTCTATGTTCATCAGAGATACTGGCCTATAGTCTCCCTTTTTTGTAGTGTTTTTATTTAGTTTTGGTATCAGGTTAATGCTGGCCTTATAGGATGAATTTGGAAGCTTTCCTTCATCTTCTAGTTTTTGGAAAAGTTTGAGAAGAATAAGTATAAACTCTTTTTTAAATGTTTGGTAAAATTCAACTGTGAAGTCATGTGTTTCTGGACTTTTGTTTGTTGGAAGGTTTTTTGATTACTGATTCAATTTCATTGCTAGTTATCAGTCTGTTCAAGTTTTCTGTTTCTTCCTGAATCAGTTTTGGGAGGTTATATGTTTCTAGAAATTTATTCATTTCTTCTAGATTGTCCAATTTGTTGGCATGCAATTTTTTCACAATATTCTCTTATGATCCTTTGTATTTCTGTGGTGTTGGTTGTTATTTTTCCTCTTTTACTTCTGGTTTTGTGTATTTGAGTCTTTTTTTTTTTTTTTGAGTCTGGCTAAAAGTTTGTTAATTTTGTTGCTCCTTTCAAAGAACCAGTTCCTGGTTTTATTGATTTATTCTATTGTTTAGTGCTTTATGGTGTTTTTTTGTTTGCTTAAATTTTTCTGTTTGTTTTGTTTTTACTTTCTATTTCATTTATTTCTACTCTAATGTTTATTATTTCCTTCTATTAGTTTGGGGTTTTGTTTGTTCTCCTTTTGCTAACCTCTTTTAGGTATGAGGTTAAGTTGTTTATTTGAGGGGTTTTTTTTGTTTGTTTGTTTGTTTGTTTGTTTTCCCCTTGCTTCTGGTGTAGGATTATGTTGCTGTAAACTTCCCTCTTAACAAGCTTTTGCTCCATCCCAAAGATTTGGACCATTTCATTTTCATTTTTTGCCATGTAGTTTGTGAGTAGCATGTTATTTAACCTCCATGTATTTGCATTTTTCCAGATTTTTCCTTGTGCTTGATTTCTTGTTTTATAGTGTTATGGTAAGAAAGATGCTTGATATGACTTCAACTTTTTTTTAATTCTTTGAAGCCTAACATATAACCTATTCTGGAGAATGTTCCATGTAAACTTGAAAAGAATGTGTATTCAGCTGTTTTCAGATGGAATGTTCTGAATATATGTTTGATCTGTCTGGTCCAATGTGTCATTCAAAGCCATTATTTCCTTGTTGATTTTCTGTCTGAATGATCTACCCATTAATGTAAATAGGGTAGTATTATATTACTATCAGTTGATTACTCCTTTCTGTTTGTTAATAGCTTCTTTGTGTACTTGAGAGCTTCTATGTTGGGTGCATAAACATTTACAATTTTTATATCTTCTTGTTGGATTGTTCCCTTTATTATTATGCAGTGTACTTCTTTGTCTCTTGTTGCAGTTTTTGTCTTAAAGTCTATTTTCTCTGATATAAATATTGCTACCCCAGGTTTCTCTTTACTTCCATTTGCATGATAAATGCTTTTCCATCTCTTTGCTTTCAATCTGCATGTGTCTTTAGGTCTGAAATGAATCTCTTATGAACAGCATATAGATGGGCCTTGCTTTTTTATCTATTCTGTCACCCTATGTCTTTTGATTGGAGCATTTAGTACAATTATATTAGAAGTAATTATTAATAGGTATGTACTTATTGCCATTTTGTTACTTTTTTATGGTTGTTTTTTATAGTTCTTCTGTTCCTTTCTTCTCTTGTTCTCTTCTCTTCTCGTTTGATGGCTTTAGTGATATACTTTGATTCCTTTCTCTTCATGTTTTGCATATCTATTTCTGGTTTTTTACTTGTGGTTATCATTAGGCTTATATATAATACCTTATGCATCCAGCAATCTATATTAAGTTGATGGTCATTTAAGTTTGAACCAGTTCTAAAGCAATACATTTTTATTCCTCCCCCATCTGCTACATTTTAAATATTGGTGTCATACTTTTACATCCTGTGTGTGTGTGTGTGTGTGTGTGTGTGAATCCCTTCACTGATTTTTACAGATATAGTTAACTTCACTGCTTTTGTGCTTCCTACTTTTCTATTCCTGCTTATGGTCTTTTGTTTTCCCTCATAGAATCCCCTTTAAGATTTATTGTAAATGTGGTTTACTGTTGATGAGTTTATTTAAATTTTGTCTGGGAAACTCTTACTCTTCTTCTATTCTGAATGATAGCCTTGGTGGATAGAGCATTCTTGGTTGCAGGTTTTTCCTTTCAGCACTTTGAATATATCATGCCACTGCATTCTGGCCTGCAAAGTTTTTGCTGAAAAATCAACTGATAGCTTTATGGGGTTTCCCTTGTATGTAACTACTTTCTTTTCTCTTGTTGCTTTTAAAATTCTCTCCTTTTCACTGCTTTTTTCCATCTTAATTACTAGGTGTATTGGTGTGGACCTCCTTGGGTTGATTTTGTTGGGGGATCTCTAGGCCTCCTGGATCTGGATTTCTGTTTCCTTCCCCTGATTTGGGACATTTTCAGCTATTATTTATTCAAAGAGATTTTCTGCCCCTTTCTCTCCCTCTTTACCTTCTGGGATCCCTGTAAAACAAATGTTATGCTCGTTGGTGTTGCTGAGTTCCTTTAATCTATTCCCATTTTATTTTTTTTTTCTTTCTTCTGTTCAGCTTAATTGCTTTCTACTCCTCTGTCTTCCAGGTTGTTGCTCCATTCTTCTGCTTCCTCTAGTCTACTATTACTCCCTCTAGAATATTTTAATTTCAGTAATTGGGTTCTTCACCTCTTGTTAGTTCTTTATATTTTCCATGTCTTTGTTTGAGGGTCTCACTGGGGTCCTCCACTCTTTTCTCAAAATCCAGTAAGTATCCTTATGATCATTACTTTAAATTCTCTATCAGGCATTTTCCTTATTTTTGTTTTGTTTAGTTCTCTTACTGTGATTTTTTTTTCCTGTTCTTTAATTTGTGAGTGACATGTTGTGCTCTCCTGTTGTGGCTGAGCTGCTTTTGCCTTCAGTCCAGTCATCAGCAATTGTCCACTTTGCCTGTTGTGGGCAGAGTTTGGCCCCTGTATTGTTAATGGGCCAGTCTGGGGTCACCTTGGGCTTGAGTTAGGTCAGATCAGACATTTGCCACAGGTATGGTTGCACCAAACTCTAGGGTATTCTCCCTGTGTTGTCCTTTGAGAAGCTTTCATTACTGAGTGGGACCTGTTGTCAGACCAGATGGCTGCCCCCAGCCCACTGCTGGGGTTGTAGTGCAGCTGGGGTGTGTAGCTATCTTCCCCTCTCCCCAAGGCAAGAGTAATTTTGGAATGGTGTTGGCCACTACTGAGGCTGCTTGCACAATGCCATGCTTGTGTTTCCAATTTGGATGGATTCCTGTGGAGGGCAGTTTGAACGGGACAGGTCTGCAGAGAATATGTGAACCTGGTGCCCATTGTTAGCAAGGTTTGTACGGATACTGCCACTTTGGAGAATTACTGAGGGTCGTTAGTGTGGCAGGTCCATAGTAGAAGGTAAAGGTGGAGGTTATTCTTAGTAAGCTAGGCGGAGAGTGTTCATGCTGGTTCCCATGGGTGTCCGTGTACCTAGGCTGGGGGTGGGGAAAAGAAGTGGTGCCCACCAGGTCTTTTGTTCTTGGGGAAGTCTCCTAAAGATTCCTGCCCCTCCAGCACATGTTCTGAGATTAGTAAATAAATCTCCTTCTCATATATGTCAGATGTTTTTTCAAACTGGTGCTCCTATGATGTATCTCAGCATAGCTGTTTGTTATGCTATCTCTTTAAAGCAGGGACTCAGTTTCCTATCCCTTTCTGGCTCTCCTGGAGTCAAGCTGCTGATTTTTAAAGTTCCAGGTATTAGGCCCCACTGATTATAAAAACTCGAGAATTTAAGCCCCTCTCGTTTTCCTTTTTTTTTTAAGTTTATTTATTTTTGCAAGAGACAGAGACAGCATCAGTGGGGGAGGGACAGAGAGAGAAGGAGAGAGAGAATTCCAAGCAGCCTCCATGTTGCCAGTGTAGAACCCCATGTGGGGCCTGAACTCAGGAAACCATAAGATCATGACCTGATCTGAAACCAGCAGTCAGCCACTTAACAGACTAAGCCACCCAGGTGCCCTGCCTCTCTTGTTTTCAAAGCCAAATGTTATATGTATTTGTCTTCCCAGGGCAGACCCCCTGTTCATGAAGTGCTAATGTGGTGTCTGCTCCTGTCCTTATTCTGTGCTTGTGGTGGCTCTCCCTCCACCTAACAGTCTTGAGGGTCAGTTTGGTTCCCTACCATGTCTCTGCCCTCTCTACCATTTTTCATGTGGCCTCTTCTCTACAATTAGCTGTGGAGATTATGTTTTGCCAGTCTTGGGTCATTTTCTGGATAATTTACATTGTATGTGGGTGTTATGTAGGCATATTCCTGGGAGGAGGGCAGTTAGGATCTTCCCACTCCACCATCTTCCCCAGAAGTCTCCAGAGAACACATTTGAAAGATCAAGAATGTGCAACATTGATGTATTTATTCTAGTTGCCTTCTGGGGCCCAACATGAGCCATAGTTAACTATATTAAACATAAATGATTTCTCAAACATTAGATAGGTTTGATTGCAATAAAGATGACCTGGTTTGTACCGGGCTACAGGGTAGTTTCAAGTAAGTTGTGAGACTCCATTGTTCAATGGTTGTGGGTGGAAGGTAGGAGTACAGAAGTGGTGGTGTATGATGTGTGAGAATGTGTTTGAATCTGTGTGATGGAGTGAACAATGAGGAAATTTTTTTGTGTTTACAACTTAATGCTTGGTATCTTCACTGTCTTCCTTCCCTACTATTTTCTAAGATATCTGGAAAGATCTGCTAGCGAGTCATTTTTATGTTGGGTTGAGGATGCAAAGAGAAGCATTCCAAAAGCCAGGTGGTTTGCAACAATGATAATAAGAAGTACAAACAAGGAACTAATCTATGTTACTTCACATCTTGGTTAAGTGCGTTAAACAGTGTATACTACCAATTTCTTGCACAAAATTTTAAGGAAGTCATTTGCCTAACACACAGCTCTTTGTAATCTTTCAAAAAAATTGCATCATTCTCTCCCTACATTTAGTGTAACAGACTTAAGTTATTTACTCTTTATTTCACTTTTTTTTTACTTCAAAATGGCCCATATATTTGGTTTGAAAATTCATATAATACTTTCAGGTTAATGATTAAACAAAACAAACAAAAAACAAAACAAAAAACAAACAAAAAAACACAGAAAAACCTCTCTTCTCCCCAACTCCCTCTGTTTGCATTTCCCAGAGGCAGCCACTATCAACACTTTTAGTTGTGCAATTTCATAATTATCTCCATATCTCCAAATGACATACGTATATTACTATTTTTAATTGTTTTTTTTAATACTTATTCACCCTCTATAATCCATAATGCCTCAAGTCACATACAGTTCCCTTTTTTCCATATAGGTATAACATAATTTGGAGTTAGGTTAATAATTATTACATTACTGCAATTTTTTTTTAATTTTTTTTAATATTTTATTTTTGTGAGAGAGACAGAGACAGAGACAGAGATTGAGCAGGGGTGGGGCAGAGAGAGAGATACACAGAATCCTAAGCATGCTCCAGGCTCTGAGCTGTCAGCACAGAGCCCGACATGGGGCTCAAACTCACAAACCATGAGATCATGACCTGAGCCAAAGTCAGACGTTTAACTGACGGAGCCACCCAGGCGCCCAGCATTAATGTAATGTTTAGTGTTTGCATAATTTTGACTCTGTAGCTACTCACTGTTGAGCCATATAGTCTACTTGAATTCCATTTCCTGTTTTGGTCTATCAGAAAGCTTGCTGCTTCTCTTTTCCCATTGCTAGCATCCATTTCAGCTTTGTCCCACCTGCTGAGTAACTTACCACTGTTCCCCTGATTTCTAGTTTAAAATACTATTCCTTTCATTAATAATAACTATTATTATTAATGTTTATTTTTATTATCTTTATGTGTATTTATATATTAATATTAACATATGTATTTATATCATATTGATTATATATTAATAATATGGCATTTGTTCATATTAATTCATCTATTTAATTTATAAGTTTTTATATATTTTTAAATTTATATATAATTATAATTTATAAGTTTTAAATATTATATATTAACTTATCAACATCATTGATTAATAACAATAATAGCTTATTTTCTGGGTACTTTTTTTAATGTCCTTTGCTAAAATAATCATTTTTATCGGATTACTCTTGTTTTTTTTTTTTAAGTAATTTCTATCCCCAACATGGGGCTCAAATTCATGACCCTGAGATCAAAAGTTTCATGCTTTATCGACTGAACCAGCCAGGCACCCCTCTATTTACTCTTGTTGTCATAGTTTTAGAACCAAAATGGCCACATGAATTTCATATCCCACATTTAAACAGAAACTCTTGTGTCTTTCTATGTCAGTTTGTCAGTTCTACATTTGGTACTTCCTTGTTCATTGTGTGGTGCTTTGGCTTCTGTTTACTCCCTTAAAGAAGGTAGAGTAAGTGCCTAGAACATGTTTACATTTGTAAATTTAACTATATATTATTAGTTGATAATATAATGATTATTATAGCTAATGAAAATGAAAACTATCCATACTGCAGTGAATGGCAAGATTTCATTCTTTTTTATGGCTGAATAATTTTCCATTGCATATAGATACCATATTTAACACCGTATGTTAACTCTACTGGAATTAAAATAAAACAATAAAACAATGGCAATAGAAACCAAGCAAGAAAATGAAAAGCCATACAAAGAGTAGTTCTTGAATTAACTGAAAAAGTATAATATCTATATATCTATATCTATATATCTTAATTTGAAAATTAGGGAAAAGAGTTATTGTTTCTATTTAATTGGTATTAACTATATGACAGGTACTATGTTCAACACTTTATACAATTATCTTATTCAGTTTTTATTTTTATTTATTTATTTATTTTTTATTTTTTTTTAATGTTTATTTATTTTTGAGACAGAGAGAGACAGAGCATGAACGGGGGAGGGTCAGAGAGAGGGAGACACAGAATCCGAAACAGGCTCCAGGCTCCGAGCTGTCAACACAGAGCCCCAGGTGGGGCTTGAACTCACGGACCGCAAGATCATGACCCGAGCCGAAGTCGGCCGCCCAACCGACTGAGCCACCCAGGCGCCCCTTATTCAGTTTTTATAATAACTTAGCGATACTCTTTATTTTCTTTTTCTTCCTTTCTTTCTTCCTTCCTTTCTTTCTTTCTTTCAAAAGAGCACAAGTAGGGGAGAAGGACAGAGGGAGAGAGCGAGAGAGAGAGAGAGAGACTCCTAAGCAGTGCAGAGCCTGATGCAGGGCTCAATATCATAATCTGGGATCATGACATGAGCTGAAACCAAAGAGTTGATTGCTTAACCAACAGAGCCACCCAGGCATCCTGCAATATACTTTATTTTATAGATAAGGAAACAAAATAATTAAAGAAAAAACTTGCCCAGTAGCAGAATTGGTTAAAATCCAACTAGTACTCTATTATACCATGTTATAATAGGATGATAGTGATTAAGCAAAGTAAAGGTTGAAGAAAGTGTAAATTGATATAATCCCTATGGAATCCCTATGGAAAATTTTGAGAAAGAGAGTGTATGTGCATGATCAGGGGAGGGGCAGAGAGAGAGAGAATCCCAAGCAGGACCATTAGCACAGAACCCAAATTGGGGCTCAATGTCTCAAGATGTGAGATCATGACCTGAGCCGAAATGAAGAGTGGCATAATTAACCAACTAAGCCACCCAAGCACCCTAGGAATTCCATTTTTGAAAATTGATTCTACAATCTAGGTATACACATATGAACTGATGTAGAATCAGTTGTAATAACAATTGACAGCATGTGTTGGCATATTACGCAGATGAAAAAATAGACACTCTTTATATGCTAATATGAAAAGATCTTTGTTAACTTAGTAAGATGTATGAAGCAATGGAAACAAATAGGAAAAGAATGCTATTTTTACAATTGTGTTAACGGGGATACAAACTTACTCAAATGCAATTATGTTTTCCTAGGTGAGCTTTAGCAAGATAAGAAATTAGTAATATTGGACATATTTAGGTGGTAGGGCTGAGAAATGGATGGATGTGTGGAAAGTATAAAATTGTGACCTTATGAAATGTAGCTTTATATATGTAAAAAAATTTAGCCAGGTGAGTATGTCTCATGTTCAAAATATATTAAAGACACTGTTCCAGTTTTTGATAATTCACATGGAAACAATAACTATGGTTCCAAACAAAACCATATACTAAGAGTATATGTATATGCCTGAGGATGCATGTAATTCATATATTTCCTAAAATTATTTAAATACTATTAAAATAAAAAATATTAAAAGTATTTATTTTTAGGAAGACTTAGGGATATCCCAACAAGAGAAGGAAGGGGGGAAATAACCTGAATTGGGAAATGGGTGTTAGGAATCATTCTTCTTCCCAACTTCATCTACATCAGTGCTGTTCTCATGGCATGTTAGGTATACCATGTTTAGTAGTCCATCAGAGAAAGGAGTTCTCTGAACCAGTTTCTACATAGCTAACACGGGACCAATTTGAAGTGTTCAACACCCCATCACCTAAGATTTAAAGCTACAATCGATGAATTGACCAACCATATATGTGTCCAAAGGTTGGGGCTTCTTGAACAAATAAGGTGTAACAGCAGACACATCAAACTGGAAAGTGGTATGTCTATCATTCTGATGTTTCTCCCCCTGCCTTGATCACCTTGTCCATTGACATCTGCTGCCTTCATTCAGACACGTACATCTGCAGTATCAGACCTACTTTCACATCTATACATAGGTTTCTTTTAAAATAGGAAGCTCAAGATTACACAAACTATAAGCATTCAAATAGGTTTTTCTTTTTTTTTTTCATGTTTACTTATTTATTTTGAGAGAGAGAGAGAGAGAACACAAGCAGGAATAGGTAGAGAGAGGGGGCGGCAGTGGGGAGAGAATCTCAAGGAGACTCAATTCTGTCAGTGCAGAGCCCAGCACAGGGCTCGATCTACAAACCATGAGATCATGACCTGAGCTGAAATCAAGAGCAGGACGTTTAATGACTGAGCCACCCAGGCACCCTTCAAATAGGATTTTCATAATTACTATCCTTGAATAGAACTTATCACACCTGAGGTGGTTTGCTATTATCTTGACTATGATGATTGATAAGTGTAATATTGATTCCAGGTTGTGCTTCATATTAAGTCTTTGAAGTCTTTTGATTCTATATTAGGGTTTTGATTTTGTAGCAAAATTGCCTGCCTATTGGACTTATTCATTTTTAGATCAACCTGATAAAAACTGCATTTATGACTAAAAACTTCAATGATATAAATCCTTTGGTGTTCTTATTCTTACATAAGTGACTTTCCCATCCAGGTAATTAAAGAGAAATACACTGGAGCAGAATTATGTGCACAATTTTTCTTAGGTTGTCCAGATTTTAGTGTGTAAGTTTTTATAAGGTGGAATTTCATGTTTCATTTATTCCTTATAGCAACAAGTTAAGGAGACATAATATTTTAAAAATATGCGGTAAACCCTCCAGAAATCTCTCTACTATTCCGTTCTAGAGATATGATGGTATCTTACTTGCACAAATAGTTCAAATGTCCAGAGATCTGGCTAGACTTTCATTCTTTCCTTTCATATAAAAAAAAATGCTAGATTATATTCCCTCAAACATACATGTACTTTATGGATGGATTAATTTTAACTTTATAATAATTTGGCTGCCTACTTTAGAACATGTCCCCCCTAAAAGAAGTGATCTTATTGTATACATTGTGGCATTTTGCCTGATTCAGGCATATTTATCAGAGACCATAAGCTCTTATGACCTACCCATCGTTAGAGGGCATCCAGGTCCCAACACAGCCTTTTGTTTCCAGGATCATAACTCAACAACTTTGTGTCATATGGGGTTTTAAGACTTGTATAAGCAATTAGAAGAAACAATTTCTATTCAGTATTTTGTGGACATACGTGTTCTTATATTGTTGAAAATGTTACACAGAGGCATTGCCTCAAAAAACAAACTACATATTAATAGTCAAAACTCTGTCAGAAGTGCAATATGGCCTCTTTTTTATGACCTGCAGATGAAATTCCAAAGTGTATAAACTTTTATACAACTGTAGTTAACATCACAGTCTGTGCCTATGAAACTCTATACCAAAGACCAAAGAAAAGAGAGCTAAATGATAGACACATATAATTTTTTACTTAATCTTAAAACATACAATTCATTAGCTAGTTTAGATGTTTAATTTTATTATATCTAGATCGTTGCCAAGCCATCTGTAGTTATGAGTCCTAGTTGATTGGTTTTCACAGAAACTTTCTTGTTTACAGGCAGGTGCTGTTCACTTTTGCCTACTTATTTGATTGTGCAGCTCTCAGTACAATCTGAGCTTCCCCTGGAAAGAGTCTCCACTATTAGAAGATGATTATTGCTTTAGTCAGTTATTCAGACTCTCCTGAAATCAGTTGTTATGGGGAGAGGAGTGGGTGGAAGATAGATTGACTCAAAGGAACTCTTTAAGGAAAATGTTGAAGCAGTTTTCAGTGGGAAAAGGGGGAAATAATTGCAAAGAAATTCTTTCTGGAAAAGATCAATAGCCAGAAAATTACCCTTTGAACTTATTGTCATAGGGAATCTATTAAATAATATTTTCTCTCCAGAAGACTAATTTTTAAATTGTCTATTGTAGTGTAACTTTTTCATACAACTAAAAACAAGCAAGCCCACAAAACACCATGCCAAAAAAAGAAGAAACAGTGGTTTTCTTGCTTTTTGGAAAAAATACACACACACATACACACACACACACACCCCCTCATGGGAAAAAAATGAAGTCCCCTCTATTTCATTGAGAATAGTTAAGGTTTAATCTTACACACTGTACTTATATTTACATAAATAGAAGAATGAATTAAGGAGAAGATAATATGAAATAGAGGAAATTATAAAGTGTAGCAAAAAGTTGCTATATACTACTTACATTTTAACAGCAAGAGTTAAGAAATCTAGAAATACTGTAGTCACCAGTGAGTGTATTTTGGCAATTTCAGGCATCTAAGTATACATATTTAAAAAACAGATCTTGGGAGGTACCTGAATGACTCAGTTGGTTAAGCGTCCACCTTCGACTCAGGTCATGGTGGTGGGGGTGCATCTGGGTGGCTCAGTCAGTTAAGCATCCGACTTCGGCTCAGGTCATTATCTCGCAGTTCATATATTCGAGCCCATTGTTGGACTATGTGCTGACAGCTCTGAGCCTGGAGCCTGCTTTGGATTCTGTCTGTCTGTCTCTCTCTCTCTCAAAAATAAAATAAAACATTAAAAAAAATAGATCTTGGGGTGCCTGGGTGGTTCAGTCAGTTGAGTGTCTGACTCTTGGTTTCAGCTCAGGTCATGATCTCATGGTTTGTTAGTTCGAGTCTCATGTCAGGCACTGTGCTGATAGCTCGGGGCCTGGAGCCTGCTTTGGATTCTATGTCTCCTTCTCTCTCTCTGCCCCTCCCCTGCTTGCTCTCCCTGTGACTCTCTCAAAACAAATAAATAAACTTAAAAATTTAAAAAAAATAAATAAAAAGCAGATCTTTATTTCTCAGTGTCTTAGCAAGCTCCTGACATGGAGCCTGATGTGGGGCTCAATTTTATGACCCTAAGATCATGACCTGAGCTGAAATCAAGAGTCTGGCACTCAACCAACTGAGCCACCCAGGTGCCCCAGTTTCTCAGTGTCCTTAAACTCAGCTTTATTGAGGTTTACGTTACATACAATAAAATTCACTAATGTTAACTGCACATTTTGATTAGTATTGAGAAATGTACAGTGTTGTGTATTCTCAGTTGAAATCATGATATAGACCATTTCCTTTAACCTAAGAGTGGCTTTTGTATGCCCTTCCCTCACTCCTAGTTCCTGGCAACCACTGATCTTTCTGTCACTCTGGGTTTTTCCCTTCCTAGAATTTCACGTAAATGGAATAAGACAGCATATTTTGATTTTTGGCTATCCTCTTTCAAATAGCATAATGCTTTATAGATTCAGTTGTGTTGTTCCATGTATTATGTTTGGAATGTTTAATTCCTGAAAGGTATTCCACTATATGGATATACCACAAATTATTTATCAACTTATCTAGTTGATGAACATCTGATTTTTTTCTAGTACATTGGATATTACAAATAAAGCATCTATGAACATCCACATACAAATCTTTTTGTGATCGTATGTTTTCATTTTTCTTGTTTAAATACTCAGAAGCGAAATTACTGGATCATATGGTAAGTGTATATTTATAAGAAACTAGTTTTTTTGCCAAAGTGGCTAAGCCATTTTGCATTTCCACCAGCAGTGTCTGAGCATCCCTGTTCCTCCACATTTTCACTGATATCCTATGTAGGTCTAGAACAGTGCACTCTTTTAACCATGAACCACAGTGAGAATTTCATTTGACTTTACAGACCATGATGCACACACATAACTGAAACATGTTTTAGGAAACAATACTTTGGTTTACTACAAAAGCAGTCTGAATTCTATTTTCTATTCTCTTATACCTCTTTTATATCTTGCTAAACACGGGGCGCCTGGGTGGCGCAGTCGGTTAAGCGTCCGACTTCAGCCAGGTCACGATCTCGCGGTCTGTGAGTTCGAGCCCCACGTCGGGCTCTGGGCTGATGGCTCAGAGCCTGGAGCCTGTTTCCGATTCTGTGTCTCCCTCTCTCTCTGCTCCTCCCCCGTTCATGCTCTGTCTCTCTCTGTCCCAAAAATAAATAAACGTTGAAAAAAAAAATTTATATCTTGCTAAACAATAAAAATGCATGACTTAAATATTAAACTAGTGTAGAAATTACTAATACTTTGACCAATGGTTTAAATAACATAGCTCATAGGGACACCTGGGTGGTTCAGTTTGTTAAGCGTCTGACTCTTGGTTTTGACTCAGGTCATGTCAGACTAGAGCCTGGTTGGGATTCTTTCTCTCCCTCTCTCTCTCCTCCTCCCCCCCCCCCCCACACACTCTCTCTCTCTCCCTCAAAAAAACAAAAAAAGCTTTAAATCACATAGCTCATAATTTGGACACACTAATACATACTCACACAAATATCTAATTTTAGGATTTTGGTTTATTTTTATACTGAGGCTATAAATAATATAAATGACTTTCTCTACCAAGGATCACTTGTTTCAAATTAGAAGCGAAAGCTGAATGAAGAGTTAGTCTGGGTTTGGGGTTTTCCCAAATAGATGAGATTGACATAAAACAAGGCAGGGATTGACAGACGGTGGTGGAACTTTAAATTAAATTGGGCTGGTCTGTTAGTGCTAACAAGCCTGTGCCAGAAGATGGACCACATTGGCCACAGTTTAGAGCCATGATGCAGCCATCACCCTCAGCCACCAAAGTGACTTTTCAAACTATTCACCTTTTCAAATTATTTTGCATCAGAACCTGTGTCAATAAAAGGATGGGTTTAGGGAAAAAAAATGTTATTTCAATGGTTAAACATTTATTTAGAAAAAAGATTGAAATTGTTATCTAAAACTACTAGGCTTAACCATTTTAATTATTTATACATTATCCTTAATCTGTTTTTCATGTTTGTTCAGGAATTAGCTATAATGAGGTGATCAGTGATTGAAACTCAAGAGGCTAATAGATCTTAAATGAGGTTGTACTAGAATGATATTCAATTTTAAGATAGTGGATTCATAAAAGGAGAAAAAATAAAATTATTTTTCTCTGTAACTCATGAATTTCATTTCATTTTTAGGAACTTTGCACAGACCTCTGCTTTTTCCCCTAAAATTTACCAACATTGTTTCTTCCACCAATGAGTATTCAGCTAAAAACTGAGCTTTTAAAGGTCTTATATTAGAGGAAATGGTGTAAAGTTGCAGAAATCGTTAGTACACTGATTCAACATTTCAGATTAGCAGAGGAACATGGTCCAAGGTCACTGAATAAATTACACCATATCACAAAATGAAAATTACACCCTGACATAGTATGATTTTAATAAAAAATGAAAATGGGATTTATGACCCCCTTTCTTCAGGCCACTAATGTTCATTGCCAAAAGATGAATCCCTTCTGTGACATTAAATGTGCGATGGGCTACAGAAAATGTTGTGGACTAATTCACTTGCCAAGAAAAGAGGCAAAGTGTATACATGCATGTATTTTTATACCCATCTGCTATCACGGTGAAGCCAAATATATTTGAGGCAAACAAGTCGGGCCAAATAAGTTCATTTTTCTCCAGTACAGTAATGGAAACCTAATGAATAAGTGAGATGCAGGTCTACCAGAATTAACAGAAGGAGAGTAACAATGCTGGTTAGAAAGAACTGACAGCCATGTGAACTGAACCACGGAAAAATAATTTAATGTAGCCCTTCTAGGAATCAGTGATAGGCCATGGTCAGTCTGGAGGGACATGTACTGAGTTTCTAATAAGATGCATCTAAGTATATTAATAAATACTGTCAGTAACAACTCATAGAATCAAATAAAGGAATATCAAAAGCATAATTTAAAGATGGAACAAGTATAAGGGCACTGTAACACGATGTGAGTTTGGATCAGCATACGTTATACCCTGATTAAATTTGAGAAATTGGTTAAAACCAATACAATGAAATTCATCTCATACGAATATAAAATAGCTTGGTGATGGCAGGTCTTAACAGATGCCTTCATTCAGAATGACAAAAACTGAGACAGACTGTGTAGGATGGTTGGATGCATAGATTAATGAAACTGTTATTAAGATAATATATTACTAAATATGTCATGGATGGACAGGTCCTCTGACAGTATTTTTATTTTGTCCCAAAAAGAAAACACTAGTTTACAAACTAAACTGTCTAGATGCTGCTCATCAATTGTTTTATTAAAACCCCTATAGACAAAACAAGACACGGCAAAGCACAATTACCAAAGAACAGCCTTCTACCAAAGCACCCTTTGCATTTTATAGGATAATGTTTTTAATACAATGGTTGCTTGGTACTGCTCCATCATTATAACTCCTGTTTAGACTGTTTGGTGCCACCCCCTTGAACCTTCCATCTTTATCTCTGTCTCCATTTCCAGCCTACTTATTTTCTGAAGCCCCTATATACAATCTCCTGTTTCTACAGTTTGCTCAAATATTTTCCTTTAAAGACAATAAAAATGTCCCTCGTATCTATGCAGTGACTCCTCAGACTTTATTTTCCTTTGAACGTGTGGCATCAGTGACCCTCTGCCTCTCCTTTAACATGCTTTTCTCTTTTGCCTTCTTCATGCATTCCTTTCTCCTTTCTCTTCCCAACTCTGATTCTTCCTTGTCTCTTTTTCAAGAGCCCCTTCTTTTCTTCTACCTACTAACAGTGCAGTTTCCCAAATCTGTGTCCTGAATACACTCTCCTCTATACACTAAGTCTACTAATGCATTTACTCTTCATGGATACAACTAATATCCTGTCATTATCTAATCCTTCAGTCTACATCTCCAGCCTTGAACTTTTACCATAGTCCTCACTTAGCTACTTCTTTCACTTGCTTAAAATATATGTTTATTTGAATTTCCATATTCCAAATTTAACACTTTCCCTGGGAGCAGGATTACATTTGTAATCATTTTCTTACTTGTTTATATTAATAGAGCCACTGTGCTCCCTCTCTGCTAGATTTTGACTCTTTCATTTTCCATTTCCCTCATTGATTTCTATCAAATCCCTCAGATTAGATCACACCTCTCCAGGTTCTTTGTGGTCCCTATGCTCCATGCACTTCTTATACAGAGCTAATTCCTGGGAAGGCTTTCTACATGGTCTCAGTGCCTTAACTATGTCCAGCCCCCATCCAGCCTGCACTCTGCTGTCCCCACAAATCTCAATACACAACTTCCATCCTATCACTTTTCTGATTAAGAACTTTACATGGTTTCTCAAAGCCCAATGCATCAAATCAAAGCTCCTCTGACTATAGTTCAGTCTCTCACAGATTGTCCTCTGGTTACCAGAACAATTTAATTCCCCACTCATTTCCAGTGTAGAGTGCCTGCTATAGTTACAGCATCTTCATGCGTATTCCCACTTTGTGTATTAATTATGATGCTTTCCACATCAGACATAGCAACACTTGAATTTCAGACCAAGATTTACTTATAATTATCTGATAGCCTGTGATTTATCCCAAAAATGTAAGCTCTTTCTTTGTTTCAAAAGAAACAAAGGGTGAATGATGCTCAGTTCCATCGACATTTTTTCCCTTTAATTTTGCCTTACTAAAAGTCACTACAAAATGGTCAAGCTATTCAGAGTTACTATAATTTTAATTCCTAAACGAAAATGAGAAACTTACTATAGTTTCATGGGGGCATGTATCATTTTGTATTATTTTATTATTGTTTTATTTTATTAAGAATTCTACATATGCCAACATTGCAAAGCTTCTGCTTCACATGAAACAGAGGGTTGGTATGCTTAGAATATTACAGAAAGATTTGGCAGTGGTTGTTACAGGTATAATATCAATGTTATTTTCTTATGGTTTTCATTTTTAGTTAGAGAAAGTTTTGCTTTTACTTCTAAATCAGTGTTAATTTCCTCCATCTTGTTTCATTTAGTTTGTCATGAGTGGATTCATTAATCCTACAGTACCTATTGATGCATATTGTTATCAAAGAATGTTGTCTTACAATTATTGAATTACTAGACTTTATGACACATACAGGTTGCAGTTAAAGTATGAATCCACATACCCCTATTTCCAAGTGCATACAAAAATTTTAAAAGTGTGCATCGGTATATCATTGTTTTCTCCCACAAAGTGGTAACGGCACAATAGGTCTTTTGCCCTGCCTAAAAATAATTTTAGAAGAATCGGTTTAAAGATCTAATCAGGTTTGCTTAATAGTTCCTTCTTCCCCAAAGCTTGTTCACAGCTTTTATAAAATGTATGTTTGGATCCAAGAATCTCTCTAGGCTAAACTTGTTCTCTCTTTCATTTTAAATCTAGTTCTTGCTTACTATTTAGTCTTCTGGAATTGATGAAGGCAGTAGAGCATCCTAGCAAAAAAACAATGGCTTTGTAGCCTAACCTGGTATGATATTAGGCTCTTCTATTGTCTAGTGTAAAGTTGAAAATATTATTTATGTTCCCTAAGCTTCAGTTTTCTCATATCTAATATGGGATATTGCTTATACATGTGATCATTTGGGAGGACTAAATGAAGCAGTGTGTGGCGTTAAGTAATGCCTCAATAAATGTTGCTATCAATATGCTTTTCCTGTTGAGCCCACCATGGTCTGGGATAAAATACTCAGTTTACCTCTTTTTTTGCATTAGTCAACTTTATTTGGTCTATACGTTCAGAAACAGTTAAACAAGGATGATATAGTAAAGGTATACAACAATATTTCACACAGGTGGGAAACTATCCTGTGATGGAGGAGAAAAAATGGAGCAAGGGATTTGAGAGTTTTCAATTTTCTTTCCTTTTCTTTCAATATTTGCTTCATTATTTACATTCACTTCATTATTCTTCATGCTTTTAGGGTGAATTTTTAGGCTGCTTCTGAGTTTATAAACTAAAATATTGGCTGACAATAGCTTGTGAGTTTTCTGGTTCCCAGTCTGCTCAACCAGACAAAGAAAGAGGACATACAAACCCAATTCAGAGTAGCCACTTGGTCCAACTAGAGGAAAAGAGGATTGTCCTAGTTTGAATATTGGGCCCACTCTGAATCTATCATTTATAGTAGAGGAAAGTACTGTTATATGGACATAACTGCTTCTGCTATAACCTCTACATGGGGCATTTCCCAGAAAATGGGGGTCTGTTTCAGAAAGGAAATCATGAAAGCTGATTAGATGAATTAATATATGCCATTTATTATTGTCAATACTTGTTCAACTTTAATTCCCAAGTCCAGATCATAGCTGCAAAGGTCCATCTTTTCCTGGGAAGAAAGGCTAGATTTTAAATTATTTCCCTTTATCTACCTATCCATATTTTATCCATTCTTAAGATCCAGCCCACTTAGCAAACATCCTCCATTAACACTTTAAAATTATTTACTGTCTAATATCTTTTCAAAAACCTCTGAATATAGAAGTAGGTTAATAGAGTTCATAGAAAGTATAACACTAATTTAGTCTCTTATAATTTCAAGTCTTTGGGCTATTTTCTTTCTATTGTATTGTCTGTCTTTGTCATAATGATATACAAGATGCATTTTATGTGTTCTGCGTATGAGTCTAGGGTGGTTTAAATAAGTGACCACGACATTTATTGACATTCCTCCTATTTGAGGTGAGGTTTTTGTCTTCTACCCTTGATTCTGGGTGAGGCTGTAATTGCTGTGACCAGTACAGTATGTAAAAATAATACCATGTGACTTCTGAGGCTAGGTTATAAATGACAATATAGCTTCCACTTTATCTCCTGGAGCGTTTGTGCTGAAGTCCTGAGCCACCATATAGGAAGTTCTCCTATCTTCATCATGCTGTAGAGGCCATCTGTAAGTGTAGAGAGATCACATTTAAGCTTTATAGTCCCAGCCACAGCACCAGGCACATGAGTAAAGGAATCTCCAGATGATTCTACCTTCAGCCGTCAAGTCACTCTCTGTTTTTGTGTCTGCTCAGCTGTAGGCCAGAGTCAGTCAGGATCAGAGACAAGCCGTCCTCACAGTGTCATTTGTAAATTTATAGCAAACAAATGCATTAGTGTATAAAAATGATTGTTTTATGCCATTAAATTATGGGATAATTTGTTACACAGCAGTAGCAACTGCAGTAGCATCCTTAGTCAGTTGCATGAACTATCCCACTTTGTAGCTTGCCTCTTTTGCCCTTTTTTTTAAGTGTTTATATTGGCATACAATATTGTGTAAGTTCAAGGTGTACAACATATTGATTTGACATATTTATATTGCAGTATGATTGCTGTAATAGTGTTAGCTAACACTTTTAATACCATTATATTCTTTTAATGATAGCTCTTGATGAAGACAATCTGACTTTCAATATTATTATTATGAAAATTGATGTTATAGTAGTTTGCTTTGGTAAATGCTTTCCATCTTGAAATTCAAGAAGATATTTTCTTATATTAACTGTTAGAAGTCTTAGTGTTTTACTTTTATTTTAATATGCAATCCAATTGAAATTATTTTGTATGTGGGATATAAGAGAAGGTTCACTGCTTTTGTTTATGAATATTCAATTGACCCAACAATGTTTATTAAAAAAATATTTTTAATTTATGTTTGGGTTTATTTTTAGAGTATCTATTTTCTTCCAATGGTATACTTATCTCTCCATCTTACTGTATCTCTAGGTCTTTATATATGACTGCATAGTTGCTTTGACTTTATTTTTTTATGAGAAATTATAGTTCTTGACTATTTTGGGCTTTGTATTTCATATGAAATTTTAAGTCAGCTTTTTACTTTACACACACACACACACACACACACACTTGTTAGGATTTTTATTGTGAAAATTTATATCTTTACCATATTGACTTTTTTCAATTAATAAACAAGATTTATTTGTTTATTAGAGTATTTTTAGTTTCGCTCAATAACGAAATAGGATTTTCTGTGTAGAATTATTACGTAACTTTTGTAGGAGTATGCCTAGATATTTGACTTTTGTTTTATATTATTTATTTATTTATGTTTATTTCCTAAATCCCAGTATAATTAACATACAGCATTATAGTAATGCATTCCTTGCTGATAGACTGGGAAAACAAATATTATTAAAATGTCCATGCTACCTAAAGCAATCTACAGATGTAATACAATCCCTACCAAAGTACCAACAGCATTTTTCACAGAACTGGAACAAATACTCCTAAAATTTATATGGAACCACAAAAGACCCCCAATAGCCAACACATGTTCGTCTTGAAAAAGAACAGAACTGGAAGTATTTTTCATTTTTAAAGGGTATTTCTTTTTCTATTTTATTCCAATATATTGCATTTTTGTTTCATGTGTGTGTGCATGTATTCATCTTGTACAGTGACTTTGCTAACTTTATATATTTAAAGTAATATTTATTTCAAAACGCTTTTTAGATTTTCTTCATATACAATTACATTGCTTAAAGATCATAATACTTTTGGAGCACCCGGGTGGCTCAATTGGCTAAGTGTCCGATTTCAGCCTAGGTCATGATCTCACCATTCCCGAATTCTAGTCCCTGATCAGGCTGTGTGTTAACGCCTGGATCCTGTTTCAGAATCTGTGTCTCTCTCCCTCCCCACCACCTCTCTCTCTGCTCCTCCCCTACTCGCACTCCGTTTCTCTCTCTCTCTCAAAAATAAATAAGCATTTTAAAAAATCATTTCTTTTTTCTAATTTTTTTAAGTTTATTATTTTTCAGGCCTGACTAGGACCTTTGTTCCAATATATATTTCTTTAATGTTTATTTATTTTTGAGAGAGAGAAGAGAGATTGCCAGTCAGGGAGGGGCAGCGAGAGAGACAGGAACAGAGGATCTGAAGTGGGCTCCCTGCTAACAGCAGAGAGCCCAATGCAGGGCTCCAACTTAGCCAGAGATCATGACCTGGGCTGAAGTCAAAAACTTAACTGACTGAACCATCCAGATGCCCTGTTACAATATTTAATAGAAATAGTGATAGCAGTGTCCTTTCTTGTTCTCAAACTAGAGATATAGGGATTGATATTTTATCATACAGGTCAGTAATTGTTTTATTATTGTTTTTTTAGATATACTTTATTGTATTCAGTAACTTCATTTTATTTCCTAGTTTGGGAAATGTTGTTTGTTGTTTGTTTGCTTGTTTGAATCATGAATGAAGTAGAGTTTTATTACATGCTTTAGTTCTCTATTGACTTCCTCCTTGTTTTGTTAAAATGGTGAATTACAGTAATTGATTCTCAAATGTCAAATGTTAAGGTTAAATTTTGCTAAACTGACTTCACATTCTAAGTAAGTAAAATTTAGTTATGATGTATTATTCTCTTTGTATATTGCTGGATTCTGTTTTTTTTTTTTTAATTTGCATCTATGTGGATGAGAGAAATTGGCCTATAATTTCCTTTCTTGAAATTAACTTGTCATATATATATGCAAATTTCACATATATATATCATATATATGTCATATATATATCATATATATGTCATATATATATCATATATATGTCATATACATACACACACACGCGTGCACACACACACATATTTAGTGATAGTGTCTCTTTAGGCTCCTCTTTGTTGTGACAGTTTCTCAGATATTCCTTGTTTTTGATGATTTTTATAGTTTTGAGCATTATAGATTAGGTATTTTAGAGAATATGCCTTTTGTGGGAATTTTTTTTTTTATTTTTTCATGTTTTGACTGAAATAATGTGTTTGGGGGAAAAAGAACACAGAGGTAAAGTGCCATTTTCATTACAACATGTGAAAGGTAGATACTATCAATGTGATTTATCACTGTTGATGTTAACCTTGATCATCTGGCCTGAGGAAGTGTTTGTCAGGTATATTCATAGTAAAGTTACCCTTTCTTTCCTCCCTTTACATGCTGTACTTTCTGAAGAAAGTCACTATGTGCAGCCCATACTTAAGAACTATGGATTTATGCTCCTTAAAGAGTGTAAGTTGGAATTGTTCTGCACAGGGGATTTGCCTATTCTCCCCATTTATTTCTTTGTTTAGTCATTTCTTTTTATCAGCATGGTCCCATGCATATTTATTTTATATTTCATGTTATAAAACAGTAATTAGTTTGTTGCTCAAATTGTTCCATCTTTGACTCTTGGGAACACTTTCAGTTGGATCCTGTATCACTTCAGCATACTAACATCATTAGGAGGTGTTGTTGTTGTTGCCTACTTGTATTCTGAGCATTTTCTTGTTTTCTGGCAACACAACATGGCCCTGGTTCACCTTGTATGTTACCTGCCCCTGTCCTCCCTATAAAAAGATTTTCCAAGGAATCTTGCTTTCTTTTATTGGAAAATTGTATTAGAAACCAAGCTCTGGGTGTTAGGTGTGTTCTCTTGTATAATTTTTGATAAGTTATATTTTTCTGGATTTTTTACATTTTCTCCATGTTATCAAAATATTGGAATAAACTTGTTTGTAATATGTTCATATAATTTCATGTGATCTGTAGTGATGTCACTTTTATGATTTGTTTTTATCTGTGTAATTTCCTTTTTCTTGAATAGTTTTCATAAGGTATAGAAATGTTATTTTTGCCAAAGAAACAAATTTTAGCTTTGTTGAATCCTTCAATTATATGTCTGTTATCTATTTTTCTTAAATTTTTGGTTATTACTCTCCCTATTTCTTTCAGTTTAAGTTTTTATTCCTTTTAAATAACCTTTTGAGAGAAAAAAGTATATAATTATTATTTAGTTTTTCTGTTTCTAATAAGTGGGCTTTAAGTTTATACATTTTTCTCAGAGCAGAACTTTAGACATACTTCACAAGTTTTCATGTGTTATACTTTCATTATTTATTACTTTAAAATATTCTCTATATTTACTGTAATTTTTTTGATCCATGGGTTATTTAGAAATATATTGGTAAATATCCAAACATATGAGGATTTTTTTTTAGTTATTTTCTTGTTGATTTCTTTTTTTTTTTAATAATTTTCTTAATGTTTATTTATTTATTTTTTGAGAGAGAGAGACAGAGACAGAGACAGAGCATGAGTGGGGAAGTGGCAATGAGAGAGAGACACACAGAATTTGAAGCAGTCTCCAGGCTCTGTCAGCCCAGAGCCCAATGTGGGGCTTGAACTCACTAACTGTGAGGTCATGACCTGATCCGAAGTAGGACACTCATCTCACTGAGCCACCAGGCACCCCTCTTCTTGATTAGTAGCTTAAGTTCACTATAACTACAGACAGTACTCTATGATTTTAATAATTTGATATTTACTTTGTTTAGCCCATTTGCTTATAGCCCAGGATATGGCCAATCTGGTTAATCTTCCATATACATATCAAAATATGTATTTTTTAATATAATTTACTTTTATTCATTTCTTTCCTTTTTTTTTTTTTTTAAGGTTAACTCATTTTTCTGAGACAGAGACAGAGTGTGAGGGGGAAGGGGTAGCGAGATAGGGAGATACAAAGTCTGAAGCAGGCTTCAGGCTCTGAGCTGTCAGCACAGAGCCCTATACAGGGCTCAAACCCAGGGACTGAGAGATCATGACCTGAGCTGAAGTCGGACCCTTAACTGGCAGAGCCTCGAAAATATGTATTCTGTAGTTTGGTACAGTGTTGTATATATGCCAGTTAGATTAAATCTATTAACTATGGTAATATAGACAAGATATTTTATTTATTTTTAAATGTTTATTTATTTTGAGAGGAAGAGAGAGAGAGAGAGAGAGAGAGAGAGAGAGAGAAAGAACACAGGAGCACGCCCCGGGGGAGGGGCGGAGAGAGGGAGGGAGAGACAGGATCTCAAGCAGGCCTCTGTGCTGTCAGCACACAGCCCCAAGATGTGGGGCTTGACCTCAGGAACCCAGAGACCCTGACCTGAGCCAAAATCAAGAGTCAGACGCTTAACCAACTAAGCCATCCAGGCACCCCTAGAAAAAATAGTTCTAGAAAAATAGTAGGTATAATCACATCAGAAACATAGCAACACTTTTTGTCTACATTTTGGTAACATGTTAACTTTAACCTCTTCAGGGAACTGTTAGGTATCTTCAGGTTTGCTATGAGAATTTGGCAAAGTGGTATTAAGGCAGTGACTTTAGTCATTGCACACACATTAACTTAGATTCTAGGAGGGCCAAGCAAAGTGCGGAAATTAGAGAGAATCACTCTAAATTGACAGTACTTTTTTTTTTCATTCATGGATTTGTATATCTCACTGTTAATATGTTGCTTACATGCTTATTGTGGCTTCCATTAAAAAGTATTATTACAACATAGAGTCTAACTGACCACCTTCAAATAGCAAAGAGAAATAACGTTAAGTAAGCGATTATAGATGTCACAAATTTCATTGTGTTATTCTATTTTAATCATTCTAGCAATCATGGAGTTATATGCAATTATTTCCAAATATAGCTAGGGAAACTTAAATATAGGGAGTTTAAATATTTTGTCCAAGATAATAGAGCTAGTAAGGGATAGAGCTGGGATTTTAACTTAGGCTTCTGTTTCCAGAACTTTTACTTTTTGGACTATATTATATCTGCGTTGAAAAAGAGAATAAGAAAACATACAACCTAATTATTATGGAAATAATTCAAATAGCAGGAAGCAATCCTGGAAATGTGTATTGACTTCATCTACTCTATTTGTTTCTGTCATTTTTTCCTTCTGTTCTCCCAATCATAAAACTGTAAAGTATAAAATCAGGATCGAAGATAAACTCATCAAGCAATATTTTGTCAACACTTTAACACTTAGGGGGAGTTAAGAATGTTAATAATATAAGCAACACTTAAAAATTTTTGAGAAAGATACATGCATGTAACTTCAAACTTTATTTTTTTTCCAATTTCATGCTCTTTTTACAAAAAAAGGATATCAATTTAGTTGTTCAATTTTAAAAATGAGGTCTGTCTATCCAAGAATGAGCGTATAATGGGAAGCCATATTTTTGTTTGTTTGTTTGAATCTGTTTTATTTAAATTTTGTATTTTATAGCATCTAAAAATGTAAATTATAAAACACTATAAAGACATTTCAGTGAAACTGCATCTCCATGAGAAGCTTTCAAAGACAGTATTAATATAGAGCGGACAACTCCTCCACTGTCTACTGACTTTAATTCTCTCATTGAGAGAAGCAGATGTACCATGAGAGAACTGTTCAAGATGCCACAACTTCCACTGGAAGGACAAAACATATTGCATTATCTCTTCTACAATCTAGCAACTGGCAAAGACAGATGTTTGTTCTCCTTCTTCCCTTCCTTCTTTCCGTCCTTCCTTCCTTCCTTCCTTCCTTCCTTCCTTCCTCCCTTTTTTCCTTCTTTCCTTCTTTCCTTCCTTCTTGCTGGAGTAGAACTTAATGAATCATCACTTACATATAACACCCATTGCTCAGAAAGCCATATTTTTAAATGCCCTTGTTCCTCCATCAAATGACATCGGGACTTCATCTTGCAAGTTCCTGAAACATAGACCAATGAAGAGAACAGAATGAAAGTGAGAGATTGTAAAAGCAAGTTCAGAACATAAGGATAGAGACGTTAATGAATCAAGAAAACCCAGTTATTCAAATAACAAAAAGGAGGGAAAAAAGAAGAAATTAAGAAGAGGGAGAAAAGAAAAGAAACAAGAGAAACAGAAACCTAGAGTAAAAAGTTCCAGTCCTCAGTGAACCAACATCTCCTTCCCCTTCTAGTCTGCACACCCTATTTCTCTTTGCCTACTCTCATAGTTACCAAAAGCTATTTTTTAAAGTATAGATATTGTGCTATTATATGGACTAATTTTACTGGTTCCATCCCTTTTCCTCCTGGGGCTTCCAAGCCAAACAGCACTTTTTAAATAGTCCTACATTTTATGTAGGTAATGGTTCAAATGCAGTTCAGATGTAGATCCAAAGTATATTATGATCTGCTGATATATGAAATGCAATTAGTAGCTTAAAAAAAAAAAGAATGGAAGAAATGAGAGAAATGGAGTAAGGATGGACATGAAGTAACATTAATACCATGAGGTGAAGTGTGGAGGTAAGAACCGGGAGGGTGCTGAATACACTTGCATAAAATTAAGTGAAATAAGTTCACTTAAAATCAAGTTAGGAGTGGAGAATCCAGGGCAACCCCCATAACTCCCCACCTGCAGGGACAGGAAAATGTGAAGGGAATACTGTTAATTAAACGAGATGGAAAGTGAGAGTGATGTGGAAGGTCCACAGGAGGGAGTCAGAGTTGTGAGTCTGGAAAAGAAGGGAAAAGGGTGAAAAAGATTGTGATAATATAAGGAATCACTAAAAAAAAAAAAAAAAGGTACTTAACCCTGTGATTTTCTGATTAATTGCTAAATTCAAGGAAAACTATGTGGGGAAGATCAGAAGAATTTGCCTTTCTTCTCAGGCTATTTCTTGTTTTGTTTTCAATTCACTGATCTGTCACTTGAAGAACTTGTAGCAAAAGTTTCCTTCTAAACACAGTGTATGAAAATGTGCTACAGTCAGAAAGAGAGAAGAGAATATGTATGTTTTAAATGTGCCCCAACGGTGTTCAGAAACAATTTCTTCACTCAACTACAAGACCAGAAGAATAATTTCTGACTTCAAAGTCAAAAAGCTGGAAAAGATAGCATGAATGTGCTGACACCTCCTGAGCTTCTAATGAATGAATGATTCAGGTATTTCCAGAACAAAAGATGGTATTTCCAATGGTTGTTCTAGGAGGAATTACTTTTAATAGAAACATGAAATTTCAGTAGTATTTAAGTAGTCTCTTGACTTTTCAGACTATGTATTTATTATTGCACTCTCTATATCCATACACTGTAATCAATTTGCCAGATGGGATCTTTGTCCTTTAGAATGAGTTTCTGTGTTGGAATTTTGAGGTATTGTGGGGGTGGGTGTATGTGTATGCTTTTGTACACTTTCTCATCCAATTTGGGAGCTGTAGCTGTGACATTTTTATTTTGTTGTTTTGCAAAGCTGTTCTTATCCAGGCAAAAGCCGGATGACTTTTATGCTGTTATTGTTTTCAATTAATTAGAAATATCCCCCCTTTGTCCATCCAATGTTGCTCACTCTTATTCCCTGGAGATTAATGGGGGCAGATCAGCAAATGCAGACGATTGTGCAGCAGGGGTGCCAGAATCATTTTCAGGATTCAGTTTTGAGCCAGCATTTTGGTTCTACCTGCTGCTTGGTGTTACAGTCATTATTGAATTTAGCAGATGGAGGGGGAGAGTTTTAAACTTGAGAACACAGATGGAGAGCAGACTTCAGAGAGAGAATTATTCTAGAGTTTAGTGAAAGGTTGTTTCGCTCCAAAACAAATCCTTAGAACTCGAGTGAGTAAGGTCCTATGCTAGGCATGGAGACAATGTACATAATTAAAAATAGTCAACCATCCGAGAAGTATGTTCCAGCCAGTGGTTTCAGGTTATCCATCAAGAATTAATCAAACTCAAAAAACTGTAGGCTAGCTTTTTTTCTTTTTCTTTTTTTTTTAATTTTTAAAAATGTGTCTTTAAATCTTCTCTTAGTAGTAACAATGCAAATAACTTTTATTTTTATAGCTAATGGGGATCGAGAGGAGCAATGTGACATGAGAAAAGGTACTGGCTGCCTCTTAAAGGCCTAGTAGGTTGGTATTACCTTAGGGAGTTTATAACTATTTATCATATGGCTGAAAGTCCAGCAGATCCAGAAACCTTATTTCCCAGGAGATGACTCACAGTAATCAAACTCATAAGAGAATGAGATATGAAGCCAAAATGACAGTTTACATGTTTTTTGTTTTTGTTTTTGTTTTTTTAGCAATGCAGCTGTGTCATAAGAATTGAAATATTTAGATAATCTAGTAATGTCTCTGTGTGGAGAGCAATGTGGAAAAAACAAATCATAACCAGATTATAGCAAGTACAGGATTTTTCTTTTTTTAAAAAAGAGAATTTTTTTTCCCTGGGAAAAATCTCTTGGAAGTTTGTGGAGTAAATTTCATACTTATTTCCATAATAAGGATGACCTTACTGATAGAACTAGAGTGTTAAAATCTCTCTGAACTGTGGAGTAAAGCAACCATGTAGGTAGATGATTCTACAGAGCCAGACTACCTGGGTTTGAGTCCAGCTCTGCCATTTACTAGCTGTGTGACCTTGGACAAGTCATTTAACTCATCTCCTCAGTTATGGTTATCTCATTTATAAAATGAAAGTCATAATAGTGGATATATGACAGGTTTATTATAAATATTAAATGGATTGATATTTTTCTTAGAAAGCCTAAACTAGAATCTGTTCAAATAGTCTGTTAAATATATGTTGCATATATATATATTTATGTTATTTATATATTAAATTTATATCATATATGTTATATATATGATATATATGAGGTCATTCTAAGGCTATATATATTTTATAGGTTATAGATATAGAATATATATGGATATTTAACATAATTACAATATGTCTATATATTCTAAAAGTATTGCCAGCATTCAAGATTTAAAGCTTTGCTCTATCATTTTTTTAGACAAGACCTTGAACAAGATCTCTCTAGCCTACTTGTCACATGTATAAGTAAGAATATGAGCAAGAGTACCTCCTCAAGGGGTATTTTGAAGCTTTAATAATTCATGCACGTGAAGCACTAGGAAAGTGTCTGGCACATAATAGCTGTCCAATAAATATGAATAATCATTATTGTTCTCCCCCTAGACTATACTTAAAATATTGTGTTCATTTTTTGTTTCTTCTCCTAGTTCTAAGTTTTCAGAATGCACCCACCAATTCTATCTACTTCTTTGCTCATTCAGTAGGTATCCTTTAGACCTTGAAGACACTTAGACTTCAGATTTTCCTCTCATTTATTGCTAGTTTCTAACAGAAACTAGAGTTTTATATGCATGTGTGCCTGCCACTATTTTAAAGTTTCTATATCCATCATTACATTTCATTAGCACGTATCTCTGTGATGTAGGTACTGCCTCATACTTAACAGATAGGAATTTAAGGATTGGATGAGATAAGTAATTTAACCAAACACTTCCAGCTCAAATTCAACCCCCAAGGTTGAATTTGGCAGGAAGCCTCACAAGATCTCCAGTGTACTCATGATAGGAACATGCAGTAAAAATTACTCCAAAGTGAGGCATATGAATCAAGAATTTCAGGGGCCCCTGGGTGGCTCAGTCAGTTGAGCCTCTGACTTCGGCTCAGGTCACGATCTCATGGTTCATGGGTTTGAGCCCCACATCAGACTCTGTGCTGACAGCTCAGAGCCTGGAGCCTGCTTTGGATTCCATGTCTCCATCTCTCTCTCTGCCCCTTCCCCACTCATGCGCACTCTCTCTCTCTCTCTCTCAAAAATAAACATTAAAAAAAAATAATTCAGATAAAATAAGTTTCATCACATAAAAGCAAGATGAGGTCCAAATAAGTTAAAGTCCAAATTGAAAAATACTTTAAAATTCCGGTCAAATCAAATCACTTTCTAGCATTATAAATATTTCAATCTAAGATATAAACTTGCACAGATTATGAAAATATGGCCTGTTCATGAATAAAAGTATACCATTTACAGCAGATCTACATAGCTTCATAAACAATAAACATAAATGAATTTTTCACACAGGTAATTATATTTTAGTATTTAAGATAGTTTTATTTCAATACAAAAAGTAAAAGTATCTTGCATTATTATAGATTTTAAATTAGCCCAGCCTATTCATTTCAGCTCACGTCAATTTAATTTAATTCAATTTTATTTGATTCAATTCTATTTGGTTCAATTAAAGTCAATACTTATTTATAGAATACTAGTAGACACAAGTATTGTGCATGGGCTAAGTATATATGTTAAGGTAAGGCACATGTGAAAGAAAAGAATAAAGCATTTTACTTCATTGGTTTTGTTTTATAAAAATTAAAAATTTTAGTTATATATTTTTCTCAAATTTAAAATGTAAATTCTTCTAAAGTATCCTATAAATATGCTTTTGTTTCATATTATTACCTCCTAAAGGAGAAAACAGACAAGGATGAGGAAAGAAAGTGAAGACACACAGAGTTAGGCATACGCTACCACTAAAACCAGTGGTAGACTAGTAAACAGCTCTTCCTGATGAAAATTTTTTTTTCAAATCCTGCATTTGTAATGTTTGCTGATTTCCCTCTCATCATGGCCCATTCAATCAACTAATGGTTTAACAGAGCTCCTGAAGTATCTGAATATTTAACAAATGGCTTTCCGGAGCCATTTCAAGAAAGGGTAGGCTCCAGCACACCACTGCTGTCCTGCGTGTTTCCTTGGTGGAGGCAAAGGTGGCCATTATCATACGTCTTCTCTGTTAGACCCCAAAAGGCCAAAAACAGTATTTGAGTCTAGCATGCATAGCCTTGCAGCCTCCCAACACCTGGCCCAATGCCGGGAGTAGATTAGGCTAAGCAAATATTTTTTAAATGAATTTTGTCTATACTGTGTCTCCCTATACCAGAGAATTCATGTCATAATCCTCTTCAGGAAATAAATCTAACTACATGATCCTTCATTCTCTGGATGTCTGGTATTAAAGAGAATCCTGATAATCAGTGCTACTAACTTTTACCTACATTTATTCATTCAACACACTTTTAATTTAGGTCCCTCTCCAGTGTGGCAAGAATAATGGTAAATTCTACAGATAGAGATGACAGCTATCAAGATCTCATGAAGGAACACACAGTTCAACCAGAAGGAAAGACAAACAGTGATAGGTAGGGCTATGCCCATGAGAGACACACGGGGCTATGCAAACAGCTGGCTACAGCCCAGCCTCTATAGGATGATACTAACTTGTTTCATTCAGTTCTTGTTATGCCCTCCCATGCCTAGTACTGTGTTTTCCTATGATATGTGCTAGGTTAATATTCACAGATGAAATGACTGGTTCCGCCCCCCCCCCCGCCCCTTTATCTCCATGAGTATTTCCGTTTAAAAAAAATATATTTAAAAAACATAAACTCTAGTGTCAGGGAGTCAGAAATATACTTTCTTGTATCTATGGGTATAGATCTTTTTTGGAAAATTATTTAAAGTCCTGGAAAAAAAAAAAAAAAAACATAGGTAGGTGAGGCTATAGCCTAATCATGCCATGTAGCTTTACCAACTACTATAGTTGATCCCGAAACAGAATGATCACCATTCTTGAAAGAACAAGGCACTGTTATGGTAATCAAATAAAAAGGACTTTATTCGTTTCTAAATATGTAGCTGTTAGTTCCAGCATTTATTTTTTTTTTTTAATTTTTTTTTTTCAACGTTTATTTATTTTTGGGACAGAGAGAGACAGAGTATGAACGGGGGAGGGGCAGAGAGAGAGGGAGACACAGAATCGGAAACAGGCTCCAGGCTCTGAGCCATCAGCCCAGAGCCTGACGCGGGGCTCGAACTCACGGACCGCGAGATCGTGACCTGGCTGAAGTCGGACGCTTAACCGACTGCGCCACCCAGGTGCCCCATTTCCAGCATTTAGAACTAAAAGAAAAGCTTGACATACTTTTCTCCTGTCTTATGAGCAAGTTTAGGGGAATGTCAAGCCTGTCCCAGAATAAATTTTTATAAGCGGAGCATTTATAGTGTTCCCTGAATTTGCAACAATATCAGTACTCTTCTCCACATCTCATTCCACCTGTAAAACAGGGCTTAAATTTTATTTAATTCATGCCTTTTTTGGGGGGGGGGGCTAGATGGAGACAAAATGGTTTTTAACTTTGAACAGGAGATACGTTAATTGTGCTCTCACCTTTTGGTGGAATTGTGCTCAGTGAAGTACCAGTTAGGCTGAGCTGGCTCTTCTTAGAAGAAATGGACCCTCCTCTACATTCAGGCCTGCACTTCCCCCCTGCCCATTGTTTAGATCAGCACCCACTGAGGCACATAGTACTGGTGTGCATGCCATATTCCAGCCTAATCTCATTGACTTTCACATTGGCTGCACTTGGCCAGATGCAAAAACAAGTTCATGCCCACTTACTTAAAAATGGGGTTTTGTTTGTAGGTGCTACAATCAGATATAATGTGGTCACTTTATCCCTATTCTGTTCTAAAATTCTACTTCACCGTCACAGAGTTTATAGAAAGGGAAACTTGACACAAACAACATGGGAAAAGCACAAAGGCCTGAATCCTATAGCTACCATAGTTAGGGGGATAACAAGAGATAGCAACTTCCTTTTAAAACCAGGCATCGTTGGGGCTCCTGGGTGGCGCAGTCGGTTAAGCGTCCGACTTCAGCCAGGTCACGATCTCACGGTCCGTGAGTTCGAGCCCCGCGTCGGGCTCTGGGCTGATGGCTCAGAGCCTGGAGCCTGTTTCCGATTCTGTGTCTCCCTCTCTCTCTGCCCCTCCCCCGTTCATGCTCTGTCTCTCTCTGTCCCAAAAATAAAAAAAAAAAAACAACAAAACGTTGAAAAAATAAAACCAGGCATCGGGGCTAATGGGCTTAACACCACAAACTCTCAGCCCATGGATGAGGATCAAGCTGACTCATAAAATGCATCCTGTTCAGTTTGCAGTCCTGTTGTTTCTCAAATGGCCTTCTCTGGCAAGAACTGAGCCTGGGAAGGAAAGCCACATGTGAACACTGGGCGGGGCCGACAGAATAAGCCTGCATGTGAGCAGCTGCAAACAATCCATTTTAATTCCAAGTCAGTGTTTAAGGACCCTGGGTGTTATGGTTAGAGAGGTGGAAGGGGGGGAGGTTTGAAGTAAAAGTGGAATTGGATTTGGCAGGCCTGTATTTTCCTACGGACTGTGCTCAATTCTTCTAATCATAGTTATTATGAATGTTTCTCTCCAATTTATTCCTCATGTCACTCTGTGCTTTCATGTTCTCCCCACCATCTGCTAGTCGAGGGTATAGAGAGTAGTTTTTGATCCTACAAATAATAAGTTGGAAAGGTGATTACTCTTTAGCCATATAAACACGTACACTCGAATATCCCTGGCTTTTGCCCACAGGGCCAAACAACTGGGCACATTGGACAAAGGTCAGAATTATGTGAAGTGTGCAGTAACCTTGGTCATAATCATGTAATTTTCTAAATACAGATGTCTGAGTGTATGTGTCACAGAATTATCTACAGCTACGTGACCCTGGGCACTTGCCTCCATTCTCTGGGTCTCAGTTTCTCCTTCAACAAATCAGGCATAATTCCTAAGGTCTTCTCCAGGCATGCCATTATCATTTGCATAGTTAACTTGTTAGCAGGTCATTTTTACAGCGGGGATCAAGTGCAGAAATGTGAAGCAAAAGGATATTTGATTAATTTGGACCATTTTCCTGCAACGTTTATCCTATTTGTTAAGACACTAATTCTAGCCACCTTCCCTTGTTTGATTCTTTAGTTCACTGCCCATAATCTAGGCTTTCTGTTTTCTCCCATTCTTAACCTCTGGAAGCATGTGTATGTTTTCTATTGGGGTATAGATTGCACCATAATTAAAATTGATGTGATAGCAGGGACCATTTCTATTTGTCTTTTATTTTCTGAAAATTCTGTTTTAGCTGAGATAATAAAGTGCAATTCTGATAAGAATGAGTTTTTAAAGCTTTAGAAAAAGTTTCCCCAAAGCGAAGGATATTAGCTCTGGTATCCTGGCCAAAATCCAAATGAATAATTGCATTGCTCCCTGCTAAATCTTTCCTGTAGTTTTAATTGGAGATGACATTCTTTATTTCTTTACCTCAACTGGTGTCTATTGTTCTTGAGCATCTGTTAAAACTTTGCTGCATTTCACTCCAGTGGAGAATTCTTTGCAGTAGTTAGCCTAGTATTAAATGGCCTCTTTAAATACACCCTATTTGCAGTTTATGTGTGGGCGTGAGCAGGTGTGAGTAGAGACTTAAATACAATGATTTATAAAGTATCTTTGGATCCTGGATAGAAAGGGCAATTTAGACCTGGGTTATCAGCATTATGTGAAAAACATGCTTCTGTAAACCAGTTACTAATTACACAATTACCTTTGGTGGCACAAGTAAAAAATGATGTGATGCTTTTCAGCAAATTCTAGTTTTAAGTAAGTAATTCTTGGTGACAAATGATTAATTGTATTAAGTAGACTTTACCAGATGCAATTTAGAGTAAGTCATTTTCTAAAACACACACTCATACAAACTAATAGATGATAAAGTAATTGTAATCTGTAATAAATTTGTCTCCCTAGAAGGAATTTTATACAGGGGGAAAAACTTGTTTATTATTTTCCTTTTTAGAAAAGCATTAAAGTATTTTAACTGTATAAAGAAAGTGTATAGGGTAAGCTGTTACATACAAATGAGGTCAGTGAAGTTTCTCACAGTAAAGTGACATTCTCCCAAATCCTATAAACAAAGATACTCCTGATAGGGAGTAACTTGGGGACTGGTATTAGTTCTGATTTGAGAAAAGTTGCACCTAAGGGACAAATAAAGGCATATGCCACTACTATCACAAAACAGTTCTCCCTGGCATGATAAAAAACAATCTGTAACTCTTCAGTTTTGGGATTGTAAGTTTGTACAGTGATGCCCTGGCTCATAAATCTACTAATTAACTCTTATAAGTGTCCAAACTGTCTTCCAGAACAGGGGGGTACAGTAGACACCATGAAGGATGCAATTGACTCTGCTAAGTTTGAGGGATTCAGAGTTGTGATTTTTCCCCCTCACTCTCAATTAATAAATGATATGGGAAGGTTGAATCACTAGCTCCCTCTCTCCAGTGGGAGAGGTGAATATTGGTGCTTATTTTTTTGTACCAAAGAGGCAGTAATATATTTATATGGGAGACACTTTATTCTAGTTTTAAAAGAGATTTAAATATGCCCTATAAGATCATGGCCCTCTGGCATAATGAGGTATCTATTCACTTTAGTGAGCCCAAATGACAAGTAGACAATCTGGTGAAATAAATCCCCAAATCTTTTCCCCTGTGAAATTGTCATATTCCTAGTTTACATAGACCAACAGGGAGCCTGTGGCTCTGCCTACTTTTAAAAAATGAATGATGTCTACCTTACCAATCAATACGTATCATCAAATGATGAATTGGGCTGTAGTGACCAGGATTGATTGTGGAAACAACTAAAATTAATGGATTAGCTATATCCCAACTCACTGTGCTCTTTAGTATAGGGTCTAATGTAATGTCCAATACAGTGTGAACATTCTTGGTAGTATTATTTTATAACTAAATCAGAAAATCTGAGCAACTAGTGGGGAGGGAGAATAGAGAATGTCTTTGGTAGAGTTAGCTGCACCCTCAGTAGGCATCTATTAAAAGTAAATCCAGTTCAACTATTTATCCATTGACATTCTCTAAGATCTCAAGGTGTCGAAAGCTCCAGCTAACTGGACTATCCCAGGAAAAACATTTTTGTATTTGCATAATATTTTCAAAGATGCTCAACTCATCCTGAGCCTGAAGGGATATGTATGTTCTCTGAATATTTTATGTTGCTTTCATTTTCTACAAAGACCTGTTCTAAATTGCAAGATGGAAATGGATGTGCAGTGGATGTTTGTCATGGGCAGTTAGCAGATCTTAATGTGATGAATAAAGTAGAAAAATCCCAAATGTAACTTATCTTATTTGAATTATAATGATCTTGAAAATGATCAATGTTTGAATTGCAGAAGGAATTTTCTTTTCCTTATTTGTGTTCCTTCTAGACCATTTGACTTATTCTTTATAATTATAAATAATTGAATATAAAGAGATTCTTCACATGTCATAGATAGGTTTAGTCCAGATTTTTTTTTTATACTTGAGTTGATGGTTAATAGGTCAGTCAATATTAAGCTTTAAGTTCCTCCTATGGTCTGTTCAAATCCCAGTTGTCTTCTTACTACTGATTTATTCATTTATTCATTCAGCAAATATTCATCCTATGCTTGAGAAGTGGCAGGAACTAATGGTACCAAGAAAAATAAAGCCTAATCCCTATTCTCAATTGTGTTTCAGTTCACATCCTGTTTGGAATTGGTACTTTAGAGGGCCATCACTTTAAAAAACAAACTTTTCCTATGAGATGTTAAAGTAATTCAATTAACATGTTTTTTTCATGAATTATTTCTGAACTAGGGCTCAAATACAGCATTAGGGGGTAATTCAAACTATTTTTCCTTCAAGTGAAATGTAAAATCAAGGTAATCATTTATGGCCATTTAAGATTCCATGATATTTAGCTTTGAACTGTTAGTCTCCCACCAGTTCCCTTTGGGAAATTATATTTCTGTTTTCTATATTTCCTCCAATTTATGAGGCAACCTTGAATTTCTACTCTTCCCTTTTGTACAGGGTTGCTCTTGTTGACTGTTATTATAATGTATTCATAATGTCTACATTTCAGTTACTAGTAAAGGAATCCTGGTATACAGAACTCAAAAAGTGCTTCTTTGGGATATCTGGTGGTATATTAATTATAATGAACTGAGGGAATAGCTCTGCTTGTATAATAGATTCAGTTTAGTTCTTCCCTGATTTCAGAAATGAAATATGAGATTTATCCAGTTTAATATGTCTCAACCCAGTAGTCAAGTTACCTACTCATAGTTACTTTTGATACTATACAGCCCCTGTGGCAGTTAACAAGGCCTTTGCCCTTTACAACACTGTATCAATCCATATATTTAACCTAAAACGCTTTCTTTAATTTTTCTACCTATTTAATTTCTATTTTTTGGTAATATCCATCTCTAATCTCATCTATTCCAAGAAGTCTTTCCTTAATTATCTTATGCCACAGTGATCTTTCCTTATGGTCAATTATCTCAGTATTCTGACTCCATCAGCCTAGGGGAAAAAACAACAGCAACAAACAACCACAAAAAACTCCTTGATACTTGGACTTTGGAACTATTCTCTAGCTATTTTATATTTCATTCACTTTCATCCATCCAATCGTCCCTCCCTCCCTCCATCCATCCAACCAATCATCCAACCATCCATCCATCCAGCATCCACTGAATGCTTAGCATGTGCCAGACTTTCTGCTAGGTTCTAGCAAAACAGGGAGGTGGGGGAGCTGTAAAGAACTATATAGTCCAATATGTAACACAAAAAGTAAATATTCACTTTATATCCTGCCCTTGCCTCAGCTCTCAACACACCTAAAAGATGGAAAATAATTCCATCAGTAACACTAGCTCTCCATGGTAAAGATCCTCAGGGATGATTACATGTATTTTAGTAGATTAGAAATGAACAAATTATATTCTTTCTTGCCCCACAGTCTGGAAGTTATAGGATAATAGGGGAGATACCAAGAGCCATTATTCTGGAGTATTTGGGGTACATGTGTGGCTTAAACTAGTCCCTCATATTATTCTGGATGGTTGTGGAAATTGGCTTGGGTTTGTTATGAAAGAAAAGGACATGCCAAATGAAAAAAAAAAAAAAAAGAAAAAGAAAAGAAAAGAAAGGGATGTGCACAAAGACACATACATATTACTAGAGTTACATGTGATTTCCTTTTTGTCTTCATTGGAACAAAAGAAAGATGATACTGAGTTGTTCATAGAGTTCTTTGGAAACATATAGAAGGAGCACCTATCTCAATCTTGGGAACTGATGTGGCTTGATATTCGGGAAGAGTGTTCATTTGAGCTGACTCCTGACGAATGAATAGGAGTTCACCAATTAGAGTAGAGGAAGGGAAAAGGCTAAAGGGGAAGCCATTACAGTTAGAAGTATTATCATTAGTAGAAGCTTGATTGTTAGTGCATTAAAGGGATCAGGTTATTGCTTATGACCTGAGAACAGGATGCAGGTTAAAAAGTGACAGAAAAGCCAAATTAGGGAATAATTATGGAAGGCTTAAATGTGATGCGAAGGATTTAGGGTATTATTTAGAAAGTCACTGAAGAATTCTGAACATGAGTCAGCCATAATTTTAGAGAAATCCTCTGGCAGAAGAACAGAACATGGATTAAGACTGAGGGCAGGGAGGGGCCCCAGGGTGGCTCAGTCGGTTAAGCTTCCAACTTCGGATCAGGTCATGATCTCATGGTTTTCGAGTTTGAGCCCCATGTGGAATTTCCACTGTCAGCCAGAGCTGGCTTCGGATCTTCTGTCTACCTTCTCTCTGCCCTTCCCCCACTCGCTTTCCCTCACTCTCTCAAGACTAGATAAGCATTAAAAAAACAAAAACAAAAAAAGAACAAAAACAAAAAAAAACCCACAAAAAACAAAGAGTGAGGGCAGGGAAATCAGAGAGATACTCTTACAGTTATCCCATTATTTCCTACTGTGGTCAACTAAGAAGGATGTCTTGGAATAGGGAGAAGGGAGTGAGTTTGAAAGACAACTGGTGCTTGGTGACTTATTGGGCATGAGCATAAGGTAAGAAAAGTGTATATATTTTTATACACTTTATAAAGTATATTTTATACACTTTATAAAGTATATTATAAAATATAAAATAAAGTTATATTAACAATTAATTGAATAGAATAAGGAAGCACAGATGAACCATTAGCATTTTACTGAGGGGCACAGTGAAGCATAGGAAATAGTTAAGACAACCACATGTATATTTGCATTAAATATGCATTACATTTGCATACAATTTGAGTAAATCTGTCAAAATAGTTTCATTTTTCATGTGCATTTTAAATACTCAAAATATGTTATTGATGTCTTTTAACAGAGCCTATTCTCATATTAGACAAAACTTCAAGGGACAAACCTACTATCTAGTCATAATCAGATGCCCCAAAAGGGGTATTCACTCTTCTTCCTAATCGCTGTTACACTTGTGATTAACACAACATTGGTTGGAGTTAAGCAATGATCTGGCAAAATTCTCTGTTATCTCAGAAAAACTTAATTTTATGGAGAAGTAACAGTAAAGTTCAGTTACTGAGAACCTACTCATAGAAGGGCTTGAAGAGCACTTATTTTGCAAGGAGAATATAAGATTGCACCCTCGTGTCAAACTGTGGGCATCTTATTCTTTCATTGTTTGAATCTCTTTAGAAATAGCTGGATGGCTATTGGGCTGATTCTTGGCACTGAATGGAAGTCAAAATAGATGGGTGGTTCCCAACAGCAAGTTCTCCTACTACTTGCCAGTCTGGCCACGTTAGAATCACCTGAAGAGCTTGCCAAAACATGGATTCACATTCCTACTCACCGGAGATTCTCTCTCGATCGAGCTGATGTAGGGCTTAGACAAATATAGTTTAAAGGCTCTTCACACAATTCTGAGGCAGAGCCAGGCTTGGGAATCATTAAACATAGATGAACTTAGAGGGCTCTTCGGATTTAGTGGTTTCAGGATTCTTCTCAACACCTGCCTCCAACAGAGCAGTAAAGCGACCTGGCTTGGGTCTCTGACTCCTCCCAAAACCTGGGAAGGGCTCTGAGGCTGAAACACATGGAAGTGTAATCTAGATTGTTCGCTGAGCCTCTGGGATTCAGTGAGGGTTCATCACAGATTCCATAAACTCAAGCACCATCTCATCTGACCATAATAACACTAATTAGATATCTTGAGCTTGGCGAGCCAAACTTGGGCCTTATCTTTAACCAGCATACTTATACTTACAATATACAGACAATATACTTCTACTCGGCTAATCATATTAGAGTTCTCTTTACTTAGCTGCCAAATACTTCTTCAATTTCTTTCTTTCTTCCATCCTCCCCTCCTCTCTTTTCTCTTTTTCCTATCATTTTCTTTCTTCTGTGAGGTGAAAATTAAGAGAGTTTCACTTTACATGAATCGTTTGTTGAGCAAAAAACAAATCATTTGAGAACAGGAAGACTTTCAACCAGGAGTGGTTGAGAAGCTTGACTGTCAGTAGTTATGACAAAGTTTTGGAATGGTGGACATTCAGAGCTGATGGCCAAGAAAGAATTCTTGGTGCAAAAATTCTTGGTGATTTTATTAAAGCACAGGGACAGGACCCCTGGGCAGAGAGAGCTGCAATTTGGGGTGGAGGGGTAGTTGTGAAGAGTGCAGGGAGGGAGGTAAAGTTAAAGGGAAGCCTCCAGAAGGACTTTGATATGCTAAAGAGGATTCAAAGATACCAGAGGCCTGGCTATTATCAAATAAAGGTCATTTTTCCTCCAGTAAGGCATTAACATTAGGACAATTGGGAGTTCCTGGGGAAATGTTATACTCTGTATTTGCCTCAAGTATTTGTCAAAGGGCTGCAGGTTATAAAGAAATTTAATTTTATTTGCCATTTCCTTCTTGCCTTTGTTTCCCACATCACTATTGAGGGGAAGGTGATATTAGGGCTTCAGAAAACTGAGTCTATAGGTTTCTGGAGATTCGGCTATTGATAAGATTGCCTTTTTTTTTTTTTTTTTTTATTGTAATTTACTAAGACATTTGTAAACTGATGGAGACTCAAGTCGTGCATTGACTATGATCTTTATCAGTTAACCATTTGTTTCTTTCTTTTCCTTTGTTCTTGGGCAGCCAGAAGTGCCTGAGGAGTATTACACCTATCCCACCTTGGGTAGGGGGACAGGGTATAATAGCTTTTACCTTGCCCTCAGCTTGCCTTATGGTACCTCATCAGTTACACCACACCTCAGTTTCTAAAGTATGAGTAAGTATATTTTTGTTTGTTTTATTTGAATTGTGATTGGTTACTAGAATTCTACATTTCTTGTCATTGAATAAATTTACTTGTAGCTAACTAGCTAGGAAGCTGTAAGATCACACTGGTATAAGAAAGCTTGTTTTGTTTGAGGTCGGAATCAGCATTTCAGAGAAATCAAGGCAATTTAAGTTTTGGTGACTCAGCTATGAATGTTTGGTCTAAGGGTATAGTCAAACTGTAGTCTCTGTTCTGGTTTTTCTTTAATACTTCCTTAACAATGGGGAGAAAAATGTGGAGTTACCCATATATCTCATGTGTGGACCACTTTCAACTTCGATCAGTACACGGCCTCTCTCTAACTTATATTTTCTCTTGCTCTTTTTCCTCATTCTTATTATGGAGACACAATCACTCATACTAACATGTTAGATTTGCATTCTTTTTTTACATGTTTGTTTATTTTTGAGAGAAAGCAAGAGGAGTAAGAGCAGAAAGACACAGGGAGACAGAGAATTTCAAGCAGGCTCTGCGCTAAATGCGAAACCGTGAGATCATGCATGACCTGAGCCAAAATCAAGAGTTGGATCCTTAACCCACTGATCCACCCAGGCGCCCCATAGATATGCATTTTTTTTAAATGTTTATTTATTTTTGAGAGAGATAGAGACAGAATGCAAGTGGGTTAGGGGTAGAGAGAGGAAGACACAGAATCTTTGGGAGGCTCCAGGCTCCGAGCTGTCAGCACAGAGCCCAACGCCGGGCTCAAACCCACAAACTGTGAGATCATGACCTGAGTCGAAGTTGAAAGCTCAACCGACTGAGCCACCCGGGCACCCCAGATACGCATTCTTAAATGCATGTCTTTATATAATAACTAATGCTGTTTCTGTGGGTCATGTTACATAAATTATATTGTGCTAAGAAGTCTCTATTCCTTATTTTTCCCCCTAGTACAGTTTTTAGGATCTATTCATTTCAGTGTGTTTACATTTAATTTATTTCCTCTCATAACTGATGGTATTGTACTCTAATACATTTTTCAGATCAGCTTCAATTTTTTACTAACATAAGCAGTACTGAGACAAACATTCTTGTTCTGATCTCCTCATAGATTTGTGAAAAACTTTCTCCAGATATGTGTCCAGATATATGTTGCTGCTTTGGAGGTTATGGGTTTAATGACTTCCTCTAAGTACTGCCGCTCCACTACATTGTGGAGTTTATATTCCCACCAGTAATGCTGGGGATTCCCTATTTCCCACCTCCTGCCAGACACAGGGAACCATCCAAATTTAAATTTTGTCAATCTCATCAGTGTTAATTGATGGTTCAAGCTTTCATTTTTCTCATCCTGGTCGAGTTTGAATGTGTTTTCATATGTTTTTTTAAACTTTTGGGGTTCATTCCTCATTTGTCCAATGGGCTCCCTGTCTTCTCACCGATTTTAAAGAATTCCTTGGTAACCAAATTATTCATCATGTGCCATTTTGTGTAGAACAACTATCTGCACCCAATCTTTCACTCTTTGTTGAATGAAAGTTAAAAAAAAAAAAAAAGTTGTACTGAAAACCATTCATTTTCTGTTTTATAATTTTGCTTTTTGGATCTTATTTAGGAAGTCTTTCTCTATCCTAAAGACACTGACATATTGCCCTCTATTTTCTTGCTTTACTTTCATATTTTTATATTTTATATTTGAGTTTAACTCATTTTGAGTTTATTTTTCAACATGATTTGGGGAAGAGACTTAGGTTTACTTTTCTACATTAGTGTGGACCAGTTTTCTCAACATTGTCTACTAAAATGAGTTCTTTTCTTTTCCCATTGATATATAGTGCCATCTTTATAATATTTCACATTACCATACTTATAAACTTTATTTTCTGTTGCAGAGATGTATCTGTTTCTTCATCAGTACAGTACTATCTTTTTTGCTTTTATTGCTCTTTATTATCTGATGGAATGATGTTCCTCCTGCTCTTTGTTGTCAAAACTGGCCTTTTTGTTTTATTTATATATATTTATTTGTATATATTTTTACACTGGGTGTGTATGTATGAATGTTTGTTAGGTTCTGCAAAATATCATGCTGGAATTTTTGTTAGGATTTCATTTAATTTATGGACCAAATTTAGGAAAAAATAATATCCACATAATAGAAATATATGCTATTTTTTTTTTAATTTTTTTTTAACGTTTATTTATTTTTGAGACAGAGAGAGACAGAGCATGAATGGGGGAGGGGCAGAGAGAGAGGGAGACACAGAATCGGAAGCAGGCTCCAGGCTCCGAGCCATCCGCCCAGAGCCCGATGCGGGGCTCGAACTCACGGACCGCGAGATCGTGACCTGGCTGAAGTCGGACGCTCAACCGACTGAGCCACCCAGGCGCCCCTATGCTATTTTTAAGTTTAATATATCTCCTCATTTATTCAAATATGGTTTTATGTTTTTTAGGAGAGTTTTTAAATTAACTCCTTAAAGGTCTTATGATTTTAGTGTATTTCTAAGTATTCAGCATGAAGTTTCTGTAATTTTCTGGAATACATTATTCTTCATTTGAGGATGTTCTCTATTTTCAGCTTTCTAAGTTTTAACTGATAGATTATATTTGCAAGTAATTTTTCATTGTCTATCGAAATAGCTATGTGGTTATTTACCTTTGCCCATTAATGTAGTGAATTACAATGCTACCTTGCTGATGTTAAATCATCCTAACTTTGGGGATAAATACTTTCTAATCAGAATAAATAATTAATATACTCATATTTGATTAGCTAAGTTGTTACGGTCAGGCACAAGGCAGGGTAAAGATAGGAGTCAGAGGCTAAAAAATTTTAGCAGTCAAAGGCTTTATTTGGGAACTAAGGTCTCGGGTGAGGTTCCGTGACTCAGGGAGAGAGAGAGGAGTCAGGGAAGTCGCCCCCAGGTGTGGTGGGTGAGGTTTTTAAGCTGCAGCGGTTTCGGGTTTAGGTCCGGGTGGGCCTTTTTCGCGTCAGGTCATGCTGTTGCTCGGTGATTGGTTGACCTACAATTTGTTCTGGCAGGCTACTAGGTGCTTTTCATTGGGTTGCGCTGGCAAGATGGCCATCCCCTCTACTGTGGTTCCAAGGACATCCTAACATTCCAACCTCTTCTTGGTGATAATGGGCGATGGATCTGATCTGGCTGCTTCCTGTGGGTGTAAGGGCGATGTCATGGTATGTGGGGTCTGAGGTTGGAATGCGGGAATATGGCCGGACCACCATCTGGTGAAATGCAACCTGGGAAACTTCATGAATTTGTTTTCGTACGAAACGGAGAATGCAAGGTAAGAGCATAAGTATTATACAGATAGCAACTAGTGTGACTATGGTGAGGAGCCAAGTTAGGAGGGGTGACTGCCACTAGGAGGTTAGGGGGTCTGAGGATTCTGGGCGGACGGATAGAGTTTTGTGGATTTCCTTTAGGTGTTCTATATTGGTTTCAACTAAGCCTGATTCATTGAGGTAGTAGCAACATTCCTCCCTCAGGAACAGGCATGTTCCCCCTTTTTCTGCTGTCAGGAGATCTAGGGCTCATGGGTTTTGTAGAGTGACCTGTGCTAGGGAGTTGATCTGCCTTTGTAAGGCGGATAGGGAGGTTGCTGAGGCTTCTAATTTATTGAGGATGTGTCAGCCCAACAGGGGGTCGGGGCAGGAGGGGATGACTAGGAAGGAGTGGAAGAAGTGGAAGCCATCCAGGCAGTAGGTGAGTACCGGTGTGCATGGGGGAATGGAGGGGGTGCCATTTATGCCCATGACGGAAACGGAGGACGGCGTGGTGGGGCCGGAATAGCTCGGCAGGACGGAATAGGTAGCCCCCGTGTCCAACAGAAAGGAGATGGACTTACCCGCTACCTGGAGTTTTACCCTGGGCTCAGTGTGGGTCACCGGAGTTACTGAGTCTGGGCCTGGTCAGTCGTCATCCTCTATCTCCAGCAGTTGGAAGGCAGAGTCCAATCGGGGTGAAGCCTCGCCACGTGGGGGCGTTGCGAGTCTGTCCTCCCCTGGATTAGGACAATCGAATTCCCAATGGCCCATTTGCTGGCAAAATGGGCATGGACTGGTAGGCTTTTGGGGATGGGAACACTGACAGACCAATGGCCTTCTTGGCCACATTTAAAGCTTGGGCCCGGAGGGGGCCGTGGTCCAGAGGGCTTTATTGTGGCTGGCCTCAGGGCAGCTACCAAGGCTTGGGTCTGTAATTGTACCTTTTGTTGGAGACGGGCCTATCGCCTTTGTTCTTGAGCTTCCTCTCGGCCATTAAAAACTTTAAAAGCCATCTTTACCAGATCGGCCATAGGGGTTTGAGGACTATCTTCGGCTTTTTTTAGTTTTGTTTTTTTTGTTTTTTTTTTTTTTTTTTAATATCAGGGGCTGATTGGGAAATAAAATAGGTGGCCAATACTGTGGCCCTGGCGGGGGTGGTAGGGTCTAGTCTGGTATACTGGGTAAGTGCCTCTGTGAGCCGGCTAAGGAAGGCTGCGGGGTTTTCATTGGGGTCCTGTATTATTTCTTGAATTTGTTATAGTTTACTGATTTGGTTGAGGTTGCCCTCATGCCTGCTAGTAGGCATGGGATCATCTGGTCCCGGCGCCGGTGACCATTGCCTGTATGTTGGTAGTTCCAATTGGGGTCGGCCGCCGGGACAGCATCGGCCCCTACTGGCATAGTGGGGTCGGTCATGTGGGTTTGGTCTGCATGTTCCTTGGCTGCGGCCTGGATGCGCTCCCTCTCCTCAGGGGTGAGGGTAGAGGTGAGGATTACATGGATTTCATGCCATGTGAGACTATAGGCTTGGGCAAGCTATTGGGATTCCTTAATGTATTGGGTGGGGTCAGATGAGAATGACCCTAGCTGCTTTTCAATGGTGGATAAGTCTTGGAGGGAGAAGGGGACGTGAACTCGAACCAGGCCTTCAGGTCCTGCCACCTCACGGAGAGGTAAGATGGCCGCTGGGGTCTGTTCACTGGGAGGGGCCTGAGCACGAGTTCGGGATGATATGGGAGGCGAGGGCGGGACGGCTGGAGGTTGGGAGTACGGAAGGGGGCGAGGGCTGGTGCTCGGCGTGGCTAGATCCTCTAACGGGTCAGAGATCTGGGAAGTTGGTGAGGTGGGGTCATCAGGGGGTTGTGGGCGGGCAAGGAGCATGCATGCAGAGGGGCAGGAGGAACATAGGTTGGGGCGAGACCTGAGGTCCCAAAAGGCCACGACGTAGGGTATTTCTCCCCATTTTCCCAGCCGATGGCAGAAATTGTCCAGATCGGTTAAGATTTGGTATTGTAAAGACCCCTCGGGTGGCCATTGAGAATCATTATCTAATTTGTACTGAGGCCAGACTACAGTGCAAAGATGGATGAGTCGGTTACGATGAAGTTCGCCTTGTAAGCCCAGGAGCCGGAAGTTTTTTAACAGACATTGGGGGGTAGGTAAGAGATCAAGGCGGTTTAGACTCGTTACTCGCCATTGGCGTGGCAGGGCGAGGCGTCCCTCGCGTCGCAATAAGGGGCCTATTGGCATGTGGGCCTTTCGGCGTGCGGGCCTTGCGGCATGCGGAGGAAAGGAGACTGACTTGCGAGACGTCTCTCGTGGGTGTCAGCCGTAGTTGGAGGAGGGAAGGAGGGGTCTGTCCTACTTACCGCCTCCTGTAGGCGCTTGAGAGTAGGGTGGTTGGCCTCTGGCTTGGCAAGGAGGGAGCTCAGCCAAGGGAGGCGAGCTACTACCTCCCCCAGGCTTTCGGCACCAAATGTTAGGGTCAGGCTAAGGCAGGGTAAAGGTAGGAGTCAGAGGCTAAAAACTTTTAGCAGTCAAAGGCTTTATTTGGGAACTAAGGTCTCAGGCGAGGTTCCGTGACTCGGACGGAGAGAGAGGAGTCAGGGAAGTCGCCCTCAGGTGTGGTGGGGTGGGGTTTTTAAGCTGCAGCGGTTCCGGGTTTAGGTGCGGGTGGGTCTTTTTCACGTCAGGTCGTGCTGTTGCTCCGTGATTGGCTGACCTCCAATTCGTTCTGGCACGCTACTAGGGGCTTTTCGTTGGGTTGCGCTGGCTGGAGAGATGGCCGTCCCCTCTACTGTGGTTCCAAGGACATCCTAACAATAGTAATGTAATGGACCTGTAATTTCCATTTCTTGTACTGTTTTTTAAAATTTGTATTTAAATTCCAGTTAACATACAGTGTAGTATTAGTTTTAGGTGTATAATACACTGTTTAAACACTTCTCTTCATTAAACACTACTTTTCACAAGTGCCCTCTTGAATCCCCATCACCTATTTACTGTTTTGATTCTTTGAATTTGAATAAACCAAGTTACTATTTTTTTTCCATTTTGTAAAATAGTTGTAAAATCCAGGAATTATTTATTCCTTAAAATTTTATTAGAATTCATCCATAAAATTAACCTGGATCTAAGTTTGTTTTTTGTTTTGTTTTAGGGGAGAAATTCTTTGATTACCATGTTATTTAACTATCTTTAAATTTCCTTTTTTTTTTTGTTGCTCTGATTTGGAAATTTCCTACTTTCCTGATATTGTGCTTTTTTAAAAACATTTTTTTTTTACATTTATTTATTTTTGAGAAACAGTGAGACAAAGCATGAGCGGGGGAGGGGCAGAGAGAGAAGGAGACACAGAATCACAGGTTCCAGGCTCTGAGCAAGCAGTCAGCACAGAGCCTGATGTGGGGCGTGAACCCACAAACTGTGAGATCATGACCTGAGCCGAAGTCGGACGCTCAACCAACTGTGCCACCCAGGCGCCCCTCTACTTTTTTTAGATTTGGAAATTTATTAGCAATAGTCCTTTGTAGACATTTTATTATTTTCCTCATTCTTTTGTGTCTGTTGCTCACTTTTCATCAGTGACATTTCCTCCCTTTCTTCTACTCTCCCAACACTCTCTCGCCAACCCCTCCCTCTTTTCTCTTTCTCTTTTTCTCACTTATTTGTGAAGTTTCCCTATTTTATTAATTTGCTCAGAAAATCAGCTTTTTGTTTTTATTAATTATATCTCTTTTCACTTTAATAATTTCTAATATTAAAGTTATTTGTTCATTTTTGTTTTTGGATTTACTAAATTCCTGAGTTTAAATGATTAGCTTAGGGGCACCTGGGTGGCTCAATTGGTAAAGTGACCAACTCTTGGTTTCTGCTCAGGTCATGATCTCATGGTTTGTGGGATCAAACCCCTCGTTAGGCTCCATGCTGACACTGTGGAGCCTGCTTGGGATTCTCTTTCTTCCTCCCTCTCTGCCCCTCCCCTCTCACTCTCTCTCTCTCTCTCTCCCTCAGAATAAATAAACATTAAAAAAATAAAAATAAATATTTAGCTTGTTTTTCAGTATTTTGTTTTGTTTTGTTTTCAGATAGAAGCACTTAAAGCTACAAATACCTCTCTATGTTACAAGTTATCTGTGCCCACCCATTTTTGAATGTACTGTTTTATATCCTACTTAAGTATTTACTGTTTTAAGGTTTTCTCTTTAGCCAAAGAGTTGTTCAGAAATAAGTTTTTTGTTCGCTTGTTTTTTTTTGTTTTTTGGGTTTTTTTTGGTGATTTCCAGACAAGTTGTGCATCTTAGCTCTCCTTTTATGAATAATTTATTTTAGTATATTTTTGTCAGAATATTATCTGAATAATGATGAATCTTTGGAATTTATACTTTCTTTGGTTAGTATATAATCAATTTGTTTGAATGTCCTATGTGTACTTGAAAAAAAAATGTATTTACTGGTTACAGGAGGTAAAGTTCTGTATTTGTTAAATAAAACTATTTAAATCACAGTTTTAATATATTTCATGTTTGTTTTTTTTAATTTTTTGGTCTGCTTTTTCTGTTGATTGTTGGTTTCAGAGAAGTGTGTATCTTTTTTTTATTTTTCATTTTTAATGTTTATTTTGAGAGAGAGAGAGAGCATGCAGGAGGGACAGAGAGAGAGGGAGAGACAATCCCAAGCCAGCTCTGCCTGGTCATCTCGGAGTCCCATATGGCGCTCACTCGCAAGAACTCTTAGGAATCACGACCTGAGCTGCAATCACAGGTCAGACACTTAACTGACTGAGCCACCCAGGTTCCCCTAGTGGTTTAAATCTCCAAATATATAATTGATTTCTGTCTTTCTCCTCTTAGTTCTGTGAGCTGTTGGTTTATATATTTGGGGGTATATGGTTAGATTCATATATGTTCATACTTGTTTTACCACTCCAATAGTTTTTATTTATTTATTTATTTAAAAAAAATTTTTTTAACGTTTATGTATTTTTGAGACAGAGAGAGACAGAGCATGAACGGGGGAGGGGCGGAGAGAGAGGGAGACACAGAATCAGAAGCAGGCTCCAGGCTCTGAGCCATCAGCCCAGAGCCCGATGCGGGGCTCGAACTCACGGACCGCAAGATCGTGACCTGAGCTGAAGTCAGACGCTTAACCGACTGAGCCACCCAGGCGCCCCTCCAATAGTTTTTTAATAGTATTTCTTTCTGTTTGTAATTATATCTTTGAGAGGCTCATATGCTCATTGTCATAGAATCCCTGGATCTCCAAAGTCAGGAGTCTTTATTATCCTTTTGTCACTCCTTAGCCCTATTGCTATAACAGTTTCATAGCCAGATATTGATAAACCAACCAGAAAAGTAACATTTTTTTGCCTATTGCCCAGTATCATGTTCTTTTCTAACTCAGGGAATAGATTATGCATATGTGTATGAAGAAATGAATATTGAATTGGCCCTGCCAATACGCACCTAACTCCCACATTCTGAGTGGAAAAGATAATTTGTTTCTCCAGTGGTAAATGGCAACAGATACTAGCACCTGGAATGCCTCATTGTTTGAAGGGGAATGTAGGACATGGGCTGATGGATATAAAGGGTAAACTCCGGCATATGGCATGTTACCTCATTTTTCTACCCCTTTTCCAAAATAAGTGTTATTGTTTCCTCCATTTTACAAATAAAGGAAAAGGTTCAGTGAGGAAGCTTTATTTACCCAGTGCCACAGAGCCAGTAAGTAATGGAAGTGAAAGAGAAGCATAGGTCATTTTGAGTCTGAATTTCACGTCCCTTGAATTAGGCCAAACTGCCATCATATTCTTCCCCTATTTCAAGGGAATTTGAGGTAGGGGAGTCCCTTTTATCTCAGGATTTTTGATAGGTTGAAAGTCAGGGTGAAAAGACTCTGTTTTTACCCTTTGGTTTGTAAGTGGATAGGGTAACTCTCTACAAAGAAATACAGAGGAGATAGGATTGCTTAAAAGCCAGCACTGCTGACTAGCCTAGCTCCACATTACTGAATGTCTTTCAAGGTTTTTCTTTAAAAAATGCAACAGAGAAATTCAAATTGTTAAAGTTAATTGCAGGATTAAATTGCCATTTGTCAATAGCAATGTAATTTGTATTATAAATTATAGGACTGTAGCTTTCAGGCATATTTTATCAATATGTTTCCAATGATTTAATAACAATATTTCTCAAAAATAAGCCAAGGCACTTTTTTCCTCTTTTTAAATGAACATGTTCAGAGGGTTTTCATCAGTGTGCTAGCCAGCTCTGCAAAATTTCTAGTAAATAAATTATCACCAGGAGGCTCAAAATCCATTACCATAAAAAAAGCCATTTTTCCCTCCCTAATCGATTGCCCACTGTGCGATTGCTAATGGGACCATACACACATGTTGTGCAGAGGGAATTCATTTTCAGGTTCTCTCTCTTTTTTAGAATTTATTTTACAAAGAATTTCTCACTAAACTCATAAATTAGTCAATGCATAAAATGAACACTTCAGCTTCCAGCAGGAGAAACGTTAAGGTTGTGCACCCAGAGAATTTTCCAAGCTGGTTCCTAAGGAAATAGAGATTGTGCTAGGTGCTTTGCAAACACTGCAGCACCTGCCTGGGAGAGCCAGCCCTTTTCCTGCTCCCAGCATTGCAGTTTCCCTGCTTACTGTCTCTGCAGGAATGCTTTTCCTGTATGTGCTGATATTCCACTGACAAGTGCACTGAGTAATACTGACCTTTGAACTTGGAAGTTTCAAAGTGATCTTGGGACAAATAGATCCATGTTACCAAGTTATCTCAGATGATTTCCACACTCTCATCTTTTACCTCTAGTCCCACCCCTGTATCTTTCATAAATGATATTATAGTTGAATAAATCCCAATGTATAGTGTTTTTTAAGCCCAGAGCCTTGGCTACCAAATCAGCCTTGCCCATGTACACAATAGCCAATCCTAGAGACTAAAATAAAGCAAGTATGATAGAAAGGGCCTATCTTTCAAATTTATTCCAAATGAGAACTGTTAGGTCTGACATTTTATTGAGAAGTTATTTCTTTCGGCCACTCTACTTGCCTTATCTTAACAACTTAGAGTTCTGAAGCTAGAAGCAGACTTAAATTCAATTATTTAATCACCTTTAGTTCACAGATGGTTTGTCTCGATAAAGGTTGGCACTCTATTAAGAGGTAAAGTCTGGAATTTAGTCTACATTTATTAATTCTTTATTTTTGGATGAAATGACCCATTTTCGTTGAGAAACATGTAAGTATTATTAGTCGAGTTAAGCCAGCCTGAGAAGGAGATGCCTTCAAATATGGGTGTGAAGTAAGGGTTACTAGGAGAAAGTAGGGGAGGGACAGGAGGATGAGGAACATTTAAAGGGATTTAGAGGAAGGGAAATTACAGTGGGGCACACAGTAGACTTAGGCACTTTCTCTGTATGTACAGACTTGGTTCTTCCTGTCAGCATATGCCTTGCTTCTCTTAAACTGTTTTAAAAATTCTCTTATAGTAACCCATTTTTTCCCTCATTTTCTCCTTAGGTAAGTTGCTGTTCCTGCTTTTAAAAACAGTATTGTCCCAGAAAAAGTCATGGCTGTGGGCCAGGTAACTACTATATTATGCCTTCTCTACTCTCCATCTTTGGGTAACTACCTCTCTTTGTCTATTTTTTTTCTTAGCTTGAGACTTAATTGCAGAGTTCAGAGTTTTCATTTACTTAAGAGAGTAGGGGTCTGATGGCATAACCTTTTATGCGCCAAATGGCCATTTGTAGACTGTTATACAAGGACAATAATATTTGCTTGTATATTTATGTTTACTGTCTAGTCCTTTAGGAGTTTCTCATTGGATATTGTCTGATGGATCTTGATGAGGTCTCCAAAACCAAATGACACTCCTTCTAACACTTAGCCATACAAAATGGTGGTACTCAGGTTTTACAGGAGAGTAAAATAGTTTATTTCTCTGTACCAAAGTTACACAGCTATATTATCATTGTGATTTTCATTCATGAGGATAATGTCTTAGATGTATTTTGATTGATCAGGAATTCTTTGCATGGTTATGGTCTGGCATAAATACTCAAGACACATTTGAGAAATTCTTTTGTCTTTTTGCAATTCTTAAGTTATGTCATCCTTTCTGATAGCCTCCTGGTTATTATTTTACTGTTCTCATAGACATAAAATTTAATGAGAGATAGATAGATAGATGGAGAAAGAAAGACCACATGTTTATTTGAATGACTACCAACAAATAACAATGTGACTATTATTAAAACATCACAAAAAATCGTAAAGAGTAAAGGATGAAGATTTATGATTGGTAGGAAATTTTTTTTTTTTTTTACCAATGGAGATATTTAATGCCATGTGATTCTGTTCTGATGAGTTATACCCTAAAAAACTGAAACATTTATTGCAGTTTTTCTAAGTACCGAAGCCCCAAGCACATTTGTGTGTGTGTGTGTGTGTGTGTGTGTGTGTGTGTGTGTGTTGAAACTGGATCCAGTCAAATCAGAACTTTAAATGGAGTTAATTGAACAAATTCTAGATTGCCAAAATGGTTGGCCTGAAACAGAGGAAATACAAATGTAAATCACCAAGTCCTGAAAATAGCTACAGATAGTTAACAGTTTGAAAATAAATAGCTGTAGTGGGATTTATGGTATTAAAGCTTTGGTCTAATTACAAACATTAATTTTCTTTAGTAGCATTGCTATAGCAACTCTATAGCTAGAGGGTCTCAGGCAAGACCCAAATTATGTATCTTAGAAATTCTTTCTTCAGTTATTAACACCTTGCATTATTGAAACTAAGATATTTTACTTTCAAATGGGCTTTCATCAACTACATAATTTGTTTTCTCTTTTAAGAAGTTTTTAAACATTTAAGATAGAAAATATTTCCATGTTTAGATTTTCACTTTATTCCCAATTTCTTAAATACTACCTCAAGTTTCCTTTGTGTTTAGGCTTTTAACACCACAGGAGAACAAATTTTAACATACGTATTTTATTGATATTTTGAGAAAAAAGAATTATGGTTGCTTTGGGAACTTCAATAGAGAGTTTTCTAATTCCTGTGTAACAATAATCTCAGTCTTAATGATACATTAGCATATTTTTGCATCTAATTCTATAAACAAATGTGAAACTATAATAATGTAGTCTTGAGTGGCAAATCTAAAACCACAGAAGTTAGGTAACCCCTAAACATAAGATGTCTTGAGATAGGAGTGAAATATACATCTCTCTGTCTATATATAGCATACAGACATATGTATGAGGTAGAATAGATAAAATTGTCAATGGCTAACATTATTTCAAGTTGTTAAATAAACAAATTATTATTCCTCTGTACATTGTACTGGTGAAATTACACAATAAAAGTAAACTTGGTTGTAGACTATCTTTTTATCAGGTCTATATATAAAAATAATATATAAAATTATACATATGTATATAAATATATGTAGAAATTATGTGTATATATATGATATATATGACATATATATGTGTATATATATGATATATATATACACATATATATATCATATACATATAAAGAATAGTTTAGTGTTAAGTACAAGAGAAAAATAATATTTTGGACTGAAAAATAAGAGAAAATTTTACGAAAGGATTACTTGTGAACCATGATTGGAAGATTAATAGAAATTTGATGAATGTAGTTTAGAATCCCACTAGATAGAAAACCCCATGTGAGGGTACTCCTGGGAGACTCGGTTGAGCTTCTGTTTCTTGATTTTGGCTCAGAACATGACCTCACAGTTAGGGAGATGGAGCCCCATGTCGAGCTCTGTGGCAACAATGCGGAGCCTGACTGGGATTCTCTCGCTCCCTCTGCCTCTGCCCCTCCTGGGTTCGCTCAAGTGCCCTCTCTGTCTCTCAAGAAAAAGGGAAAAAAAGGAAAGAAAAGAAAAGAAAAGGAAAGGGCATTTTGGGGGAACCTGATGAGTTCTAAAAAGAGATTGTTAGGAAATGTAATTGTCCATAAAGAGCGCGCGCGCGAGAGAGAGAGAGAGAGAGAGAGAGAGTAGATTAAATAATTCTTTTTTAAATGTTTATTTATTTTCAGAGAGAAAGAGAGAGAGGGTGAGCAGGGGAGGGGCAGAGAGAGAGAGAGAGGGAGAGAGAGAATCCCAATCAGGAACCATGCTGTCAGAGGGAAGCTCTGAGGAGTTCACTCTCAAGAACCGTGACATCATGACCTGAGCTGAAATCAAGAGGTGATGGCTTAAACTACTAAGCCACCCAGGCATCCCAGAATAAATAATTCTTAAATTTCCAGTATTAACTAGGTATTTTTGATGCATATGACCTTAAGATTATAAGAATCTTGATTTCATGGCATTGTCCTCTTTTTGATTTAATACTTTACCCTTCATAGGAGTCAGTATACATTTGGCAGTGAGTTAATTATCCTCACTAGAATATAAGTTCCTCCACTGGTTTACAAATTCATTGAGAAAGACATTGCATTGTTGAAGGAAAAGCCATTCATCTTTGTGTGTCTGTTTTTAGCTAAGTTTTTGTCATGTAGTTTACTTTAAATAACATCTCATTGTCTTACTAAGACTTTTGTTTGTTTTTAATTGTCTTGATTTCTTATTCCACCAAGTTACACCTTACTCTTTCCTCCCTGGGTTCCCAAACTGTCAGAGCATGGGCCCTAGAACAGAACAACAGGACCTTGCAGGTAGCTGCCTCAAAGCAGTGATGCCAAGAACACAAACTCTGAAATTGGCCAGTCATTGAGTCTATTTCACCACTACTCCACAGTGCAACTCTGGACAACTTCTGTAATATCTTCGTGCTTCAGTTTCCTCATATACAAAATGGGGATGAAAAATGTAGAGTTATTTTGAAAATAGAATTAATATATCTAAACAGATTGAAATATGCTTGGTTCATAATAGTTATATAAGTGCTTGCTATTTTCATCTTTGAATGCTAAAGTATTCAAAAACCAGCTTTTGTTCAAATAGGGTCTTTTTAAACATTGAATGTAATTAAATACATACTATAATAATTCTTTGGAATTAGCTAATAAATAAAATTTATAGTATATAACATGTTCCTGTTTTAACAGTCATTGAACCTATGTATATATAAAAACATATCATTTTATGTAGAATTGTGTGAAGTAGTTTACAAAGAATAAAGCTGAAGCTGGAGAAATTTTAGATGCTGTACCTTATGCAGCAGGTCTTTGCTTATAGCTCTGTGTTTTATTCTTAGCTAATGTGCTGTATATTTGTTCTTCTGACCAGAAATTTTACTAAGGAGGTCAGACTTCTCTTTAATTCTCTTCAGGTGCCTCTCATGTATACTTATATTGCAGTCCCTAACAAACAATCCTATGTCACTCCGCTTTTTAGTATTTCATTCTGCAATGATAACTGAGAAGTGTATTTGGTAATAACAGGTATTGCTGTTTTCATTTGTCTCAAGTGCTATTTCCATTGTCATCTATTGCAGTTTAATGACCCAAACCTTGACAGTACTCTAGGATGAGCTGTATGGTAGGCAACACTTGAGTGAGAAAGAAAGGCTGATCAGCAGGCAGTGGCTCAGTGAGAGAACATGGAGGTGTGAGTTCCTTTAGAACAAGCTTTTCCAGCATAAATAAGGACTCTAATGGGAATGTTTTCAATGTTGTTTCCCTGTTCTACAAATAGCAGGAAAATATTGAATAATACAGTTCACTAAAGGTTCATATGTTTTATAAGCAATTTTACCAGAAACGATGCTATTTTTCTAAATAGCGTTCTTATTAGTCTTTGGATTGTGCCAGAAAACTGTGAATATGTCAAAATGACACAATCACTTTCACTTACAGTCCAGGGTACACCAAATCAAATACTAAACCAGAGGTAAAGTGTAGAGAGTGATTGCATTTAATGAAGTTCAGCTGCCTTTCCCTTTACTTTGGAAAGTGAGAGAAGAATGTTCTTGGAGCAGCATTTACTTGAAGAAGTGACAAAGCAGAATATAATTTAGAAAGGTTACCATAGAAAAATGCTAGGTGTCAATATGAATGAGATGACCATTGGAGGAGAAGCGGTGTAGCAAATAATAAACATAGAATTCAGCCATTTTTTCCCCCTAGAGTTCCTAATTGAATAATGTGTGGAGGTAGAGTTTCATTATGATATTTCAAACTTGGGATTTATTCCCCCAAGGAAAATAGCTATAAAAACCTTTCTGAGTTATAAAGAATTATGCATACACACATAAAAATATTTTGTAGAGTTTGTTATTTGAATTTAATAGTGACATTCACCAAAATTTTGCAATTCATGATATGTTACAGTCATTTTCAGACTACACCCTGACTGTATTTCAAAGTGCATAGTGTGTGTATATATGCATATGTATTTATTTACAGTAGATGGATGGATAGATAGATAGGTAATATGTAAATCAGTTGGTTCTTTTGTCTCAAAACATTCCCTACACTCCCTCCTGTTCTGCTCTATATCACTATTAACTGATCCTACAAACTACATTTTCCTGCTTGGCTTCTGCTAGGTCTAGATTATGAGAGACACTGTTGGAAGATTGCTAGTGAGAATGAATGAGTCAGACTACCTCTGCCTGTATTTGTGGCTCTGCATCTCTTCCGTGGTCCCAGCTCTCACAGGACAGCCTCTGCTTTGATTTCAGGTTTCGTTGGGTGACTTGATTTCCAGCCCGTGGTAACAACTCTTCCTCCCTTGGATTCTGGAGATGGCAGTATCTTTCTTCTATTGCTCATCTCTGGTTTATTTTATCATCTTCTGTTTACTTTTTAGCTCTTCCGTCATCATTGCAACTCTTTCCTGGAATAAATTTCCTCATGTGAGCTATCTTCCATGAATTCCACTTTCTTGATTATGCTTGTACTGATTCTGTATGTTGATTTGGGAATTTGGAGGCTCTGTATAAGTTTAATCCATAGTCATTTCACATTGTAAATGGATATTAAGCCATTATACAGGTGCTAGCATGTCCAACACACTCCTAGATCTTTCCATCATAAGGTACAACTTCACCTCTGGTACCTCCACGTTAGCCTTGCACCTTTTCAAGCATACCTGGTAATGCTCTTGTTCAGTTATTTCCCACTACAGAAGCCAACTGATCGGAGAAGCAATTTGCTTATGTCCTTAAAGCAATTAAAATGTTCCAAACAATGTGATACTGAGAAACCAATAGGAGTTTAAAAAGGAAAAAATAAAGATTTTGGGGAAAAAAAAAGGATTTGGCATGATCCCCCCCCCCCCCCCCCCCATGGAGAAGAGTAAGTCTCAGTTACACCTGAAAGGCTAATAGAACATGGATGGGAAATGGCCTTTTGCATAGAAAAAGAATGTGGGAAAATGAGTATCTAATAAACACAGGGAGCCATAAAGGTCTGAGACTGAGTAAAAAAGACTGTTGAGTGTGGGAGCTTAAAGGAATAATGGTGTTTAACCAGAAGGAAGCACAGTGAAATGTATGTAAAAGAGCTCAAAATGGCAGGTCTCCAACTTCCATTGAAACAGTACAGGAATTCAGATGGAGTGAAAATGGCTGGAATGTAGAGTGATTGGAAACTTGTGGAATGAGGAGTAAGTTTTTAGTGATTGTGGAGGGATAGTTGATCATTAGGTAATGAACCACAGAATTGGCATCTGGAGAGGTAAGGTGAGAATGGTTAGAATTAATCTCTGTTGGGCCAGGTAGAGTGCATTTTTCTCTAAAAACTCACTCTTTGAAGTATTGCACAATATCTTATGATCTTGTACATACCATACATCTAATATAGGTTTGGAAAATGTATTCAATGGCATATATTAGTTTACTGAAATATGAACCAATGACATTTTTTTCATATTTTTAATATGACCTATCCAATACATGTAGTTCATTTTGGATGAAAGACATAATTTACCAATACCAAAGCGTCAACTTAGATACTACCCAGCCAATGGTAGGGATTATTGTTTTTCCTAAATAACGACCATTTGCAGTTGTTAAGGTAAATCTGATTTACCTTAAAAAATATTTTTTTTTCTTATAAAGTCTCCATCTCTTTGGGATTTCTGATTATAAAGTAACACTTGGTAGGTGTATTTGAAAAGCATTAAGTCGAGATGGGAAAGATTTCCATGAACCTGACTCTTCTGATCACTTGCAGATAGTAATACAACATAAATTCAAATTTAAAAGACCAATGATAGACTCCATTGTTTTCTTTTCAAGTTGTAGTACAGTATATGCTAAATTTAGAAAAGTTTATAAACCAATGTTAGGACTAATATATTTATTACTCTTTTTATCATTTTGTTTTATCTCTTTATCATGAGAAGTGTACTTTTTAATCCCTATCCCCTATTTCCCACATCTCTCTACTCGCTTCCCCTCTGGTAACCATCACTTTGTTCTCTGTACTTAAGAGTCTGTTTCTTGCTTTGTTTCCCTCTCTCTCTCTCTTTTTCCTTTCTTCATTTGTTGTGTTTCTTAAATTCCACATATGAGTAAGATCATATGGTATTTGTCTTTCTCTGGCTGACTTATTCAGCTTAGCATTATACTTTCTAGTTCCATCCATGTTGCATATGGTAAGATTTCATTCTTTTTTTATGGCTGAATAATTATCTCCATCTCTATCATCTGTTTCTATTTCTTTCTTTCTATCTATCTATTTATCTATCTATCTTATATCTTCTTTATTCACTTGAACTTCTTCCATAATTTGGCCATTGTAAATAACGCTGCAATAAAAATAGGGGATCCCTTCGAATTAATGTTTTTGTATTTTGGGGGTAAATATCCAGTAATACAATTCCTGGATCATAGGATAGTATTATTTTTAAATTTATGAGGAACCTCCATACTATTTTCCACAGTGGCTGCCCCAGTTTGCATTTCCACCAACAAAGCAAGAGGGTTCCTTTTTCTCCACATCCTCACCAACCCTTGTTTCTTGTGTTCTTGATTTAAGCCATTCTGACAGGTATGAGGTAATATCTTATTGTAGTTTTGTCTTGCATTCCCTGATGATGAGTGATGTTGAGCATCTTTTCATGTGTCTGTTGGCCATCCATATGTTTTCTTTGAATAAATGTCTGTTCATGTCTTCTGCCCATTTTTTAATTGGATCATTTCTTTTTTTTTGATATTGAGTTTTATCAGTTATTTATATATTTTGGATACTAATCCTTACTATTGATATATTCCTGTAAAGTTCATAAAGCATTGTCATCTGTAATATTTATATAATCTTCCTGCAACACTGAAAAGTAGACAATCCTTTACATATTTTACCCTTTACATATTATTACTCTTAGAAATCCACATTGAATCTTAGAGGCCAAGTGAAGAGCTAATGTCTTTTAAGGATCATTTATTATAAATTATTTAATTTTAGATGCCAATTTTCTTACTAAAGTCTGTTAAGCCATTATGAAATTGATGGTCTCCATTACTTCCTTTGGCTTGTTTAGCTTGGACTTCAAGCTACTAGTTTTAAGACTAAAGTCTCTTCAAGTGATAGGTGTTAGAGATTCTCTCATCCTTCTGTCTTTCTTCATACAACAGAAAATTGTTTTTGAATAGTAATAAGAAAACTTCAGCCCTAACAAAGTGTTTTGTTTTATCCATCCATCCAACAAAAATAAAAACTCAAATCTCAGCAGTTCCATTTATCAGATGTGTGATCTAAACAGATCATGACTTTGAGAATCAAAGTTTTCTCAAATGTAAAATATGTTAAGTATTGTCTACTTTTTAGTGTTTCAGGAGGATTATATAAATATTGCAGATGACAATGCTTTATGAACTTTAGAGGAATATATCAATATTAATGTTTATCTTTTTTAAAAAAAATGTTTTTTTAATGTTTATTTATTTTTGAGAGAGACAGAGACAGAATGCGAGTGGGTTGGGACAGAGAGAGAGGGAGACACAGAATCTGAAACAGGCTCCAGGCTCTGAGCTGTCAGCACAGAGCCCAACACAGGGCTCGAGCTCAGGAGCTGCGAGATCATGACCTGAGCTGAAGTCGGACGCTCAACCGACTGAGCCACCCAGGCACCCCTATTTTTTTTTTTTTTTAATTACTGTCTACTCTATGAAAAGTATGAGTTAGGTTTGGTTGGGGAAGGTAGGAAATAGGACATGACTTCTTGTCTTAAAATGTTGATAATACAGTTAAGTGGAGCTAGTCAATTTGCTTTATTTGGTTTATAAAGCCAAATGAATCCCTGAGAAGTAGTGTTTTCTGAGGCTAAAACTGGTCTTAAAAAGTAGATTGTTCTTTGATTGTTAAACTAAGTACATTTTGAATATGATGGAAATCAAATAATATCAGAGTTGAAAACATTCTAGCAAGCCTTAGTCCAACATCTTCATTATAACATGATAAAACTATAACCTAAGAAAATGAAGTTACGTGTCCACAGTCACTCATCAAAGTAGAGGATGAGTCAGAAATAGAATTTAGTTCTCTTAATTTCAAGCACAAAATAGGATTAATATTACTTTTACTCGCTCCAAATTCTGTTGATCCACACTTTTTATGTGGGAGCTTTGAAGATAATGTATCAAAAGAAAAATGTAAAGAATAAAAGAACACTGCTAAACCTAATGGTCCTTTGTTGCAGAACTTACTGAGAAACATATTTCCTCTTCAAAATTGACCATTGGAAAAAATAGGTCAAAGATACTAAACTGAGAAGTGTTCAGTTTTTAGGAAAGCTCAATGTAAGCAAATGATTAGAATTAAATGACTATTATGTGTAGGCTTTGAGTAAATTCAAGGATAGTTAAAATATATGACTTTTAATTATAAACAGTCATTTCATTGGCTTGAAATTACTAGGAATTATATACTAGTAAGTGCTATGTAAGTAGAGAAATTAGGATAATAGGAAATGGAAGGGTATATCCAAAGTATCTCACCCTAATTTCCAATTGACCTCTGCCACTATAGCTCCAGTTCTGTATAAGATATTGCCAACTTTACATCACATATTTCCACCACCATTGCAGAATTAGTAAATGTTAACATTGTCATACTGACCTCTAATTGTTTTTATAAATAAAACATTACAAATTGAGTGATTTTTTTTTCTATTCCCTTTTTTAAGTTTATCTGTTGCCCATGTGTATTTCTGTAAACCTACATGTTTATAGTTTCTACTATTTGCTGGACACACAACAGATGCTTCACAAGCTTCTTGATTCTAATTTGAGAGAACATGTTACTTTTCTGGGGCCTTTTAAAAATTTTTATTTCTGATTTTCTATTTTATATTTCATCTGATTTTTAATATCCAGGAATCAAAATAATATTGAGAAAGGAACATAAAATTAGAGACACTGGAAAACAAGGCATTTTTTCACATTTTACATATTCTTATTTAAATAGCTCCATTTTCCTTTTGTCTCATGCCTTATTATGTTAGATAACTATTCTTTATACCATATTTACTTGAAGATGATGATGATAATGATGATGATTGTCATGCTCTGAATATATCTGGGAATTTGAGGACAAACCAGAAGAAGAGAGTCAAACCTAAATACGAAGCCCAAATTGTTTTGGTGGTGTTTTACCCACATGGCAACTCTTTAATTCTAAGTTTTTTCTGAAGCAAGGAAGCAATGAATTTCCTATACTCAATCTTAGAGACAATTGAACAGAAAGATATCAGGAATCATGGTGACCTGTGTATGAGAGAAGCCCCTTAATATATTTTTGGTTATTGTTGAAATAGTCAGACAAGAGTTCTGAATTTTAAGACTATAGCAGGAAGAAAGAAAATAATACAATGACTTCTTTCTACCTAGATGTTAAAAGCCAGAAGACAGTCTAATCTCAGTTTGACATGAAATGTAGACCCAGTTCTTGAATATAGGTTGTGCCCTAGTTACTTATACTTTTTTTTTTTTTGCCTAATAGCTATATGACTGTAATGGGCTGGCCTCATGACATCTTCAAAGGCCAGTAAGAGGCTGGGGAGCTAGAACAGGATAAAAGCATTTGGTTTAGTCTGTATTGAAAGGTCTGTATTGAATAGCATGTGTGTTTACATGTGTTCCTCTACCAACTCCCAAGTTAGTATGCAACTCAAGTTATTGACAGGTCTGAAAAGTTATCTATGGTGTATGTATCAACAGAGCCTGAGAAGAACACAAATCACAGAGCATATCATGTGGTTCTATTATTTCAGTTTTCCTTAAATCTGTGTTAGCTAATTGTTTTGATTTTGTTCCTATGGGTATTAGTTCTGTTAACATAATACAAATGTATTATTAAAATCAAACCTAAACACAAGCTGTAGTGTTGCTATTGAACTATCTGCCCACCAACCCAGGTAATGGAATATTTGGTTTGGTCACGACATACTTTTATTAGAGTCACGATGCTCTTTACAAAAATTAATTAATTTATTTAGGCCTCCCTCTGTGGCTCCTATAAAGTATTATATTTTTCAGTTTTTAAGGGGAGAAAGAGAAACACAGGCACATTTTCCTAAGTTTTCACTGAGGATATGAAGACGGGGGAAAAAAATTATATACTCCTATGAGACCTCCCCCCGCTGCCCCCCCCCCCGAGATACAACATTATTTCTTCCTTTGAGCTTGTCACAATGTTTAAAAAAAATTTTTTTTTTTTACATTTATTCATTTTTGAGAGACATAAAGAGCACAAGCGGTGGAGGGGCAAAGAGAGAGGGAGACACAGAATCCAAAGCAGGCTCCAAGCCGTCAGCACAGAGCCCAACATAGGGCTCAAACTCACAAACGATGAGATCATGACCTGAGCCAAAGTTGGACACTTAAATGACTGAGCCACCCAGCTGCCCCTGAGCTTGTCACAATCTTAAAACTAAGATCTTCTCTTAAAACTCACTGATATTTGATTTCAGGTGAATGATTTTTATCTTCAGGCCTGTCATAGATTCTGGGTCTGGAGTTCTCTCTTGCCCATCAAGAGAGCGGATGCAGTATTAAAATCCAAGAGAGGCTAATGTCTGGGAGGAGACAAGTGCCCCCCTTGCTCCATTTTTATTAAGATCAGAAGGCTTACAAGTGTGATAGAAGTGCACAAAAAGACAATGAAACTGTGAACATTAACTCATGGTCATGGGGGAAAGGGGTTTTGAAGATATGCGGTGTTAGTAGTTTGGGTCAATAGAAAACAAAATCCTGGAGCTGGGCAGATGGTTGTTTACAGCCAGACATGAGGCCCCACCTCTGTTTACCTAAACTTGCCTAGGGGGACAAGAAAGAACATACTACCTCAGGATCAATAAGGCACCTTTCTTTTGCTAATTAGCTCCACTCTGGGCAACTTTGCCCTGCTGAGGTCTATAGCCTTGTTTACCTAATTTGGTTCTTCCTTCCTGTGAAAGCAGCTTTCTGCTACTGTACTAAGTTGGGGGGTGGGGGCGTTACTGCCCTGAATGCCTAATCTTGTTTACCTCAGTTTTGATGCTTTCATCCTGAGGCTTTTCTACTCCTATGCCTTTGTCCTATACTGGGGGCCTTTACCCTGTCTATCTCATTTTGTTTACCTAATCTTGGATGCTTTCATCCTGTGGCTTTCTATTTCTTTATGCCTTGTTAACCCATCAGTGCAAGCTCAAGGAATTCCTAAGCTTATTCCCCACACAGGTCAAAGTTTCCTCATATGTAAAATAGTGCAAATAATACATTTGACTAGACTTTTTGAAAGGACTGCATCAGATCCTATTTGTAAACTGCTTCATAGAGTCCTTTCCTGGTATGTAGTAAGTGTGAGAAAATGAAACTATTTCTTAATAAATTGAATTGCATTGAGCCTATTTCCAATATTTATAAAGTGCCTAATAATGGAAGTGCTATTTCATAATGTGGTGCATCACCTGTTGCTGGCAGGGTCATAGAGAGGCTGAGATTCATTGCTCATGCATGTTGGAGGAAGGACCATGCATTGGTGTATGTTGATAAATAGTTTCTGAGGTCCCTTCCAACTCTATAGGCCATGTGGTAGTAGGTGGTGAGCCATTGTATTGAGGGATGATGAAAATTCTGGATACTGGAACAGCTCTTTATAGTTGAATGTACTATTATTATGTGTAATCCTATTTAATCCTCATAATAACCCTATGAAGAAGACAGGAGAGGTGGTGTAATTTTCTTCACTTCATATATGGGAAAATACTGAGCATCAGAGAAGTTAAATGTCTTTATCAGGACACATTTAGAAAGCTGGAACTCACACCTTGTTTTTCTGACTCCATCCCCTGGCATTTTGCATCATGGATAGTCATGCATGTTTCTGTTCGTATCTGAGTACCATTGAAATACTTGAAAGACCCCCTTTTCCTTGTTAGCATCCCTCCTTTGTTCATTCCACATCCACTTGATTCCTTCTGCAGCCACTAAGCACAATGTTGCAATGTCTGCATGCAGTGGTTGACAACCTAGAGTGAGACTAAAAATTGGAAAGAACGTTGCCACTTCACCCCTGACCTCACCTTCCTCCAAATTTTGCTCTGACATCCAAAGTAAGATGAATGCCCAGGGCAGGTACCATCCTGTTATTTTCTGTGTAGTGATGGCATTCTGAAAGGTCATGGAGTAAGAGGAGGAGCATTTCTTGCTATGAATTACTCTTGAGATGAAAAGTGCTTTTTAACCTAAATCTTTGGTTCTGTAGTCATCATTCACTTGGTGACTAATTGAGGTAGCTATGACTGGGATGGTAGCAGGAAGCCCAATGAGAATGGGCTTCCACCTTGCTGTAATTTACCTCCATCATGAAAGGAGGGAAGAACATGCCACACATATTTAACAGCTAAGCAAAGCATTTTCAGATCCGTTCTTTTTTACATCAAACGTGAGACATACATATCCTAGGAAAGATATTAGTTACCATTCAGTTCAGATCACTTCGGAATTTTTTTTTTTTCATTTTTCAAGCTTAATTCATGCTGTAGTTTTTTTCCATTTACTGCAACGAATACTTTATTTACTTTCTTTAAAATAAACACCATTAGCTGGTGGAGGCATTGGATTTTCTCTTTATTACATCTCCCCAAGGCAGTAAAACTGAACACAACACAACAAAACAACAACAACAACAACAAAAGTAGATGTGAGTACTATACTTCCAAGACTGGCATATGCTGGAACTTTCTTTCCATTTGTCCTGCTGGGAAGTAGAAAGTTGAACTACAGCATTTGAGGGGGTCCTCCTCAGTCGCGTATTTTGGCCATTCACCATGTCCCATTGTCGTTTTTTCCTGTTACACAGTAAGACAGACAAACTAGTTGTTGTAGAACACATTAGCTCAGTTTATATGTGGTTAGGCAGATTATAAACATAGAAGTCAGAATGATTTGTGGAAAAGACAACACCAAGTGAGTGGAATCATCAGTGGCTTTCAAAAGGAGAGGTTAATCTTTGTTTTATTCCATCTTTCATTTTTTTATTCAATAAATGCTGAACACCATATAGTGAATATAAAGAAAAATTATAAAACTTTGAGCGCTTCTAGTAACTTACAGCCCTTCGTGGAAGACATACAAGAAATAAGACAATGAACTCTATGTAGTACTAGATAGGAATTCATGTGTTTGAAAGGCAGAGAAGAAGGGACCCTGATTATATTTTAGGAGAGCTGAAGGATTTCCCCAGAGGTAGAAACATTTGTATAAAGTCTCAGAGAATGAACTCATGAGGCAGATTAAGGAAAAGGAGTCTTTCCAGACAGCAGGATAAAGAAATTCATGGACGTGTAAAGGAGTGTGCCATGTTCAAGACAGTTTGGTGTGACTGAAGCAATATGTACACCTGAAACAGTGGCAAAAGTATTTTGAGAGCTATGGGGAGGTGACTGTTAAAACTCCTCAGATGTCTTATGAAGGAGTTTTGATTTCAGTTTTGATGAGAGGTGATCTGGAGAAGTTTTTAGGTTGAAATGATTTGAAAAGCTATCATGCTCTAGCATCTGATAGATGTAAGTAGCAGCTGGTAAATGTCCCTGTCTTCAACTTGCATTCTGTTTAAGGTGAGGTTGAGACACCCAGTTTCCAGAGCTTGGATGGGATGGATATAATCCATCTGCATCACTGTGCTGAAAGAGTAGACTCAACTAGATGAAAAAATGTAAAAAAAAAAAAAAAAAAATCACTTCATTACCTTTAAGGAAATCTTAGGAGCTATCTAAGGCTATCACAATGGGGCTGGAGAAGTGAGAAACTGGAGAAGAATGGTATGGGGAAAGAAGTGGTAGTACTTTGACCATGACTCCGTGAACCATGCAGAGTCAATGGTAAATGATTAGACGATTATTCTGAGAAATGTAAGTTGGGATACGGGAGATAACATTTCCTACTCTGAAAAAAAAGCAGACATATAAAAGAACTGTGGTACAAGAGAAACAGCTTAAAATCCTATATTCAGCTGAAGTTGATGGCTTACAAATAGTTCAAAGTATCTAATTGTCCTTGATGTTTCTATGGCAGTATTTGTGAATTAGAATTGTGTGTAAGATGGCATTGTGGGAACAAGAGGGGACCTGTAAGTTTTTGTTAATAATAAACATAATTTATAAATAAATATTAATAATAGAAGTATATATGTAAATAATATAAATAATATAAGTAATAGAATATAAGTCTTGATTTTTATACACAATAATGTAATAAAATATAACAGCCTATGGTAAGCATATTACATATAGTATCTCATTTAATCATCACAACTGTAGGAGGGAGGTAGTCTCATAATTATCATTTTTATGGAAAAAAAACAAAAACAAAAACAATGTAAGAACTAGTAAGGGCATATGATTGCCCAGTCTTGGACTATCAAGTTGCATAAAAAAAATTTAGATCCAGGCTTCAGTCAAAAAAAAAAAAAGGGTCTAATGTAGGTGTGTGAGGCTGACTTGTGTATCAGTAATAACCCACAGAGCATCAGGCAGACTATCATCATGAAGCTCCCAAGCAAAAGGCTTTATTGTTCCCCTAAATTGTTTCTTTAAGAAGTCTAAACTTATTAGGCCAGAAAGAGACAGGCAGATCGAGAGAGAGGAGACACAGAAACTTAAGTCTATAAAGACTTCAAAAACTACCATGTAACTAGAGTGTATTTATTCCATCACAGGTCATAAGGGAAGTATTAATTTGTAGTTTGGAAGATAGAGCCACCCTTAAAGCAACCCTTAAGAAAATAGCCCGGATGATTCTGCAGGGACTTCTACTAATGAACTGCCTTTACTCACTGGAGATGTACCTAAAAGTGGCCTCCAGGCTATACTCATAGGCATTGGCACTGACATCCGGTGTTGAAACAGAAAAGCTGGCTGTAGACTGCTGCGTGAACTTCCTCACTAAGAACTGGAGGGTGGTAACTTTGATCTCTCTGTCCATCTATCTGTACACATAGTTTTTGGCATCTTAGTTTCACTAATAGTGGAAAGTGATTTTTTTTAAGGTATACTTACTTTCAGATATGATGTCAAAGTCTACCCTGTCTTCTTCCTCCCAGTGGTTCTTTTTCTAAGACTTACAGTAAGAAAATAAATGTGCTCTAATATCTTGGCTCAAATCCAAGCCAGGAAATTCTATTAGGTTTTAAAAATTAATTTCTCCAACAGTTCCAATTAGATAAGATATTCTTCTTCCTCCCTTCTTTAGATATCCTAGTATCTTCCTTTGGATTCAGAAACAAAAATGTACTTGTTAAGAAATACATTTGACAATGAGGGGATTGCAAGATTCTGTAGAAATGTGAGGTTAGTGCCGTATTTCTGTGAAAATCTATAGCCCAACCTCTGGCCTTTTAGGGGAAAAATAATGTGCTCTTTCTACAATCAAAATATCCAGTGGTGCCATTACTCCCAACACAAGGAAGTAAACACATAAATAAAATATTAGTGGTGATTATAACAGCATGTTCTATTTAAGTCTGTTATCACTTTCAGTAGCTTGAACAATGCATCCTGAAATTCACCAAAGTTATCTGTGCATACCTCTTTCTGCAGGAAATTTGTACTCATTGATCTTGAGATGTAAAAGGAAGCATTTGAACTGTATTTGGCTATCATTATGGACTATCTTCCTTATGTTACATATACAGAATTTACTTTTCCAGATTTTGCTATGCCTGTCTTCCTCTTTTCTCACCCTTAAACAAGGATTTTGTGAAAAAAAGAATGTTTTGAGAGAAATTAGAAGTGATAATGGAAGGAAAGGATACCCAGTACCTTAGCAGGAAAGATGTACCAAATAGAAGCAATAATGGAAGAGGATTATGAGAAAATGAAACATAAATTTACAGAAACACCAAATAATTCTTTCCATGAATTTCTTCATCTCTTTCCATTATTCTCTTTGAAGAGTATGAGCCATGTAATTCTTCTCTTTGTCTTTCTTGTCCTCCACTGAATCTCCAGGACTTCTAAAACAAATCAAGTCAAGAATTAGCCTTTTAAGCGTGAAATATACCTATATGCTATGCTGTACATGTCCTCTATGAATCATTCTGTGGAAGAAGTCTGGGAGATATGCATGTCTCCAATCCTCAGGTGCCAGCTCAACTCAGGAAGTGCTAGCAGCAGCCCTCCTCATTTACTGTGATGGTCTTTCTCTGGCTGAAATACTATTTTCCTACAGCCTTAGGTAGAAACAAGTGCTTCAAATAGCTTCTTTATGCACTATACAGCAACAGCACAATAATAAACCTAGCACAGTGGCAAGGTTATAGGCCCAGAGGAAAGAATGGTAAAACATAATTATTTGTGAGTAACAAAGTAATTCCATGGCCAAAAGCTGTCAAAATATGCTAAAACTAAATCACAGGGGAAAATATCAAGAAAGCAAGGCAATCTTGGGTTCTTAGAACCTTTCTTATCTAATTTTACCCAAGGCTGCTTCTCCCACAGAAATCTGAGCTGCTGGTTCCCTGCCATCTCATCACCCCTCGCCACAGCAGTCATGACAATAACAATGGCGACCATTTACTGCATGTCTAATCTATGCCAGGCAAGGGACACTGTTCCCACTAATCCATCCCTTAGCCCTGCAAAGTTGGTACATTGATAGTTGGTATCATTGTACAAAGACTTTTAATAGCTTGTCCAAGGTCACAAAGGGAGGTGTTAGAAGACTTATAATCCAACAGGGCAGCCTAACTCAAACTCAGTCCTTGCCTTGACTCAAAAGGACAGTGCAGACAACCCACAGGTCTTTGATATCTTCCCACTGTCTGTAAGTAGCTCTGCTTTAAATGCATTTTCTTCAAGAGAAGGAGAATCCTAAGAGGGGAAGAGGATTTTCTTCTAAGGCAGTGTTTTTGAACCTTCGTTGATGTTGCCATACCCTATGATTATCCTCCTCTCATGAAATTTTAATAAAATGATATACTCTGTGTGTGTGTGTGTGTGTGTGTGTGTGTGTGTACAATATACTGTGGCCCATTACAAGACTACAGATTACAACAGCTAAGATTATAAGGGCACCTGGGTGACTCAGTCAGTTAAGCATCTGATTCTTGATTTCGGCTCAGGTCATGATATTACAGTTCATAAGTTCAAACCCCACATGAGGCTCCATGCTGACAGTGTGGAGCATGTTTGGGATTCTCTTTCTCTCTCCTCTCTCTCTCTGCCCCTGCCTTGCTCACTCTCGTGCTCTCTCTCACTCTCAAAATAAATACATAAAATAATCAATTAAAAAAAAAAAAAGATGGCTTTACCCTCTTGGGGCTGATAATGCCCCTGTTGAGAATGTATGTTGCTAAAGTGACAAAGCACATGGTTGAAGCTCTCCTGTTTTGTTTTTTTTTCTTTAATGTTTTTAATGTTTATTTTTGAGAGAGAGACAGAGTGCAAACAGAGGAGGGGCAGAGAGAGAGAGACAGATAGACAGAATCTGAGGTAGGCTCCAGGCTCTGAGCTGTCACTACAGAGCCTGATGTGTGGAACTTGAACCCACAAACCGTGAGATCATGACCTGAGCCAAAGTTGGAAGTTTAACCAACTGAGCCACCCAGGTGCCCCTGAAGCTCTTCTTTTATTCAGAGCACCCAACAGTGACCACAGAGGTCTTCTTCCCCTCCTACCCACCTGGAAGATGAAATCCATTGTGAAAGAATCTCATTGGTGAGCTCCCACAGGGGATAGACTTAATAAAGAAAGGGAACTCTTCAGAGAATCCTGAGCCCTTGCAGACCCCTCACTTGGGACCATGTAATGTCAGAGAAAGCAGAGCAAGCAACGATACAGTTGTATGATCAAACCCATTGATGGACATTAATTGTTTTTCTTGTAATGATTCATTGATGTATAATTTGATAGTGAATCTGGAATTTTATATAAACCTTGGGCTGAGCCATCCAATTAAGAATATAGAGGCTCAAAGGAATCCAAACACATGACTGGATTTACTAAGAGACCAAGATGATTTTTAGCAGAGGGACCAATTAAAATCTCCTGGAAAGTGAGAAGAGATTTAGCTTTAGATTGAATTAGCCTTTATTAAGCACCACTATACACCAGGTATTGGTGGGGATGTTTTTACGTTATCATATATCTAAGCTTCACAATAGCTCTCAGAGGCAGATGGAATCATTCACCTTTTACAGCCCAAGATCTTGAAACTCAACACAGATATTCTTAGCCTACTTGTACAAGATCATACAACTGTCGAGCAGCAGGATAAAGAGCCACGGCCAAACATGCTTCATTAAAATCCCAACTCTTACTTTGTTTGTGGTTACAGTTTTTCTCCTCTTTATACAAATCTGACATATTAAAATGTACTTTTATACAAACAACACATTTTATAACAAATCACAAAAATATTAGCATTAATATATATTTAAAAATGGCATCACACTTATTTAGAGAATTTGACATTAACTTATATTGTTTATACTTTTTAAATGAAGAACTTTAGAAAACCATACATTTTTGGGGCGCCTGGGTGGCGCAGTCGGTTAAGCGTCCGACTTCAGCCAGGTCACGATCTCGCGGTCCGTGAGTTCGAGCCCCGCGTCGGGCTCTGGGCTGATGGCTCAGAGCCTGGAGCCTGTTTCCGATTCTTTGTCTCCCTCTCTCTCTGCCCCTCCCCCGTTCATGCTCTGTCTCTCTCTGTCCCAAAAATAAATAAACGTTGAGAAAACCATACATTTTAAAGGTGTCTGAACTGCTGAGTGGCAAGGAAAGATGATTTTTTATTCTCTTGCCAAGCCTCTTCTATTCTCTTAATTTCTTTTTCCTTTATCTAAAACTGTCACAGATCAAAACTTAGAACAAAGGAGCAGAATATAAATTACTGTGCTTGGGTGTGGGATCTAAGCTAATAAGAATCTGTCTTAAATTGACTATAACATGCAAAATTTGGGAAGAATAATCCTAAGCATCTCTGCTCATTGCTAATTCTGTGGAAAGCAGTATACTGTACTTGGATTTTCTTAACTCTTCATATCCTGACTAAACATCACAGAGAATAGCTGCTTAGAAAAACAGAATTGATTCATTTGGCAAATAATAATAAGCAAATAAGATGTGCCAGGCTTGTGTTAGACTCTGGCTAGGTAGAAATATGTTACTTAGACAAGAATCCCTGCCCTCAAGGAGCTATAGTACAGGTCTAATGAAGCAAGAGGTATAAATTAAACAAACAAAAAACAAGTCCATAAATATCTACATTTCTCATGGAATCTGTGCAGATGGGCCCTGATTGTGGATGGTAACTTGGCCATGAGCTAAGAAGGAGGAGAGGTTGAAGCCTAAAGGAACAAGTAGGCTCTGAGGAAGAATGGGCTTGACAAATTTGAGGGAAGAAAGGAGGAGAAAGTGTCTGGAGTGCTGTAGGCAAGGGGAGAACAGCCTGGGAGACGCTGGAGAATCCAGGAGGACCGACTCAGGCAGGCCATTGAAAGCCTGGGATCTTATTCTAAGAACTACGGGGAACTTTTAAAGGAGTTTAAACCAGAGAAGAGGAGGATCTGCTTTATATATGTAGAAGCTTCCTTTGGCTGACTGAATCAGGAGAATAAGGCAATATGGATACCTGTAAATAGTCTATTGTATTGCAGCATCCAGATATAATAGGCTGGTTGGCTATACTGGTGTGGTAGCCAAGGCAAATGGAAATGACTCAAAGACTGATCTTCAGTTGTGTGAGGGAGTAATTCCTGACAGCTCTAGCTGGTGAAAGACAAAAATATCTAGGACCACTGTAACCACTCTAAGGCCAGCCCACATTGGAGCAGACCCTACTTTTACTAGGACAAAATTAGCATGTGGCTGTTAATCTCCTAGTTCTTTTTGATTATTTGTATTCTTTGAGATTTTAGTTCCCTTAAAAGTAGTCTTGAGTGTGTTTTTTTTTTTTTTCAGAAAAAAAATACAAAAATAAAAAAAACAAAAAAACTCCTATATGTAAGTATCAGGGATAAGGTTGGAGGAGAGGTATATAGATCTATTGATTTGCCCCATGGCTATTTCTTCATAAACACTATTCTTAAGATATATGACATCAGATGGTTTTTAAAAACAAAAGAAAGCAACGTACTTGATTTCTCCCACCACAGAAGCCTAGCTTAGAGAATAAAAATTCCTGCCATACTATACTAGGAAAAACAATGGGAGGGATGAATGTTAACAGCTTCTCCAACTGAAATATAAACACTGGCATGCTACGTGTGTTTGCTAATAGGCGCATTTGGCAGAAGTATACTGTGAAAGCAAAGGGATGAAGCAGATGACGACTCTTGGGACAGAATACTTCCTGCTTCTTCTGGGGTCTCAAACTGATTGCACTTTCTGGGCAACAGCCTGCGGTCCAGCCTTCACCTTTACCTGCCTCCAATGTGACAGCTTTTTCTCTATCCCACTCTAGCTACGTGGTGATCATATTAGAAAACAACCTGATATGCCCCCATTTTAGAGCACTAAAGAGTATTTCCAGTCTATAGTGTGACTCCTGCAGACATTCTGCGTTATGACAGAAGACTCCTAGAGCCCAGATTTTTAACCTAAGAAATAGAAACTTCTAGTGTTGAAGCATCTCAGGGACAGGCTGGTGAGAATGTTATTTGGGGGCATCTGTCTTGTGAGCTGCTCTCCTCTCATCAGATTGCAGAGCCAAATGGCTGTTCCATATGCCTGGGAGGCCAGTCCTGCTGCTCAGGGTTCTAGATGGTTTGTTTTCTGCTCTTGCTTGTATGCTCAGAGATGACAGCAGCCCCTCAGCACTGGAAAGGGGCCAACAGTCAGTCAACCGGCAAGTATTTATTAAACACCCTAGAGTGCATTGCCCTCTTGAGGCCTGGTCTGGTTGCAGCTTCTGTACTTTTCTGTGAGCCATAGTTTTCCTGACATGACTTAGCTCAGGGAGGTTTTTCATTTTGAATGCAAATGTTTATGGGTTAAAAGCTTATTTAAGTGTCCCCCGGGTAGGTTGAGTGGGAGACCAGTGTTGCCTTCTTGTCACACATACTCTATCTGGAGCCAGTTAAAGACCGGAAAAATTGCTTGAGGAAGCATATGGAAATTTAAGAGGTAGAAAGCAATCAAGGCAACATTTTCTGAGAATAGTGTTAAAATCATGCTTAGGAATAGAAATAAATATGAATCAGTCTCTTTTTCCCTTATAAAATCATCAATATAATTTCCTGACTATCTGGGATGGCTTGGGGGATGGGTGGGATAAATTACCATATTAAGAGTCACATGTTTTATGTTTTTTCAAATGTTACAGAATTGTTCTTCTCACAGGGAGTAGATCTAGCTGATGCCTGACATCCAAAGTATACTAGGAACAGAGAAGACTCAAGATAAAACGTATTGCTTAAGAGTTCATGGTGATATTGGCAGAACACACTTTCCTGGGCCACTAAGCTTGTGGATTTAGGACTAATGGCTGAGCGTCACAGTGCATTGCCCCTTGTAGGCAGAGAGTTCCCTGGCACTTCTGATATGAGTAGAGAGGAGATGACATCTCTTGGCAAGGATACTGACCTGAGGTGCCATGACACTAGGGTCTTCTTAGCTCAAGGGAGAGAATAAATTCTGTGATTAAATGCATAAGCACATGTGTGTGTGTGCGTGCGTGTGTGTGTGCGTGCGTGCATGTGTGCTTCATGGTGGCTGGAAAGAGTTTTTGTAGAAGTCTAAAATTCCTGCCTAGGCAAAAAAGCACAGGCAAAGATGTTCCTCCATTGACTTGATTCAGTTTTAATCAACATTTCCCATTTTTCCTTAATGTTAAAGTTGCCTGCAAAATATTTATAGGATATGTAAATGTCTCTCATATTTACATATCTTTCTCCTCCATTCATTCAGGTCCACATATTGAAAAATTTTTACCTTTAACATCTTCCAATCTGTTGTTGTCTCTCAGTCCCTGATGCTTTAGCTCAGGCCTTGTAGTTTCTTATCTAGACAATTTTAATAGCCTTCCAACTAATTTCCTTACCACCTGTGTCGCCTCTCTCCACCTTATCCTTCTCCTACTGCCCAAGTGATTATTCTAAATCCCAGATCTTATTGAATTACTTTCTGCTTAAAATCACTAAGTGGCTTCTAATAGCTTGAGCTATTATCTCATAGCTAACAATCATATCCTTTATTAAGCCCAACCCATGTAGTAAGACACTATGCTAGACATTTTCACATGAATTCATGTGTTGAAACCTCACCATTTCTTTGTTTTAGATGCTAGGACTAGTTTGCAAACTTTAACATAAGGAGTGAGTGGTAAGATTCAGAACACCAAGAGGCAAAAATCAACCAAATGGTATTCTAGTATCTTTACTTTCAATCCAAAACAATATTAAACAGTATCAAGATATTACCCGTGTAACAGATATGTCATTTATCACATATCTGAGTCTATGTATGGGATTAATTCCTAAGGGGAATTGCTCAATAAAAGGGTTTGTACGATTTTACAAACCAGAATTATATATCCAGACCGACTTCCCTAAAGGTCTCCATGTGCAACTGCTTTTCACTCATCTCCTGCTGCACATAAATTACTTGATTTTTGCCTCTCTGATAAATGACAAATAGCATCACCTTGAAGTTTTAATTGGTGTTTCTCATTACCTGAGGGAGATTATATAAAAGGGGAACTTGCCAATGATCTTCCAGAACAGTTGTGAGACAGGTGCTGTTATTATTCAGTTTTGTATGGGGAGGAAACTGAGTCAAGATTCTCTGTAGCTTAATTCTTTAACCTGCTGTTACTAATTAACTTCATTTAGTGGAGAGTTAGTGCTTGCCTACTGTGTCAGAATTGTATTCAATACTGAACCGTGTGGGCTTCAGTATTCCCCACCTCCATATCTTGGCACTTGCTGCCCTGAAATAGGCCCCCCATTTCCCAATCAGCTAATTCTTCCTTATCCTCCAAATCCTTGTCGAAGTATCTCCTTCTCCTGGAAGACTTTCCTCACTTGCATCCTTTTATGTGCCCTAAGAACACCCTCTTCTGGCCTTGATCTACCCCTTAACATCCTGCATTATAATCTTGTTTTACTATATGATCCTTGATGGCGAGATGACCTATTATTTGGCTTTGTTTCCCAAATAATTAGCCCAAGATCTGGCACGTGGTAAGTGCTAAACGTGTGTTTGTAGAATCAGCTGAAAGAATGAATGATTTAATACAAGAAACTAATTGAAAATTCAAAGGATGAAAAATAAAAGTAAATTTTGAATATACCTTTTCTTCTCTCAAGATGATGCAGTAATTGTTAAGACGATTTTATTTTCTCAGAGTCTTTATACTTTTTAAGAAGCTGTCTCGTAAGGTATTCTGGCTTATTTTTCATTTGAAAAGAAAAAAAGAGAAAAGGTCTTATATTTCAAGAGTTTTCAATTGTCTTAGGGACTTAGGGACCCTCTGAAGGGCCCTGAAAGAGTTGGTAGGGTTGGGGGCACTACTTGCCCTCCACACTCCCCCTCAGCCCTTCACACTCACCTCATTTCTTTGCACAAAGTGTCATTTGTCTTTCATCTTGGTTCCTGTGTAAGTTTTTCTAATAGAAAGAGTTCTGTGTTTGTAAAATGTTTAATAGTCTTTAGAAGAGAAGAAAGGCCAGCTCTTTCCAACAGGAAATTTGGGTTGTAGTCCTGCCCCTGTCCTTTGCTAGCTTCATGGCTTCACACTAGCCATGTACTCATTTCGGGTTCAGTATCTTAATCTGTGAGCTGAATCCTTTGGGCTAGATGAGACCAAAGTCTCTTGTAGCTCTAGAACAATGTGTCTATTTCTATCCATGTATTACATCTAAGGATCTAAATCTCTGGTTCTGAACACTATAGTTAAAATTTCCCTTTTTCATTTACCACTTTGATTGTAAAACCCTGCGACTGTCTCCATCCTTTCAAAGAGTCACCATTAAGGGGCACCTGGGTGGCTCAGTCAGTTAAATGTCCCACTTCTGCTCAGGTCATGATCTTACGGTTTGTGAATTCGAGCCCCGTGTCTGACTCCAACTCTATGCTGACAGCTCAGAGCCTGGAGCCTGCTTCGAATTCTGTGTCTCCCCCTCTCTCTGCCCCTCCCCTGCTCATGCTCTGTCTCTCGCTCTCTCTCAAAAATAAAATAAATATTAAAAAAAAAAATTAAAGAGTCACCATTAGTTTCCAGTGCTTAATATATTAAGAACAGTTTTTTGTTTTGTTTTTATTTTGTTTTGGTTTTTGGTTTTTGTGTTTTGTTTTTTTGTCCTCACCTCAGAATCTCTAAGAGGGGAATCTATACCAAGCAACACCTTTCATTTCATTGGTCCTCTTGTGTGTCTGCTCATCACACTGGAAGTCAGTCATTCATACTTCCTTTATCTTCTAACTTGCTTCACCAAACCTAAAAATTCTTCAGTTTTACTTCATTCATGTATGTTTATTTTAAAACACTGTACCAGGGCACCTGGGTAGCTCAGTCAGTTAAGCATCCAACTCTTGATTTCCACTTCAGTCATGATCTTACAGCTGGGGAGATGGAGCCCCACATCAGGCTCTGTGCTGACAGGGCTGAGCCTGCTCTGGATTCTCTCTCTCCCTCCCTCTCTCTCTCTGCTCCTCCCCAACACACATAACTTGCATTCGTTCTCTCTCTTTCTCTCCCTCTTTCTCTCTCTCTGTCCTAAACAAACAAACAAACACACACACACAAATATTTTTAAAACATTTTTAAAAATAAAATACTCTCCTAATTAGGCATGGTCCATGAAATCAACTCCATAGGACTAGTTAAGGGGCAATGTTTACCACTTCATTTTTGTTTTACTCATAAGTCAAAACACCCTATCATGATAGACTACCTTAAAATAAAATAAAAAAAAATACCTGTTGTTATCATTTACTTTCTATGAAAAAGCCTCTTTATTATTTAGATCATATTGATTATAGATTACAAGATCCTTGAAGACTACATTTATGTCTAACTAGTACATAAAGCACACATAAAACACATATGTGAATGTGTGCATCTAAAGCTTTCTGTGTCTATTAGGGCTCAGATTGAAACTACAAGGGGTAGAGGACTTCTGGTTTAGAACTAGAAATGCTTTGAAAGTAAAATATAATTTAAACATTATTCTCAAATATAGGTTTCTTAGTTCTTTTCGATCATATCTCTCTACCTGTAAAGGAAGAACATCTATAATTTTGTGAACAGCAGGAATGTATTTTCAAAAGAAGTTCCTTCTACATAGTGATAATATCCTGGAAGAGGAGAAGTAGTTTGTGGAGTAGAAGGAAAATCCACTTCTGCCATTTCCTTTGTTCTGTCATTGTTGAAAGTCTGCAAGATTAAAAAAAAAATCTGTCTCAAGGACACCTTTCACTACTTCCTTCTCCAAATTCTAATCTTTTTGCTACACTTGAAAAACACTGGCCTAAGTTGTGAAACAGACCTAGGTGGCCAAGTCTCTCATGTGACATATCCCTATTAATAAACTAGTGTGGCCCTAAGAGGCAGCCTGGCTTCCTCTCTGGGGGCCCAAGTACTTCTGCAGTTGTTCAGGTAGCTCTCTGTCTGTCCCCCACCTCTATCTAATGAGCTGGCTCTTCCCTTTATCTGGGACACCTCAAAGGCCTCACTCCCCCTGGGCCACTGTGGGGAATGGCTTTTTTTGCTATCAATTTTTCCAATGAGGGTGACACCTCTACCTCCTGTGAGGCAAATTACTCTCTGAACTGCAGTTTCTGTGAATTTCAATGGCTTCCTTTCTGTGTCTCAGAGAGCAGCAGCTGTTCCTTAGACACTGGGATCCGTACTGTGTGTCACCACCTTTTATAAAGCCAAGAATCCCTCTTCACTGGAGGTTAACTTTTTGTCCTGGAAAATTTCAGTGGCACATCAGTTGTGAGTAGGCTAGACAACATAGTTTAGCAATGCAGCAAAGAGGAAGTTTTTCAGTTAGGAAATTACCCTCTTTAATTGGTCCTAAGAGTTTAGCCCAACACAAAATGACCCAGCAGACTAAATAAATATCTGAAGCCCTATATACTCACCCATGGTATTCTTCTACTCCACCTGACATTGGATCACCGTAGATGGGATGAGCCCTACGGTCAACATCCTAAATGCTAAGTGGAGCAAAGGAGGCAGAATGTCAGTACCCTGCCTCCCACTCACCTCCAACCTTTTCTCTCTTCCTGTGAGGGAGCCCTCTGATTTTATGGCTTAATTTATTCTACAAGTTCCTTTTCACTGATAAATCAAAAAAGTCAATACCATCCCACACACATTTCCTAAATAACAGTACCAACTAAACCAGATTCTTCATGCCATCATGTGGATCTACAGAGTTCTGATTGCAAAGATGCTGTGAAGTATGCAGGGATGGGAGAAGACGAGGAGGAGGAGGAGGAGGAGGAGGAGGAGGAGGAGGAGAATGGAGAGAGACAGACACTGAGATGCATGTCCATAACACACACATATGGAGACCTATGTCACTAAGTTCTGGTCTCCAAATCTTTAGAAAGCCTAGAGTATGGAGGCTGAGGTATCACTGGGAAGTGATTTGGATTTTAATACTGTCACTTGTTTGAAATGTGTTTGCATAAAGACAGAACATAAGACAGGAAGAAAAATAAAATTACCTTTTATAATTTCTTACCTGTTATGGATGGGAAATTGACCTGTATCACAGACACAGGTTATAGTTTTAATTTGTTTTGTTTGTTTTCCTTTTCTTTGTAGTTCTCAAACTTTTCAATCTACTTACTTAGGTCTGTTTCAAGAAGCTTTCAAATGAAGGCTTGAATGAAATGCAGCCCTTCATCAGCTGTAGGGTTTGGTCCAGCTCTCTTCTTCCTGTGAGCCATGTTTAATTTTGCCCAAATTCTTATCAAGATAAAACTCGGGGAGACTTTCTGTGTTAGGTGCAGAATCAGGCTGAATTTGTCTATGGCTATTGGACTTACTCATATTGGGACTATGCTTACTTCTCTCCATGTTTCTTATGTACCAGAAACATCCTGTGAGATGTTGTTTTATACATGCAAGGCAACATTTAAAGCTGCTTCTCCAGTACTCACTGTGATACTGAGGGTTCCACCTGGCCTATGTGTGGTAAATTGTTAAGACACTGAGGTTTATATTACCTTCTCGGCAGTGATGTATCAAAGCTATGTTTCTTTCCAAATCAGAAACCTCCCAGAAGCTCCTCATTACGAATATTTGGTTGAGGTTTTAAGATGTTAATTACCAACAAAGGTACATATAACTCAGAATTTGGGTCTCTATACCATTCCAATCATAATAGTAAAATTTTAATGCTTAATACTCAAAACACTTAGATGGAAGTCAGCAAGTCACTTTACAAAATATTTTCTACTGTAATCACCCCACCACCACCAAAGAGCTGTGGACTGTAATAGCAAACATATATAGGATTGAGGGCAAATAAAGTTGGGGGACTTCTTGCTTGAGGTAATACTCCAAATTACATGTAACGTACAGTTGGTTCTCATTATTTGCATTCGTTATATTCTGTAAAATTCCTGTGAACACTGAATTGGCAAATACTGAACTATTGCTCCTAGGGTAAATATAGGATTAGGTTCCTGCAAGCCTTAGGTCATAATGATGAATACATAACCTTGTTTTATGTGTGTTTCTGTTTAAAGACCCCTTATTGTGTATATGTTGTTAAATGTTAATCTGTAAGCTGAATTCTTTGGTTGATTCACTAACCAAACTTACTCCAACAGCACTATAATTCACACACAAATGAAGTTTATCTTGCTCAAATTCTGAAGGCAGGTCACACCTTCTTGCAGTTAGGAACAATAGGTGACCCTTCAGCACTACACATGGGAGTCTTTGTCGACAGTAAAATCACCAAGACAAAACAGAAAAATGTTTTGTGAAACATGTGAAAAATGTTTTGTGAAACATGTGAAAAATGCAACACTAAGCAGACCACAGAAAAGACTTGTTTATAGGATGAGTGCTGAATCAACAGGCAGCTCAGCTGGGAGCATGCATATGTGTTGGTCTTCTCAAATTTTTCACCATTCAGCACATGTCTACAAATGACTATGAAGTATAGTGAGTGTTGAATTGGGGATAAATTCTGATGAGTAGGCTTATTCACAAATATTGGAATCCCCAAATGATGAGGAACAACTGTAACTTACAATTGAGACTGAAGAGCCAGACAGTGCATGTTCCTGGAGAATAAACAATTCCCAACCCAAAGACCTCCATGATCTGATTGATTTCCTTTATCTTCCAGAAAGCCCTTCCCTGGAACATAGGCTTCTCCAGATAGCTCTGGGCTGATAAATAAAATTCATCAAGTAGTACAGATAGCAGTGTACATGTAACTACCCATCACACTCTGTAGATGCTTTTCATTAAACCTAATTCTTGTAACATTCAGATTTTAGCTTTTTAAAATTATTTTTTCCTACTTAAATATCTAAAATTTTGCTTATCATTGCATTTCAGATGTTGCCTATTTCTGTCTTACACCTACTTTTCCTTCCTACCTGAAATAATCAATAACCACCTCATTCTTTGTGACCCTCTAGAAGGGTATTCTTCCGAGCTACCTAAGCCAAGTACAGAGCTTTACTTTTTTTTTTTAAGCTTATGTATTTATTTTTGAGGTGGGGGGTGGGGCAGAGAGAGAAGCAGAGAGAGAGAATCCCAAGCAGCCTTCATGCTGTCAACATAGGGCTCGACTCAGAGCTTTATCCCACAAACTCTGTGATCTTGACCTGAGTGGAAATCCAGAATTGGATGCTTAATTGAATGAGCCACTCAGGCACCCCAGAGCTTCACTTTTTCACAAGGTATTTTAAAGTAGAAAAATACTTATAAGTGCACACACACATACACACACACACACTTCATAAGCATGTGTGTGTGTGTGTGTGTGTGTGTGTGTGTGTGTGTGTATAATGAAGAGGAGAGTTATCCTTATAATAGCTGTAAGATTTGAATTTACTTTAATATTCAATTTTAAAATAAGAAAACATAAGATTCAGGCTGTGTAATTTAAGTTCTTTTTCCTCATGTTAGTATCTGAAATTGATGTTAAAAAAATCAAGAACACTGAAAAAAGGTGATAGACTAGGTTTCGTCCCAGTAGTTCTTAGGTAAAGTAGAGTTCTTCGTGACCATGCTGAATTGCACTCTAGAGAAGGCAGAGAGAACAAAGGGAAGAAATTAAGTATTTTACTGAAACTTCTTTAAGAAGAGTGACTCATTTCTTCTCAAAAGATGGAATTGTTTCATTAAACTTGTCTCTGTTTTCTAGTAGCTGTATGGCTTAAGGGGACTTTTATAAAGATTTCAGATATCCCGATAATAATTCTTTTTATACTTTTAGCCACTGCTCATATTTCTTCTGAGTGACCTGAACAAAATACACATCACTTTCTTCATGTTACTGGTCTTATTAAAATCTGTCTGTGACTTCCGGTTTCTAATTCATCTAATGCAATTCTGCTTGTAATTTTAGGTCTTATGCCACCTGGTCAGGGTTATTTCCTCTAACCGAGCAGTTCTCAAACCTGAGTGAGCATCAGGATCACCCAGAAAGTTGGTTAAAATACAAATTAAAATACAGATTTTCTGATTAGTTCTGGAGTGGGGCCTACGAATTTGCATGTGTAATAATTTCCAGGTCTACTGATGCTGCTGGCCTGGGGACACCACACTTTTAGAAACACTAACCCTAATACAACCTGTTCATTCAGATGTTTTTGTACAATGCCTGCCACATTGTAAATACTCAATAAATTCTTATCAGTTCAATTTTCCTACTATCCAATAAATAAGCCATTTTCAATCCTGTCTTTGTTTAGTTGCGTACACTTTATAAATAGGCTATTTTCACTAAATCTTTGCCTACTGTGGGATCCATCAGGTAAAATCCCAATCAATTTTGTTTAGAACTTTGAAGTCATCACTAACTTTTTCTTTCCTGAATATACATTGATTTATGTCATTTATTTAATTTAGTATCACATATTGGCATAAATGTGTCCTAAATTTGTGTCCTCGGTAATTTTTTTTTATCAAATGAGGAGGCTGAAGCTATATCTGGCACATGATTCTACCCCATCAGTGTCCCAAGGAACCATTGAATGGACAGGATGTATTATTCGCTTTTAGGTGCTGAAATATGCATCTGCTTTGTATCTAGGTTGCAAAGAAACTGGTAAAACCATATTCGTCTAATGAGAAAATAGAGGGTGAGGGTAAAAATATTTAATGCCTCTTAAAGTACTAAAAGAAGACTTAAAAACTTAAAACCTCTCTTGTCAAATTAAAATCTACCTTTCACTTCTTTCTTATTGTAAAGTTTGAGTGTTTTGCATTTTAAATCCCACTGTATAGCTGAACCTGTTGTCTTCATTGTAAATATTTAACATGTGCATATACTGCATGCAATATAATGTTAGTGATAACAAGTAAAAGTGATTTAAATGTTATAGAGGCTCTGTTTGCTTCCCTTGAATTCCATATCTGTACCTCACTATCAAAATCAAGCAAAGACTGCGGAGAAAGGCAATTTCAAGGAGGCGACTATTATTGCTTCCATGACTGAGGATTGTGAGCAGTAGTGCTAGGATTTGTGAGCACCAAGCAGTTTTTTATAAAGTTATCAATGTTTTTTTTTTCAAGAATGCTGAGAGTTTCTAGTTAAGAGACTTATCAACCTTTTGCTCATATTTGAACCTTCTCCTTTCAAAAGAGCCACACGAGCAATTACCCCTTGAATTAAGTCATTGCTCATCAGCAACATGGTAACTCCTCTGCATTTAAGTGGTTGACTTGTAGTTGATTTTATATAGAAGGGAATTAGCTAAGCAATAGTAAGCTTATTAGATACCTCTCTAGAAAGTAACTTCGGTTTAGCAGAAACTGTAAGTTAATTCATTTATTAATTCATTCAGTAAACATTTACTGAGTCTCTATTGGTGCTGAGCATCGTATTAAATATTTTGGAGGATAAAAAGATGTGTCAGATACAGATTCTACTTGCAGTCAGCTTAGACAAAATATATGTTCATAAAGACCACATTTTAAGGTAGAAAGAACTAAGTGTCTTTTTTTTTTTAATGTTTATTTTTTTGAGGAAGACGGAGTGGGGAGGGGCAGAGAGAGAAGACACAGAATCTGAAGCAGACTCCGGACTCTGAGCTGTCAGCACAGAGACCCACGCAGGGCTTGAACTCCCAAACTGTGAGGTCATGACCTGAGCTGAAGTCCAAAGTTGGATACTTAACTGACTGAACCATCCAGATGCTCCAAGAATTAAGTGACTTAAGAAAGCTTAGATGTGATGCATGTTGAAAAGAGTACAGACTCTCTAGAAGACATTAGGGAAATTTGACAGCAGAAACTGTGTTTAGGTTGGGTCAGCAAGGATGTACGTAGATGTATGAAGTTAGAACTCCTTAACTATGTGTGGACATGAACTGCCTTTTAAACGTGGTCACTCTTCACTCCAGTTGAATTCTAGAGAGACGGACCTGCCTAGGGGTCAAGTGGAGGGATGTAAATGATGAAACCCCATGTTCAGTTTTGCTGGAGCTCAAGGGGCAGCAGGAAGAAGGTTGGAAGAGTCGGCTGTTGCCAGTTCAAGGAGCACTCTGGATGTTAGGCCAGAGAGAATAGGGTTTTGCTATGCATGATGGGAGGGGGAAAGTGAATGAATCCATCTATGCTTTAATGAAATTAGTCTGGCAATAGAGTGTAAATGGAATTGTCTATAATCTCACTTCTGGTCTCCTATCTATTATTTTGATTAATCAGTCCCTCGATCATATTGATCAGATCCCTTCCAGATCTTGAGACTTGCAGGAATTTCTTGGGCTGTGTTGCTTTTCCTCAGTAAGAGATGGCCGTAGATCCATGACCACCTTAGCAAAAGGACTTGTCTAGAGGGTTGCAAAATAGATTGAATAGACAAGATTCCTGAAAGAAATAGATGAACATTCTGTGCCTCAGTTGTACGTATACCTTATTGACTCAAGGGGTATATACAGACTTTCAAAAAGTATTTAAAGACAAAAATCAAGATGTGTCAGCAATGCAAACACATCGTTGCAGGTAGCAGAGGTGACTTTTATCAAGCCCAAGCTGTAGTCTGGATATATTCACTAGGTAAATACTGACATCCTACAAATGACCTTTAAATTTCCTGTAGCACTACATATTTTAGGTGTTTTGCATGATAAAGTTATTAGTGAGTTTTGGCAAGTTGCTGTTTTAGCTTCATATTAATGAATTCTGAATGGTCAGGGCATACATTCAAGGTGAGAGAAAGTAGGTCTTCTTAGAAGACACTATAATTTTCCTTTCAGCATTATTTTGTCCTAAATGAGATGAAGAATTAAACACAAAACCAGTACAGTTCTTGTCAATGTATTAGTAGGCTGAGAAACTCAAAATCGGTATTCTAGTTTTGTTTTGTTTTTTAATCGATGCAGATGTGTGGAAGTTAGGTAGGCATTAAAAATTGTAGAAAATAAATGTTTATTAAACCTACCCACACACACTAACAAAATGGAAAACTTATCCTGTTTGTTCTGTAAACCAAATACACTTCATTAAACAAAAGCTCTTGAGTCTTATGCATGAAATATCGTTTCTCCATGCTTCTCAAAACTCTCTGGGGCTGCTCTGTGTTGCGGCATTTAGATTTTCTTGCCCACTCTCCCCTGCCTCCAGACCAGCTTTTTATCTGAGTGGCCTCTCTCTGCAGATGGCTTAGTGGACTCTTATCCAAAGGCATTAGAAGGGCTGTTGTCTGTGCATTAGGAGGGCTGTATCTGCAAAAGCAGATCAATCGTGCCCTCAGCTGGCCAGAGAAGTGGTTACATTTTGATATTCCCTGTGCTTAAGCATAGCAGACGAGAGAGGCTACAAGTGAGAATCTATTTTGAGATATGAAGATGTGCTTTCTTGTGAATTCAGAAGTTTAGCAATTTCCCAAGGCACACTCATTACTGTAGATATTATTACCCCTTCCATGGTATTTCTGGAATTATCAAGGAAGAGACGAAGAATACAGGCTGAGCTCCCCAAGGACTACAACTTATCACTGGCATTTTCCAGACTGCCAGCTAAATGGAGTCAACAGAGGTTTAAGTTCTTAACAGGCATGTTCCAGGCCCATGATAAAAATCTCTGGAAATGATAAGTGAGTGACTCAACTATTTTTCATTTGTCTCTCTAATTCACCTGTCTGCTTTTTAAGGGGGGTGGCGGGAATCAGCATTAAACTGACTTAGTGCTTTCTAAATCTAAAGATGGAAATAAGCATTTGATGCTTAGTGACATCCTCTGACCGAAGGGAAAGAAAGGAAATAATTTCCCACTACCCAACAAAGATGCTAAGCACAGTGGCGTGGGTACTGAAGGTGGGGGTTCTGAGCCTAAGAGATCCCAAGCAACCAAGCCAGCCCTTCCACTGAGATGAACAGCATTATTCCCAAGAGGACTCAGAATGTGTGGTAACTGTGCTAGCGACCAGATCTCTGCCTGTGGACTCTGGCTGCTTTGGAAAGGGAATTACGGACACATTCTTTATGGGCTAACTGGGTGTAAATGGGCTGTCATTAAGAGCAGCCTGATATTCAGAGTCTCAATGACTCAAGTAGTCTATCATTTGCTATTTTTGCTTTCCAAAAGCCATTGACAATTTTAGCTTTCAAATGTTGCACTGAAACCTTAATTCAAACTGCCAAATTTTGATGTTTACAATGTTTTCAACTAATTTAGTTGCAAATCTAGTGACCAAAGGAGAAATGTGATGGTAAAGAGAGAGAGGTCCCAAATTAGAGATGGGACCTATCAGCAAGATGAATAGTTATGTTGGCACTATGTCATTGGTCCTGAGGCTTTGATTACAAGCATGTTGTCAGAAATCTCTGGAGAGGTAGTCATCCAGCCCTGACCTAGGCTCAAACTCACAACCTCCACCTGGACAGTTTTTTTTGTTTGTTTGTTTGTTTCTTTTTTTACCCTCTTTTACCTGAAATTCAACACTTTAAAAATAAACATTAAGGGGCACCTGGGTGGCTCAGTCGGTTAAGCGTCCAACTTCGGCTCAGGTCATGATCTCACAGTTCCTGAGTTTGAGCCCCGCGTCAGGCTCTGTGCTGACAGCTCAGAGCCTGGGGCCTGCTTCAGATTCTGTCTCCCTCTCTCTGCTCCTTCCCTGCTTACACGTTGTCTCTCTTTCAAAAATAAGTAAAGATTAAACAAATATTTAAATAAACATTTTTTGGGGCGCCTGGGTGGCTCAGTCGGTTAAGCGTCCGACTTCAGCTCAGGTCACGATCTCGCGGTCCGCGAGTTCGAGCCCCGCGTCCGGCTCTGGGCTGATGGCTCAGAGCCTGGAGCCTGCTTCCGATTCTGTGCCTCCCTCTCTCTCTGCCCCTCCCCCGTTCATGCTGTGTCTCTCTCTGTCTCAAAAATAAATAAAACGTTAAAAAAAAATTGTAAAAAGTGAATGGCATAGCCTTATTCCTTACCCCTCATCGTCTTCCTAGCAAATTCACTTTCCCTGCTGACTTGTGTTCTTTCTCTCTGATGGCATCATTTTTTTCCCGTTCATTTTTCTCTTCTCTCTTCTAGCATCCTTCTCCAGATACTGTATCAGTATGCTACACTGACTCTTCTCAAATTTTATTCCTTTCATCTTCTTCCATTCACACCCCCTCCCCCAAACTCTGTCCAGACTCGTAACTGGGCGTGCAATAACACTGCAGTTAAGTCTGCAGCTCTGGTGTCTGCATTCTTGCTGCCGGTTCACTGCATGCTAAAAGAGAGTCACTATTCTTAATGTGGCCTTCGGTGTGGCCTAGATTTGTAACTCTGGTCTTCGCTGCTGAGGCTTCACCTCCTCGATCTCACCTGTGTGTGAGCCTGTCCCTCATGTCTGTTCCGTGTTACCTGGATTCTAGACTTTTGCTGCGTAGTTCTCTCTACCAGAAATGCCTTCCCCCTTCCTTTCACTTACTGAAACTATATCCCTCTTTCAAGAATGAGCTTATATCCTACCTCACTTCTGATAACTGCTCTGAATACCACGCCAAGAAAGAAATCCCATGCGTACCTCGTCAAGCCTCGTATACAAAATAAATAATACAATACAATGTAATTAAAAAAAAAAGGTAGCATTTGCCATACCACACAAATGGTACATTTTATCCTTTGAACCTAACTCTCACTTATTTTCCTAGGTTTTATGTTGTTTTAGGTCAGAGGCGATGACTCATTCATCTTTATATTCTATCAAACATTTAAACATCGAGCGTTCTGTAAATCTGAAATAACTGTTTCCGTTTGTAATTTGAGCATATGTTTTTAGGAGAAAAATGCACTTACAGAGAAAATGCCTGTGCTCTAATGTTTCTTTTCTATATATCAAGAGTTTCAAGTAAACACCTTGCTAAAAGAAAAAAATACACTAGCATCTTATAGAAATACGGGTTTTAAAGAGTGCTCTAATACAATTCTTTGGGTGATTGCTTCAGAGAACAGGTTAAAATCAAATGTAGTTTGATTGATATATACTGATTGCTTATATGGAAATAGCTACTTTTTAAAATAACAATTGGAATTTTCTTGATTGGTTTTCAACTTGCATTCTCAGACTTATTAAGAGTAGTCAGGTAGGCTTAGCAAATCCTTTCTTTATAAACACCCACCCAGCCCATATTCAAACACATATTTTGAAATATTGGATAACAAATTGATGAAATCCTTCCGTATTACTTATCCCACCAGAACTGGGGTCTCCTTCATACACTTGAATAGAAGCGTGGTCAGATAGATACTTGTCATTCAATAAGTATTTACTGAGCAACCAATACATGTCTGGCACTAGGGAAATGGTGGTTAGCAAAACAGACAAGGTGCTTGTCCCCATGTTAAGCCTTATAACAGAAATATGCCTTTCTATTTTGTTATCTGTCAGAAATATCAACTTAGGAATCTAAATCGTTGTTTAAGAAAAAAAAAATGATGAATGTAAGCTTGTTAGAACATTTCCCTCCTCTGCCTACTTTCTTTTAACTTAAAAAATGACCAAGACCATGTAATGAAGTTTTATTTTCACTTTTGCTTCACAGCAGGAAAAAAATAACTGGGGGAAAAAAAGCTTATTATCAATGTTACCAGAGGACATTGCTGTGTGTCTTCTGGTTGAGTACATGTAATTCAATTTTTCTTCTTCTCCCTTCTCTCTTCGAATCATATAACACCCCAATAATGCATATCCTAGATAGGAGAAGAAACTAAGCAGAAAGCTTTATAAAAATTGAAATTTAGATTTGAGAGGGGCTTTGAGAGCATGTAGTCAAACCATATCATTTTTCCATAAAGGAAAAGAAAACTCAGGGGGAAAAAAAAGGACTTTCTCAAGGGTTTTCAGTGAATTGGGAGCAAATACCATACCAGAAAAAGTCTTCAGATAACCAGTTCAATTCATTTTCCTATAAAAACTACATTGTTCCTGAAAGAAAGCTATTTTTTTAATTTATTCATTCCATATAAGCATTGTTTTTCTAATGTGCCTAGCATTTCTTTGAAGCCATTGTAGATTAAGTAACAAAAATCCAGTCCATGCTATTAAGAACCTCTCAGCCTGCAGAGGGAAACTAGTGTAATAAGGCAGTTTGATAAATGTTATCATGGCAGATTGCATAGGTTTATTTGGGCACCATATACATAGAACAGCTTTGGATAGAGCTTGGGGGATGGCTAGAGAAGGCTCTGAGAAAGAAGTGAAACCCACACCAAGTCTCAGAAAAGGTGGATAAATTATAATTATTTACTTGAGAATAAAGCCATAGGATGATATTCTAGGCAGAGAGAACAGATATAGTTCTTGGAGTATAAGATCACCTGGCAAAGTGCAGAGCGCATAGGGTCTGATGGGCATAGGGAAAGAGAAAATCCAAGAGATAAGTGGGGGCTATATCACCAAGGGTCTTACATAAGTTGTTTTCTGTTTGTTTTTCTTAATGATGATAAAAAGTTTTTCGAACTTTTAAAATATTTCTTTGAGAGAGAGAGAGAGAGAGAGAGAGAACATGAGCAAGGGGGAACAGAGGATCCAAAGCAGCAGGCTCTGTTTTGACAGCGATAGCCCTATGCAGGCCTTGAACTCATGAACTGCAAGATCGTGACCTGAGCTGAAGTTGATGCTCAATCAGCTGAGCCACCCAGGCGCCCTTAATTTTTTTTCAGTAGGGAGTGGTGGGTGTTAAATGATTCAATCTTTGCTTTCAAGAGATTATTACTGAAGCAGTGTAGAAGACAGAGTTTGTTGGGAATCCAGGCAGAGAGACCAGATAGGACATTGTTTTAGTAATTCAAACAAGTGATGGTAAACACTCAATCCATATTTCACCTTTATTACTCATGTTGGCTCAAAGAAAATATGGACATCAGGCATGCTATCCACAACTATTTAAAGCCACAGATCCTTAGTCTATGAATGAGTTTCAGAAACGCACAAGCCCCTGAAAGTGAAGACATATTTGGTGCATATGGATATATACATTTTACTGAGAAGATAAATATAGCATATTCTCAGATATAGCGTGAGACCCCCCGCCCCCCACCCACCCTGCCATTTTTAACAACTACTACACTAGGAGCTTGAAAGACTTGAGGTAGTTTCTTTTATGCCTAATGCACCACTTAGGGATACCAAGTCTTCCTGGATAATTAGGTCAGGGGTTTTCATAGAAGAGAAATTGTTTTTTGAGGCATGTATCTTTTGGTTGAAATCGATGTAGTTGATTTGTGACTGCAGAAGCAATGATAATTACCATGAGTCTCCCAGCAGAATTTGTACAACAATTTATAAAATTTTACAGATAGAATTTTTGGTGGTGGTGAGGAAACACTGAAAAATGCACATTTGGTTAGCATCCCTTGGTGTTAGTAGGAGTAGCTGGAATTTCTGAGTTACAATAGCAGCAGGGTCGAGTTTATCTTAACTCTTAATTTAGATTATTGGACTATGTTCTACACTTCTATATATTTTTTTTTACTTGTGAGGAACCAGATTTTTTTTTGTTTTGTTTTAGAAAACAGTAAAGAAAGTCAACAGCTTCACAACAGTATGATGACTTAATCTGAAATATGTAATATTGCTGCATAAATGGTTTGTGATAGGAATGTTTTATGTCAACATCTAGATTGCCTGATCCTTAATCAGGAAAAAAAAGTGAACTGAATATTTCTTTGGTATTGTACTAAGTGTTGCATATTGGATACTATAGACATTTAGGAAAAGATATCAAGTGAGCAATACAAAACACAGATTGGAGCACGAATACTATCTGTCAGATACAATGTGCTTATTGATTGATTACTCCCTATACTATAGATCATCAATCATTGGTAATAATGACTATAAACATACCTCGTTTTCATATTTTGGAGAAATAATACATTTTAATGCTGAGACTTTATCTTTGTTTTAATTTTTGCTTAAATAATAATTTATGGATATGTGCACATTTATATTTACATACACATATCACACACATATAATATGATAAAGTAAAAATTTATAATGAATAACCAACCTAATGATTGGGATATTGCCCAAATTTGCATCTATCAATATGCTCCTTTACAATTTCATCCTCTTTTTTTCCCTAAGAAGTAGATAATCATTATTCTAAATTTTGTATTTACTTTTTGATTAAATGGGTATGCACATACCAGGTATATGTAAAATAGCAATATACATGCATACATACATAACGTGTATACATATATATGCTGAAATAATAAGTTATGTTTTACTTGTCCTTATGCTTTATTAAATAATATTAAATATATGTTATTTTATAGGACTTTCTCTTTTCACTCAGCATTATATTTGTTCATTTCTTATCAGTGTATAACTTTCCATAGAGCAAATAGTCCACAATTTCCTTATCCCCCCCCTTTTTTTTTTTTTGGTCACTGGCCATTAAAATTCTAATGTCTCCAATATAAAATGTTATAAAAATGTCTTAATTCTATTTTTGCAGATAATTCATTATTCTCATTTCATCTAAAATGGCAGTGTCTAGACTCTCAGTCTAGTCTCTATAGGTATAGAAATTGACACTGTTTATCTCAGGACTTATTCTAAGTTTTGACCTATTAATATCCTTCCTGGCAAGATTTCTGTCATTAGCTGGTTTTTCTGTCATTCACTTATTTCCCATATTTTCACAATAAAGAAAGGCTGGCGATCCTACGCCCTTCGTGGTACATAGGGCAGCCTTTCTAGAGAATGATGTATTAAATCAAAGGCCAAAGCATCTTTCTTTCAAGAGATGTGTTTGTGACTTAGAAAAAGTATCTTTACTGGTTGGGCCAGTGATAGTCCTTTGTCAGCAGTATGGAAATATCTTATTATCTATAAATCTGCAGAGCAGAGGAAGGGGCTTCACCTCCTTTTTTTTTTGTCTCATTTGCTTGCAGATTGTAGATTGGATGTGAAAGAAAAGTGCTCTTCAGTATATTGGATGTGAAAAAAAAAGTGGTCATTTTTTTAGAGTGTTTGGAAAACCTTTTTCTTCTGAGCTTATATAATATTTTTGGTCATCACTAACAGTAGATGTTCAGCATCATCATTACCACCCTTATCAGAATTATCTGTAAACATGAGATTTAGATAGTTTTTATATTCCTGAACTGATCCTTAATATTCAACTTTAAATAGGATTCTAGACATTAAGCAACACTCAAAGTTGAATCTTCAATGATACCACAACTCTTGCATTGTGAAATTTTATTTATAAAAATATTAAATATTTTGAACGACACCTTGGACCTCTGATTAATTCAAGGAGACGATATTATCAAACATAAAAGTGTAAAAAACTTTAACAATGACCCAGTTCTCTGCCACACTGTAAACGTTACAAGCAACAGCATGACTTTGTTCTTTTTGAATAAATGGATGGTAACCACAAGTTAAGAAAAATTGATCAAAGCTGAAAAAAAAGTATTTGTCCGTTCATTAATATACTCTGTAAGCAGAAATTATTACATTATGATTACATTTTCTGGGTACTGAAATTTTGTTTTCTGACATATCAGGACATGATTTTATACACACACACACACACACACACACACACACGCACTCACTGTATGCTATTGTTGTGCTTAAACCAAGGAAAAGTATGGTCCACTGGTGCCTACTGTAAATAGAATCTAATAATACTACTGAAAAAGACCCTGACATAGTGCTGGAAAACCGTTCAGGGGATAGACTGAACTCAAAGATAAATATTATGAAAAGCTCAGAAAATTTTTCTGCATTGTAGCTGTTAAATATTTTATAACGTATTATTTTTTTCTTTTCAGTCCTATGTCTTTTGGTAACATGATAAAACCAAAGTTCTGAAATGACACACATCCCAGACACTTAACATTTCCAGTATGTTTATTTTGTTTGTTCATACGACATTGAATACTGGAGGTATCAGTATGGGATTTCACGGGCAAAAAAAGCACTGTTCCAAGCAGTGTTCTCTGTAAGTGTAAGGGACTACAAGTAAGCTAGTTCCTTGCTGAGTTACAGATACAGACCACACCCAAGTAGAGTTGTCTCACAAAGGGAAATTTGTTTGTAGCCAATAGGGAGATCTCAGAGAATAACTTCCAGAGCCATGACTCCCCAACTGGGGGTTTCTTTTATTTAGGGTTAGGATGAATATTCAGAAAGGGGAGTTCTGTCCATTCCTGTAGAGGTGGGCATAAGGCCATGCATGTGTACTTAGGAAACATACTTAAGCATGCATGGTGTGTTATGTTGATGAAGCATGTGTTCCTCCCTGGGCAGAGAATTTAACATTATAATGAGGTAGTGGTAACTGTAGGAGGACACTCTGTGGCCCATCTGCACAGGTGTGAGTTGGTGCTAGAACTCAAACTGGTCTAGGTCCCCAGGAGCTCTTCCTATGGTTTCCCTCTAAAAGATAGGGTTAACATTCCTGTGAGGCAGAAGGAGGGTTGATGGGGGTCTTGTTGGGGACAGTTTTAAGCTCCTTAACCCTATGGGTCACAGTTTCAAACCTGCAAAAAAACAACTCGAGAGCGTGTGGTAGGGCAATCTTTACTTTTGAAACAGCACTGGGAGTTTTAGCATTGATTTATTGTCTCTGATATGATTAGGCAATTTCCTGACCTGGGAAAGACTGTTAGTTTTTGCGTTCCCTTTGTTCCCTTAAAATCCTTAACTACTGAGGTTTTTGCATTTCTTTGTTCTAACTCCTGCTAGGAAGTTCTGCAAGACCTGTGCTGGGGCAAATCTGGCATAGATTAGGGTAAATGGTCTTGGGCTAAAATGACTTCTGTGTCAGGAAAGCTGTCTCAACTTTTTTTTCCTGGGGACCCCTCACTCTTCCTACTTACAAAAGGAAAATACCAACTAGCAAATGGGACAACTTTCCTTGTCTGCCTTCCCATTACCTAATCTAAATGTACCTTCACCTACAATTACATTATTTCTGTCCTCTCTGGTTACTACTAAGTTAGCATCCTTCCCCTCACCAAGGGTGAGTCTCTCCAAATTTTCTGAATGTTTCCCACTTCTCTGGAACATAATTCTATCAGTTATTCCACAAACACTCATACACACACACACACACACACACACACACACACACACACAAACACACACACACACGCACACTCCTAAACCTCTTTTTTATTTTATTTATTTATGTTTATTTATTTATTTAGAGACCTAGTGAGAAAGAGAGTACACGAGTGAGTGGGTAGGGACAGAGAGAGGAGAGAGAGAAGCCCAAGCAGGGTCCACCCTCAGCACAGAGGAGCCCACAGGGGCCTGGATCTCACCACCTTGAGATCATGACCTGAGCAGAAATCAAGAATCGGATCTTTAACAGACTGAGCCACCCAGACGCCCCCTAAATCTCTTTTTTTAACCATACTTTACTTTCATTCTCTTTTTATTAATTCTTGTCATTAGCACTTAGACTCTAACAAGGCAAATAAACAAAAAAGCCTTGATACTATAACACTATGCCCTCAGTCCCATCTTTTTATTGTCCTTCATAAAAGCCCATGTGGTCCCCCACTCTCTCACTCCCTATCCTTTATTGTCAATATGTTTTTATACCATTTTAAAGTCAAATTTTGAGTGATTTTCTCCCTTCTCTCATCTGTCCCTCTCCAACCTGGCTTAAACCCACCACCATTCCACTGGCATATTTCTTGCTAAATGCACCAGTGACCAACATGTTGCCAGATTCAATACTTTTCAAACCTCATTTTGTTTTACCTCCAAGCGGTTTTCAGCAGTTTCATGGATTGTATTCCATTGGATTCCATGACACTGGATTCTCATGATTTTATTCCCACATTTCTATCTGTTCCTTGGTTTCCTTTGCTGGCTCTTTGTCTTCTCCTAATGTCTACATGTTTGAGCACCTCAGACCTCAATTTAGGAGTTTCTTTCCTATTTTCAGCCCATCTTACCAACGTGCCTGGTTTTATGGATCACATGTAAGCCAAGACATTGCATTTTTTCCCTCAGCTCCCTTCTGGGCTCTAATTCGTATTTTCAGTTTTTATGGGACATGTCCACTTGGATACAGAGGCTTAGCTGTAATTTATAGGTGAAACCCCTTTAATATCTACCCCCATCACAAACCACATAAACTATAGGAGTTTCAGTGCTCAGAACTAGCTGGATGATTAAAATTTTCCACTGTAGACAGATGGCTAGATGCTCTGTGTAATTCTGAGAGTATTATATACTTTCAAACATTGACTTTGATAGGAAATAAAGGGAGAATGCTTTTCTCCTTGGTGCAACTCTACCATTTTCCTTCTTCCATTTCATATTACTTAGCAATGAGGCTGAAGGAATTCTCAAGTTAATAAAACAATCAATAATGATGCCTCTCTTGTATATTCATATTCTTTATTTTCTAATTAGCAGAGGCTCTCATCAAAGAGTTCTTCTAATTAATTTTTATTAATCACTATTCATACAGATGCATGAGAGACAGACAAACAGACATAAAATACAAAAGATAATGAATGAAGTTTGGGAGGGAAAAACCCTGAGCAAGAAAGTAGCATAACAGTGAAAAGACCAATAGAATATCAATGTCAATCCCAAAATGGGTATGAGATGCCATTCTTTTTATTCTACTCTCTGTGCCCCAGGTTAGAACCATCTTTTCATGTAAATTGCTGCACCCTGAATTGTCACTACTAAACTTGGGATTTCACATGGCTCTTAGGCTCCAGGTTCTCAGTTTTGCTATGTCAGCCATGTCCTTCATCTTGCCCAGATCTTTGAATTATTCACAATTTTTCATGGCAGGTATTCTTGTGGGGGGGGGGGGGTGGCGGCCCCTTCCTTGATTCTCTGGGTTCCAAATCTTATCCTTGTTAGGGTGAGAAGGAAGTGAAGAAGATACTTTGTGACTTCTGTACAGTGATAAAATGCCAGAAAATATAATAGTTTCCAGTCAAGCAAGGTTACCAGGTAGATACATCAGAAGAGACACATAGTCAATCTACAGAAGTACAGCTAGGTGAAGACTTAGATGGATATTAATAGTGACTGTGGGCTTGAATCCTTTTCCTCTTTATTGGGATCCATTTATAAAGCATGTCTGTGCTGAAATTCTGACTGTGACAGAAGATGTCTGACTCAATTGTTCTCTTTTAGTTATTACATGTGACTAAGAAAAAATAAATATAAAAACTCAAAGAGCTGTAAGGAGAAAGATATTAGAGAGTGATTGGCAGAAAATCATTACAGCGGCAGATTCTTTCCCCTACCCCTTCCTCCAGTGCCACCATTTTTAAACCAAACCCTAGTAACTTCTATACATTCAAATTATCTTGCAGCCCTGGGGGCTTGTGTTGGTTTGTTTCAGATTCTTGCTTTTAACACAATCATGCAGTTGTACCTGGGTTAAAAAATATTTTAAGGAAAGATGCTCTGTTCAGTTAAATTCAACAAATACGGATTGTGTGACTGCTGTATATTAGGCATTGTAATAAGTTCCAGGGATGCCTTAGAGATCAAAACTAATACCTTCCCTACCTTTATGAAGCTTGTGGTCCAATCTGCAAGACAGCATTTCACATGTAATTTCTAGAGAGATTTACGTTAGCAAGGGAGAAAATCCAACTCAAGTGAGATGAACTGTAAAATAAAAATGGCTCTGGGATTTATTAAATTAATAACTATTATATGCTTTAACCTCTCCTGGAGAGTCATAATTCGTATTATCATGTTTGAAGCTCTAAGGAAAGAAACTGTCTTAGCCCATTTAGGGGGCTATGGCAAAACTATCATATACTGGATGGCTTAAACAGCAATCATTTATTTCTCATAGTTCTGGAAAATGGGAAGTCCAAATCAAGGTGCTGGCCAAGTTAGTGTTTGGTGAGGACTCATTTCTGACTCATAAGGCTATCTTCTTGCTGGGGTCTTACGTGTTAAAAGGGTCAAGGGAGCCTCTGAGGTATCTTTTTTAAGGGCACTGACCCCATTCATGAGTGCCCCACCCTCATGATCTAATCACCTCCCAAAGACACCAACCACCTCCTAACACCATCACATTGGAGGTTAGGATTTCAAAACATAAATTTGGGGGGACGCTAACACTGAGTCCATAGTACAAACATATTTGATTTGTTAAGGGCTTTTGCGGATAAAGGGTTATTTAGAATCTGTATCTTAATTTTTATTTACTTTTTATTGTTGTCTTGTTTTTACAATATGTTGATAAAGGGAGCATTTCTAAGGGCAGTTTATGTTATATCTTCAAGAAAGTTACTAGGAATGAAATGTGTTTCATACTTACATGCCGTGCTTTTGATTACTCCAAACATTACAGACTCCCAAGCCCCAGTGGCGACACACTAATCCAGAGATTTTTCATTTCTTTCTCATGGATTTAGTTGTATTTGGTGCTATTTGTTCAAGCCAGGTGTAAGAGAATGAACTGTGTTCTATAGGTTCAAGTGAGTGTTAGCCTCACATATTTACTTCTCTATGTTGACATGTAATGGTCTTTGTCGTAGAATAAGATACTCCAAAAGGGAGACGCAGTAACAATAAAGTATATGGATTAACAGTGGAATATATGTTGAACTCTCATCATGAAAGGTAAAAAATGAGAAAGCAGCTCCATTATAGTGTATTCAAAATCTTGAGAGAAGGGAGTGGGGAACAATAGATGTGGACTAGAAAAATAAACATGTGTTCAATGGCAGGCTGTCCTGGATGGGAAGTATGTGTATTTTATACTTCACAAAAGGGAAGGTGGAGACCAAGATAGATGGCTAAAGATGATTTTAATAAACATCTATTGAGCAATTACAACGAGCATTACCAGGGATGTCTCAGAGCAAGAACAGAGACAGAGGCAGGAAACAGACCTTTTCTCTTCTATATGTTCCTGCAGAAAAGAAACCTGCAGTGTTACCTCATTCATTTTGACAGCCTATGTTCCTAGCATATTGCTTTGTCAGAGAAGATACCCAATAGATATTTGTTCATTTGTGTAGACATTAGCAGTATTAAGACAAAATCAACTCTGTTTTAGTTACTGTGAGTCACATGTTTCTAGATAAATCCATTCACCTAGCTACAAGAGGAAGTCAGAGAATGAACATGAAATTAGCATTTATAAACTACTCAGAGAATCATGTTCTTCCATGCCAAAAAATGTTATATATTGATATATATTTCTTTTTCATTCTCACAAACCTAGACAAGCCTATTATTTTCTTTATTTTCTTAACGTCAAGAAACCAAGGTTCTAAGAAATTAATTTACCCAAGGTAATACAAATAGTATGTGTACAGACCATGCTTTCAATATAGTAAGTGGATAATTGTAATTGAACGTGGGTCAGTATAACATAAAAACTCAATCCTTGAATTTTACAATCTGGTTACGGAAATAAAAAAAAAAACACTTAGACATCTATAGTGGCAAGCACAAAGAAGATAGAGAATAAATACTAAATTATTCATGAGAGATTGTTGCTTTCTAGACTTTCAGAGAAGAATGGTGTGTGTGCATGTTAATTAGACATTATCCTTGGTGCTCACTTCATTAACCATAATCATACACCAGTCACAAGGAATTAGCTACTCAAAGCAGGTTAGAACTTGCATCTGCAATTAACCACAGGTCCAGTAGAGGGAGCCTCCATCTCACAGTTAAGGCTTTTACCACAGAAGGTGAAAAATCTCTTTTCTGAGGGAATCCAGTGCGGTCCAGGGAAACAAATTATCTTTAAGCGTATTTGGGGGAAGAATTGCTCCTATTTTAAAGCAGTTCACTGACTAAATGCAAAGAGGAATGCATAACATTATTTGCTCATTATCTAAATTAAAGTTACTGAAATCCAATAGAGTGTTAGATGTTGCTTCTGATTCATTGCATTTTTCAAAGGCCAGAAATGGCCAGTGTGGTCCTGGACATTATTGAGGCTTTTTATTACCCCAGCCTGTGCTGTGGCATCTCCTGTCCTCATTAATATAGTGAACTAATGATACCAACTGACTTTCAATGGGTCTCCTCCCATATTCTCATTTCATCAGGTTCCTGAAGGAGAAAGTCAGATCAAGAGAAAGGATACAATATGTAATAAATATGCATGTTTATGTGGTTACATCCCTATTGTATGAAAATTTGGGAATAAAGAAATATCCTAAAGTCAGGTAGACCTTAATTTATTTTTTTTTAGCTGCATCTTCTGTAACAAATTCTCTGCTAAGTGAAAGGAGGGAATAGGAGAATGGAAGGCGGGGGGCAACACATGTTCCTTTTAGCCTGAATTTTAAGGGATTGTTATTACTATTATTATTATGTAGCTGTTTTCATAGAATTTATTTCCTTGTGATATGCTCCCATTTTTCCTCTGATTTTATTTTTGTTTTCTCTCCATTTCTTTATCCCATTTTCTCTTTTCCATTTTCTTTTCCTTTCTAAGACATCTATTATTTCTTATTTTCTTTTTCCAACTGCTTCATGTTCTTTAAGGCATTCTGCCATTTCACATGCAAATTAACTTAGCTTTTTTACACCAGCTGTCAGTCTTCTGAAAGTATCCCCACTGTCCTTATGATTCAAAATAGTGTGGGGCGCCTGGGTGGCTCTATCGGTTGAGTGTCCAACTTTTGAATTTTGGCTCAGGTCATGATCCCAGGGTCATGGGATCGAGCCAATCATTGGGCTCTGCACTGAGTGTGGAGCCTGCTTGGGATTCTCTTTCTTTGTCTTTCTCTTTCCCTCTGCTCCTCTTTACCATGTGTGCATGAGCTCTCTCTCTCTCCCTCCCTCTCTCTCTCTCTCTCATAAAAAGCAAAGCAAAACAAAACAAAAAGAAATAGTATGAGGAAGGACACACCCAAATCCCACTTTTCATTCCAAAGAAGGTCATCTCTGAGAGCGCATAATGCCTTCTGAGCTTAGGTAGGAGACCGGATGCTGGTTGTGTCATTTGTCTTTCCTCTGATTGGGTAAAGTAGTGCTGGGATTTTATATATATGTAATAAATATGTAATAAATATGCATGTTTATGTGGTTACATCCCTAATGTATGAGAATTTGATATATATGAAATATATATATGAAATATATATATATGAAATATATATATATGAAATATATATGTATTTCAAATATGAAATATTTCCTATATATATGAAATATCTCCTCTAGGACATATATATGAAATATATGTGAAATATATATGAAATATCTCCTCTAGGACAGGAAGAGAGGCTAAAACAATTAAGGGAAAAGATGAAAAGAATGTAGGTATCTGGTATTTTGTGAAACATTTCTGGTAGGGTTAAAGATAATATAAGAGTACTAACTCTCTTTGACTAGCTGTGCTCTTTGGTTAGGTCTCTTACATTCTCTAAGTAAGCCTCAGTTTCCTTATATATATAATGGGAATTAAATCTTCACCCACCTACCACCACAGGTTTTCCATGAGGATAAAATGACCAATGCATATAAAAATGCTCATTAAAGAACTTGGATATAACCAAGCCAAGAGTATGGTTTTGAAAGATTATGTGATCACGTGGCGAGGGCATAGGCCTTGAAATCGGGAGGTTTTGGTCCCTGCTGTAGCATTTTCTGAACATGTAACCTCTGGCAGAATTTAGAGGCAGATGCAAAGCTTCCAAACTCAAGTTCAGCTTCTGACCTGCGATGTGATCTTGGATAAGCCACATAAACTTTTAAGTTTCTATTTCTGTATCTGGAGAATGAGCATAAATAGTGCCTATTCTAAAGTTGACAAGATTGAATATGATGATCCGTGAGGAAAAGTGCTGCCATCAGAAAGGCAGGCTGTTTGCCACCTCTTTTATTCTCCAGCATGGCAAAGTCTTTTCAGCCCTCCTGTAGGGATCTCAGTTACTTGACCCAGGCATACAGTCTGCTCCTTACTGTACTGAGAGCTCTTCAAAACCTCCTCTCTATTCCAGCCACTGTTCTAGTTGAACATTCTTTTGCTGATCTTCTACTGTACACAGTGTACCACTGCCCAAGCTCAGAACACAATCACCTGTCACAAATGGCTCTCCCGGTTCTAAATCACAGTGTATCCTGGAGAAGACGCAAACACTATTATACTCCTGACTTACCATGAAATCATTCTGGCCCTGCTGCCGGTGAGGCACCCTTACTGTATCTCTAATTGATGTTCTAGAACACTGACTCCAAAGAGTATTGCAGAACTTTCTTCTCAGTGTGCCAGTAAGCACCACTGTGAACTGATTTAGCTTCCTGCTTCACTGAAATGATGGGAGTGATCTGGTATGACTACCTCTTCTTCCTAAAAATTCTCTACCTTTGTTCCATGCATATATGTATATGTATATACATATACACATACTTTCTGTTCACAACCTAGTATCTCACCATTTGTTTTCCGTCTCCTTAATCCTGTGTCTTTTATTTTTCCATTGCTGAAATGTGGGCATTCCTAAAGACTTATTCCTAAGTGCTTCTATTCCCCTAGCTTTACTTAAATGTTTCAGTAAGTGCATCTATTTTTATACAGTTGACAATTGCTTTTGTTGAGATGACTTAAAGTCGGTATCTCCAGCTTTGTTCTCTCTTATGAGCTCCAGTTTTTTCTGTCCAGCTGCCCTCTGGACATTTCAAGATTATTCTATATTGGTTACAATATGGTTTTAGGAAAACAAGAAATGCATTACTCTGTTCTTAGAGAGTACATTATTTTTCCATTTTGCTGCTGTAACAAACTTAGCAGCTTAAAATTACACAAATTTATTACCTCATAGTTCTATAGGTAAGAAATTCAGCACAGCATGGCTGAGAGTATATTGCTCAGAGTAATATTGTACTGTAATCAATGTATGTGCTGGCCTGTGGTTCTCATCTGGGGCTTAGTAAATTCTTTCAAGTTCACTGTCTATGGAAAATTTATTTCCTTTTATGCTTTCCATGTGGTCTTCTTCATCTTTGAACTAGCAATGGTAGGTACAATCCTTCCCATGCTTCTAACCTCTGACTTCCTCTTCTGCATTTAAAAGTTTATGTGACTATATTGGGCCCAGTTAGATAATCCAGAATAATCACCCTATTTTAAGGTCTATTTTTTGGTAATATTAATTATATTTTCAAAGTTCTTTTTGCCATGGAAGGAAACCTAGTCACAACCCCAGGGATTAGAGTATGGATTCTTATTTGGGCCATAATTTTTCCTATGGAAAACATCAATGAAGACACGTTCTTCACCTTTTACATCGAAGATTGGAGTTGAAACAAATCTGAGGGATCACCTGGCTGACCCTTTATTTTCTAGGTAAGGAAAGTTGATAAATAGACCTGCCGAGGTTGCACAGTGTTTGCTGACAACACCAGTGCTGTTCCCACTACTTCCCAAGTGCAGCCCTTCCATCTGTTCCCACTAACTTAATCTCTTAGAAGCCTTGCCATTTTTTTTATCCTGTCGAAATGATATTCAATCGTAAGTTTTCATCTATTATAATAGCTATCCATCTCAGCTTTGAGTTATTATTGAGTGAAACTTCTACTAAAAATACTAACTAGGGGCAGGCATCTGGCTGGCTCAGTCAGTAGAGCATATAGAGTTGTGAGTTCGAGCCCCACGTTGGGTATAGAGATTATGAGATCATTTAAAAATAAAATCTTAAAACCACTAAGAAAAGATTTTTTTTTAAAGATTCACAGAGACCCAAATGAAACAACTAGAGGGAAATAGTGATGCAACATATAAATAGTAGTATGAGTGTCCATGCTTGCACACACACAGTGGGTGCAGAGTACAGGAGTGTTTAGCTGACACAAAAAGAGTCAGGAAAGTCTTCCTGCAGATGGGTTTTGAAGGCAGATAAAAACATATTGTCAGAAAGTGAAGAAGGTGTTGTTGTGAAGGAAGAAGGCACAGATGTGGGAGTTAACAAGTTAAGAGCATCAAGCAGATTGGATTTCATTTCCTGGAATAGAAAGACTCTTTTGAGGAAGAACAGGGGCGATTCTGGATAGATAAGAAGGAGTCATTTGCTAGAAGGCTTCAGATCTGGGTCCATAGGAATGCATGAAGACTGGTTTTTGGAAAAGCAAATTGAACAATGTGTTCCAGCTGGCCATCTGTCATCTATGGTTAGGATGGAGAGATCCCAGGGAGAACAAGCCAGGAATGGTTTCAGGAATCCAGACATGAATTAAGAAATGTGGGAAATGAAAAGAATGGACAAACTGGAGGAACATGGGGGAAACCTGGAAGGATTTGTGTACTGATTCCATGTGGTGCACATAGGAAAGAAAAAATTTCAAGCAGGATTTTGAACCTTGCAGGGTTCTGGAGGATGTGGGAATTTGAAAGATTCCTTTAGGATAGTTAAGACTTTAGTATATGTAAGACTTCATTCCAAAGCTATCATATGTAAACTTGAAAGACATTACACAAGATATCGCTTTCATTCTTTTCCCACTTTGTTTTCCACAATAAGAACCACTTACAAAATATAAATAAATAAATAAATAAATAAATAAATAATAAATAAATAAATAAATAAAATATTAAAGAATAAAATGATTATATGGGCTTCGTACAGGTAAGGTTTCTAACAGATATGAAATTGGTATTTGAGAAACTTTTACAGAAAAATGAAAAATACTTTTTAAAAGCCAGAGACTAAGGTTTCACATTCTGGATGTATAATTCAATTCTAAGGTGTATAAGTTTCTCTTAAATTCTTTTCTCATTGTTGCTCTACAACTTTCACATTCCCACTCCAAGCAATGCCTATGCCTTCCTTCATCATCTATCACTATTGCATTTCTGTAGAATTGGCTAATGTGTCTAGCTAGAGTTCTCCAGAGAAATGGAACCAATATTCATGCATTCATGTCTTTATGTTTGTTTATCTATTTATTTATATTTATTATGATTAATTCACTCATAAAACTATGGAGGCTCACAATCTTCTGTCTGGAAGCTAGCGACCCAGGAAAACTAGTCCTAAGGCCTAAGAAATAGGGGACCCAGTCAATGGTTTAAATCCCCATCTGAGGACAGAAGAAGATATGATGAGATGTTCCTGCTCCAACAGTAAGGAAAAAAAAAAAAAAAAAAAAAAAAAGGACAAATTCCTCTTTCTTCTATCTTTTGTTCTATTCAAACCCTCAATAGATTGGATGGTACCAAGACAAGTTGGGTAGAATCATCTACCCTACAGAGTCCACTGATTCAAATGCTAACCTCAACTGGAATTATCTTCACAGACACAATCAGATATAACGTCTAATCCAGGCACCTCATGGCCAGTCAAGTTGACATAAAGTTAACAGTCACAGCCAATGAGGTGGGATAAACTGACTTCCTCTATTATTTTTAATACTCTGACAAAAGCTGCAAAAGTGTGAATGACTAGAGACAAAAAATGTTTTTAAGGTAGGAAAAAAGTTAGAAAATGCCTATTTATATTTATATTTATATTCACTTCTTTATTACAATATACTAATCTCCTCTGGTTTCCACCTCTTCCATTCTTTTAAATGAATTTTCCTAACATCTCACTTTAATAATGTCACTTTGTTAAAAAAAAAATTAAGTTATTTTTTTTTGAGAGCGAGGGGGAGAGAGAGAGAGAGTGTAAGAGTATGAGCTGGGGAGGGAGGGAGGGAGACAGAGAAAGAGAGAGAGAGAGAAAGAAAGAAAGAAAGAAAGAAAGAGAAAGAAAAAAGGGAAGGGAGGGAAGAAAGAGAGGAGAGAAATAAAGGAGGAGAAGAAAAAAGGAAAAGAAAAGGAAAGAAAAGGAAAGGAAAGACAAGACAAGACAAGAAAAGAAAAGAAAAAAAAAAAAAGAAAAGAAAAGACAAGACAAGAAAAAAAAGGAATCCTAAGCAGGTTCCATGCCCAGCATGGAGCCCAATGTGGGACTCATTCCCATGACCCTCGGATCATGACCTGAGCTGAAAGCAAGAGTCAGATGCTAAACTGACTGAGCCACCCAGGTGCCCCTCAAAAAAGTAGCTTTTTAATTGCTCCTCATTTCCTAAAGTACCTAACTCCAATTCTTGATGTAGCCAACTTTTTGAGATACTATTTTTGTTCTTTATCCCAGAATGTTCTTACCTTTCTATTTCTTCTTTAAAGCAAGTAGCCAGGCTCTGTACTCTTGTCTCCAAGGAAGTCTGTGGCAATGAGATCAGAAGTAGCCCTCAAAATATGTCTTTCCCTGGTGTTTTCTTTTCTAAAAGTCAGAAGTTTAGGATAAGCATCTGGAGGAAGGAAAGAAAAGGCTAAAAATTATCAGGTGTGGAGAACATTTAGCGATTTTAATTGATATTGAAATCAGTGTGAAGTTGGGTGTGTCATGGAATGCATTCATTCTTGGTGTAGTTAAAAATCACTTCTGCCCAGATGACTACAAGTCAGTATCTTTATCTTTCTTCTACAAGCTTGAGTTCTTCATATCCAGCTGCCCATTGGATATTTGGAGTATGTAGGGGGAGAGGTGAGTAGATATCTTTGCAAAAGTTTAGGAAGTTTCCTTCTCTTTCTAACATGCCCAAAGTTTTTGTTATAATGTTTAATTTTATCATAATTCTTTTTTCTGTGTTTATTGAGATTATTACATTTTATTGTCCCTTTATCTGTGAATGGAGTAAATTGAATTTATAGATTTCTTATAATGTATTACCCTTTGACACTTAAGATAGAATCACCTAGGTTATAGTGTATTACCTTTATCACATACTTCTGAATTTTTATTAATATTTGGTTCAGAAGTTTAAATCTAAGTTTATTGAGATTGGTTATACTTTTCCTTTCAAATATGATCATTTCTTGCTTTTTGGTATCAATATTATCCTAAGCTTATTCAATCAAGCAAAGTTCCTTTTTTTCTATTCTCCAGAAAGAAAAAAAAACAAAAAAAGGTAAGGTTAGAATGACCTTTTTCTTGAAAGTTTGACACAACCTTCTGTAAAACTGTCTAAGCTAAATCTTTTCTTTGTAGGAAGATTTTTAACTGCTCACTCTATATTTTAATTATTGGTTATAGGACTCTTCAGACTCTCTAGTTCTTCCTGATCAGTTTTGATATGTTGTATTTATGCAGAATGTGTCCACTTTTCTTTTTTTTTTTCCAACGTTTATTTATTTTTGGGACAGAGAGAGACAGAGCATGAACGGGGGAGGGGCAGAGAGAGAGGGAGACACAGAATCGGAAACAGGCTCCAGGCTCTGATCCATCAGCCCAGAGCCCGACGCGGGGCTCGAACTCACGGACCGCGAGATCGTGACCTGGCTGAAGTCGGACGCTTAACCGACTGCGCCACCCAGGCGCCCCATGTGTCCACTTTTCTTAAGTTTTCAAATTTATGGTCATAAAAATGTTCACTAACTTTTGTTATTATAATTTAAATCCCTGTGTGTCTATTTTCTCTATTTTCCTTGATTAGTTCTGGCAAAGTTTTGCCTATTTTTAGTCTTTTCATAGGAGTACATTTTACCTGTGTTGAATGTCTTTATTTTAGCATTATTTGCTATTTTTATTAATGTATTCTATATTTTATATCCTTTTTCTATTTCTTTTTATTGTGGGGGGTTATTCTGGTGCTGTTTCTCTATGCTTTAAACTGGGCATTTAGCTCATTTTTAAAAAGATTACCCTTGTAATTTATCTGGAATATAACTGTAAGGTAATAGGTGGGTCTTTCAAAGTACCTTTTCTGCCATACTGCCCCAAATAGATATACTAGAAGTAAAATTTCTTGAGCAATCGAAGCAAGGGAATAGCTGAACTGAAGCTACTCTGGCCACACCTGAGGTATTATATTCAGTTCTCTTTACATAATTAAAAGAAAGAGTAACAAATGTAGGATGTACAATGATAAAAGTTATTAGGGTGGTGGGATGTTTGACATTCATGACATATGAGGAAATACTGAAGTAACTCTTGATTATTCAAACTAGATTAGAATGGAGGAGGGGAAGAGGAAGTCCTCAAAATCTTAAAGTGCTATAGCATGAAAGAGAGACTGACTACATTTTTTAAAATATTCTAAATGACAAAATTTTTTTTCTTATTTTTAACTTTTTATTTATTTATTTATTTATTTATTTATTTATTTTTTAATATATGAAATTTATTGTTGAATTGGTTTCCATACAACACCCAGTGCTCATCCCAAAAGATGCCCTCTTCAATGCCCATCACCTACCCTCCCCTCCCTCCCACCCCCCCATCAACCCTCAGTTTGTTCTCAGTTTTTAAGAGTCTCTTATGCTTTGGCTTTCTCCCACTCTAACCTCTTTTTTTTTTTTTTCCTTCCCCTCCCCCATGGGTTCCTATTAAGTTTCTCAGGATCCACATAAGAGTGAACACATATGGTATCTGTCTTTCTCTGTATGGCTTATTTCATTTAGCATCACACTCTCCAGTTCCATCCATGTTGCTACAAAGGGCCATATTTTAAATGACAAAAATTTACTAGATCAAATTCAGAAACTAAGTTTTGATTCAAGAAACAAATAACTCTCAATAAGCTACCTGGTGGTAAATTGTGGTAAAATATCACACATGATTTAAAGGGTTGAATTTTATTATATCTAAAGTTCCTTCCAAGCTTGGGATTTTATGATTTTAAGCTCAGTGATCATTGAGAAGAGATCCTGTATTACCTATTGCTTGTTTCTACTACAGTTTCTAAAACTCCTTAAATGAGCTCTTACAGATACTGAAAATAAAGGTAAAATAAATGAATTATTGGTTTAATCATAACAACAGCAAATATATTAGTGGTCTCCCATCTTTCCCACCTTGTCTATAGTTATTGCAGCCATACACTTAAAAAGGTGGTGTGTGTGTGTGTGTGTGTGTGTGTGTGTGTGTGTGTGTGTGTTAGATAAGTGGGAGGAGAAGATCATCTGTTAAAATTCAAGCACTGGAAGTGTTTTCTTATTCAGGGTGAGTAAAACCCTCCAATGCTTCACTTCAGTGACACCCTGGAAATGTTTTATGAATCAGGTTTCATCACCTGTTAGCAGTGGGACTGAAGGGCTGAGCTACTTTTGATGGATGACCCTTCAGAGTCTGTCTTTAAAACAGTACCCTTGGCTCGCCCCTTCCTAACTACTCCCTTTGTGCAGTATTCTGATAATTTCCCTTTTGCTGGCTCCTGAGTCATTGTAGGATATCTGCTTTCTTTAGTAAACGTCTGTCTGCCTTCTTACTTCACTGTAAACTAATAGGACCAATAATTCTGCCCATTTTCAGTTTGAAGAGAATTTTCTCATGTGTACTCTAATTTCAGTCATCACCCTGTCTTGCTTTTAGTCTCCCTGCTTCAAGTTCACCCCTCTCACCTCCCATCCAATTCCTACTCAGCATCCAGGTGTTCTTTCAACAACACAAATGTTAGTGATGCAACTTCCTTGTTTACGCTTATGCAGTGTTTGTACATGACCCAGTAAAGTCCCTTATCCTTGGCATAGCCTAAGGGAGGCTGCAAAATCTGTAACCCCCTACCACTCCTGTGCCTTTGCTCACCAAACCCTACCTGCACAGGCTAGAAAACTTTTGCTTCTTTGATACCAACCATTCTCTCTGTCTTGTATCTAGGTTTTTATGTAAGCTGTTGCCTTTACCTGGATCCCTCACTGATTGAATTTGAAATAATGGAGACACGATACATATGGCAAGGGAAAATTTTAGTCAACAAAGCATACAGAAGATGACTCTTTTTTTTTCATCAAATGAACTTAATCTCAACTCCAACTCACAGTCTCGCCACCTCCATCAGAATTCTATCAGCCTCTCAGTCATTCTGCTAGCTAATTCCATTATACTGTGTTTTACATTCTCTATATTCCTCCAAGAACATTTTTTCTGGGCTTCAAATATAGTTAAAACATTTCATGTTTAGACCCTTTGAGAGCTATCTATAGTCAATAGGATAAAATATGTTGTAGACTGCCTATTGTGCTCTTAAGATCAGTCTTTCTCTTATTCCTGGAACACTGACTACTTTAGTACACTACATTTCCCAGCATCCATTTAAGATACATCTAGCCCTTTGACTAAGTTTCAGGCAATGGGATAATGAATGGAAGTGATTTCTACAAGTCAAGGTCATCTTCAAATACAGAGATTTTACTCTGTAATCTGGACTGTTTACCTGTCTATTCTCATATTTAAAACTTTCCAAAACTTTTTGTGGTTCCCAGTTGTGTTGTGTTATTGTGTATGTATACATTTCTACTCCTTCTGCTCACCTAATATGAAATACCCTTTGTGCCTTTCATCATTTTCAACATTTCGAACTTCATCTCCTCCAAGAAGTCTTTGTTTTCCTCTCCTATACCTTTTCTGGTCTGGGTTACATGCCACCCTTGTGAGCTTTCACCATATCATGTATACTAAAATTTCTTATTTGCATATGCAGGTTTTTAATTAGGCTAACGGTTCCTTGAGAAAGCTGTGTTGTGTCCATGTCTATAGCCTTAATGCCTAGCAAGGGGAGTGACATTCAGTTGATGTTTAACTTAACTGCTTCTTGCATTGACCTTGATATTACAAGTATTCTGGTGGCAGAATCAATCATGATTGGTTGAACGTATGTGGTAAGGAGCTGGGAAAAATAACACTCTTCAAGAGGGATCAGAAGTCTGCTTAACTTGGAGATCTAGAATAAATCACTCTCCATTGTAAAAAAGAAGAATCTTTGATTATGTATCTCCATTTCTTTCTGCCCTAGACTTCCCCCATTGCATTCTGTAATTCACATTGCTTACCTCTGTCTTGCTCTTTGCCCACATTATCTTCATTCAGGCTGCCCTCACACTTCAAAATTTGGTGACACCATTTCACAAAGTGCCACAGTCCCATTGGGCCAGAGAAAACAATATGATTCTAATTTTTTATTTGCCTCAAGTACAGAGGAGTGACTGGATTGGTGACATGAAGCATGACTGAGGACAGGACAGAAGAAATGCTTGGGAGAAAAGATTCCTTTTATGGCACAATGCTATGATGTCATATGCCATAGTTGTCACATGACAGTTGTCATTTGCTTTTTTGTCATATTTATGAATCAAAAGGAATAAAAATTTCTAACAGACTCAGTTAGAAGTCTATCAGTAATCCATCAGTCTACCTGTCCACTGAATTAAGATTAGAGTCTAAAAAATTGTACTCCATGTTCTCTTCTAGAGATCAGGGGAATTTTAATCCTTAGTTTTTCATCTCTTCAACTATGGCCAATGATTTCAGTGATTGTTATGATACCTCTAGTAGTTTTGGAATCTCACATCCTTCTGCTTCTTCTTCACACCATAGAGACTGGATAAATATAACTTTAGTGTACCCATATTTTAGGTAGAAAGCTACTCAATCATGCAAAATCAGTTGACCCTTGAACAACAAGGGTTCAAACTGCAGGAGTTCACTTACATGTGGATTATTTTTTTTCTATAAATACAATATAGTAGTATAAATGTATCTTCTCTTCCTTTTTCCATTTTTATTTGAGAGAAAGAAAGAGGGAGAGTGTGCACAAGTTGGGGAGGGACACAGGGAGGAGGTGGGGAGAAAGAGAGAGAGAGAGAGGGAGGGAAAGAGAGGGAGAGAGAATGAACCTTAAGCAGGTTCCATGCTCAGAGTCTGACTCAGTGCTTGATCCCACAACCCTGAGATCATTACCTGAGCTGGAACCAAAAGTTAGATGCTCAACTGACTCAGTTACCCTGGTGCCACTTCCTTGTGATTTTCTTAATACCATTTTCTTTTCTCTAGGTTGCTTTATTATAAGAATATAATACATAATACATAAAATATACAAAATGTGTGTTAAACAACTATTTATGTTGTCAGTGAGGTTTCTGGTTAACAGTAGGCTGTGAATAATGAACTTTAGAGGAGTCAAATGTTACATGGAGATTTTCAACTGTGTGAGGCAGCCAGCACCCCTAACCTTTGCATTGTTCCATGGTGAACTATATCTGTATTGAGTGAGTACCTTCTAAATTTGTCCCTTGATCAGTGTCTAAATTCTTATTTTCCCTCTTCCCAATTTTCCTGTTGTTTTGATCTTTTTGCCTGGAAGTTTCTAGCCCTCCCCAGAATTTCTCCTAAATTCTCAAGAGCCTTCTTTCCTTTTGCTCATAAGGAGGCTCTTTTTTTTTTTTTTTACTTCCACATGTGAGTCTCACTTACTCTGAAGATACTCCCTAGCCAGGTTTCAGGGCACACCCCTTATCTTAGTGGAGACTACAGAGGTTTATTTCTTCCATTCAAGATTAGACTTAACTCTCAGGGTCTGAGGTTTGCCTTTCAAAGACACCAGGCCTAACAGGGGCTCCAGTGCGGACCAGGCTCTGAGCCTATGGAGAACATTTCCCTCTTTTCCTGCATGCCTTGAGATAAAACTCCCTTCTGTCCTTTTATCCCATTGCCTTCCCTCTTGTGTGGATCTGTAATAATTGCTGGAGTGCTGGGAATTCATGCTAATAATGAGTTCTCAAGAGCGACTTTCCTTTTTTTTTAATTTTTTTCCTTCTCTCTCTCTCTCTCTCTCTCTCTCTCTCTCTCTCTTTCTCAAGTGGTTAGCTCTGAAAAGAATAATTTATCAAATCATTTTTATTCAACTTTGGAGGAAGAAGAAAGAGGAAAAGAGGTGGCAGGGAGAAGCCCTTTTGCGGTTTTAATTGCTTTGCAGTGTCTGCGGGAGGCTCTGCTCCGCTTATCAAAGCCCACACAGCCGAGGCCCTGTGCTTCTGGCTCAGCGCTGTCTCACTGGAGCGGCTGGGCTCCACTGATGGACCAGATAGTGCCTTAGCTATCTGATGGCTTCAGTGCTTAGGAGGTTAATTCAAGTGATGAATTGAAAATTTTGGGAGGGTGCAAGGAAGGGGATATGGACCGTCTTTTTCAGAATTTAAAAATTAAGATAAAAAAAAAACGAAGTCTTATTTCTCCCTTCCTGCTTTCCAGGATTTGATGAATTTGTGTATTTAAGGGAGAAAATAACTTCTTTAGTGCTAAGATCATAATATGAATTTGAGTATATTGCTTGATTTACCATCATCTTTTTCTAATACTCTGAACATCTCTGCAATATAGGTCTCATTGAGGAAGTAGAAAATCCATGGAGGCATTTAAACTTGCAGAACAGAAGGCTGAGGCATGAGAAAGTGTTCAAATTAGAGGTGTAGTAGGTTGCTTTAATGATATGTTGGCAGGATGGTCACAATCTCTACGAAAGCAGAATCGAAAATTGTATAGTCAAGTTCACTGTGAGAGAAATAGATGAGCTGTTAGGCTTATAACAACAAGTGTTTATAAAAGTGGTTTGGGAACAGCTTATGGAGTCACTATCAGTAGAAAGACTCAAAATTTTATATTTTAAACACTGATCTTTATAGGTGGGAATGGGGGGATCAAAATTAGCTCATGATTTTTTTCTTTCAAGATCTTCTGTTACCTTGAAGCAGTACCAAAGCGCTTTGTGGTAAGTTATATAACTTATCAAGCACAAACAGAGAAGACATGCACTTGTACCCTTCACAACTCTCATCTTTGTCCATAGTGGTTGAGAGTACCAACTTTAAAGCCAAGCAGCCTGGATCACATTTGAATTCTACCACTTAATAGCTGTGGGAACTTAAGTATGTTACATAACTTCTCTGTGCTTCAGAGTTCTAATACGTGAAGTTGGGATAATTATAATCACTGAATCATTGCATTGTCATGAGAATTAGATGGGTTAATGTTGTAAAGTGATTGGGATGGCACCTGGCACATAGTTAAGTCCACTATGATTCAAGCTATGCCCATGCCATGACAATCTCTTGTCACAGTACAAAATAGACTGGCTCTTCCTCATTTAATGCTGCTACAATGTAGGTATTAAGCGCCCAAACTTCCCACCTTCTTGCATACTGATGCCACACCAGTTCATTGTTATCAGTGTTACTAAGGCTTTTTGCATATGATGATGATCATCATCATTACTGTTATCTGCCCTTAGTGGTATTGAGTCAGATCAAGTACAGGAAGGCAGGCCAGGAGCTGTAAGGTGAAATAGAAAGTGCATAGATTTTAGGATCATTTGAACATGGCTCTGTTCAATCGCAGCTTTTTTTCTCTGTGAGTGATTTATTTAACCTTCGTAAGCCCCAGTTTCCTCAACACAGAAAAACTATTTTGAGGATAAAGAGGACGATGGAAATGATTCAAAATGCAATCACAGCCATATCAGACTCCCTTACAGAGGAAAATCAGACAATGCTACTTATTACTGCAGTCAGGTATTATAGGTAGCCATTAAAGAAAAAGGTTTTGTGTGAAAAAAAAATTAAATAATATGTTTAAATATCTTTTGAGCAAAATCATTTATAGGTTTTATGTCTGTCAAACCCAGTTAATATATATTTCACATTTAAAAAATTAAGAATCCTTTAACTACTATTTTGATTAAATTGTTTAATTGGAGGCAGGATGCAGGCTTATTGCTTGTCACTTATATCTGATAAAGAACCTGTGTTTTCTGGTTAATTCAATTTAAAATAAATCCCATCACTTTAAATATATTAGGAGAAGGGGGAAAAAGCCTTTCTCTCTTGAAAGCAACAATGGAGCCATCTATTATTAAATGTAGAAAATGATGCTAATGCAGTCTGATGGCTGAGATTTTACAACACAAAAATCGGGAATTTCAGAGTTCTGTTTCCCACAGCAACCATAACTTTTCTCCCCTTGAGCGTATGTAACATTTCATATTACCAAATATGCACTTAACTCTAAATTATTATATATGCACAATGGGGCCAAATTACAGTCACCGTGGGCACCAGAAATGTGAAATTCCTGACATTTGTGTACTTATGAATTTAAGTTTCCATGGTGCTTTTCTTTTCTTCTTCTTTTTATTTTATTTTATATTAGTTTTATTTTTAAGAATCCTCTTTTGAAATACTGAAAATGACACTGCCTTCAGCCTTGAGCTTCTGTATATGATGTAATAGATGTGTCAGAAAGGCTACAGTAATTAATTATTTTTGTGCATGAACTGGGGACATACTATGTACAAAACCCAATTCTGTGCTCTTCAATTGAAAATTTATGCTCATTGCTCAAGTTCTGCAGTTTGCAACTTCCTACTTGGTCCTTAAGAACCATCAATCAACATTGATTAAGTTCAATGCCACAGTCAACAGTTTTTCTGTTTGAAAGTGATATTTGGAAGAACTCACCCTGAAGTTTCTATCATTAATATTCACTGTCCATGTCCTGTCCTACTGTACTTATTTGATTAAGAAAGACAGACACAACTAGCCCTTTTGCATTAAATTACTTTAAGATATGCTTTCCAACCCCTTTCATCTCTAATTCCCCTCTAATTCCATGCAATTGAAATCCAAAAGAAAAACAAAAACAAAGCCATGATAAAGAATATTAGTTACAATAAAAATCTACATAATTCCATTTTTTTTTAATTATGTCACTTCAGATTGGTTCTTTGGTACTAGAAAACAATCCACAGGGACATCTGGCCATAGTCTCTTGCCATCAGTGACCCAGAGGGAAAGGAAGTTACTAAAACAGGCACTTACATTCTAAAAACTTTATGGATCATTGGATCAGAAGTTTTGCTTCATGGAATTTCTCCAAAGCAACTAATCAGACAAGGACACAAAGATGTATTGTGCATAGGCAAGCATCACAACCTAGACTGTAATGTAAAAATAGGAAAAAAAAAAAAGATGAACAAAATACCCTATAATAAAATAATAAAGACTGGTTAAATAAATATTGACACAACACTGTAATCACCATTATTTAACAATGATAATGATGATATTTGTCATGAGAAAAGTTCCATAAATACATTGTTAAATAAGAAGTACAAATTTTGAAGCCTGAATACATAATATAATCTAATTTGGGAATATGGCTTTGTATATAATCATATGTATATGCTCACATTTGCATAGAACTTGAAAAATGTCTGGAAAATGTCTATAAAATGTTGACACTGATTATCTCGGGATGGTGAAATTTAAGATAATTTATTTTCTCCTTATGCTTTTTTATAGTTTTAATTTTTCTAATAAACATATATCACTTTCAGTATCAGAAAAAAATAAATCTATGTGTATATATAATACATAAATATGTATACATAGGTATATATGCCTAATTTGATGTGTTTCACTATGCTAGATCAAATACACAGCAGCCACAGACTCTGACATGGGCAGAGCTCATGTAGTCCAACACTTGAGCCTTTGCTTTCTGACCAGATCATGATAGTTAGTTGGCCTCAAGTGAAAATAGAACCCTACCTAAAGTCACTTGGGTAGGTATCCAGGGATCATATTCTTAAGGCCCACATTTTCAAGATGTTATACTTGTAGAGGAGGCAGTGTAGAGAGGGTCCTAGAAGAGCCCGAGTATTTATTCACAACTTGAAAAAAAGGGCTTTAGGAGCATGTAGGGGTGGGGGAATGTGGTAGTGTGTGCTAATAACAAAGCGGGTGTAAGTGGACAGGGTAGATGAAAGCTGAGGGGAGCATTTTAGAGGGACTTGTATATGGTAGAAAATAAGCATAGATTTTAAAGCTATAACTCAGATTGATTAGCAGGAAGAATGGCTGTCAAAAGACTAGACTTATTGTTCAGTCAGAATTTATTGAATGCTTATTTACCAAAAAGCCAACCAAGTGCTGAAGCAGAGATTTAGCAATCAAGAGTGAGAAAAGGAAGACATTCTGATGAAATGAAGAGAGAGAGAGAATAATGAATGACCACTGAGCCCATGCCTAGAAAACCAAGAGCAAGACTGAGCCACCTGAACAGAAAATCCTCCATTGGAATTTTGTGTGCTGTCCTTTTTTCTTTCCTACTGCTATTACCCTAATATGAGCTGTTATTTTTCTTCTTAACTCACATGAAAAAGTTTGTGTATCTACCATTTATCAGACATCAGGGTAAATATTTGCATTTTGGTGATAAATAATACACAGGCCTGACCTTGGAAGCTTATAGTCTGATAGGAGAGTTATAGACGTGAATAGGTGCTCTTTAAGCACTGTGAGTGTAATGACATGCAGAGATGCAATGGTAGCAACTAATTCAAACTGGTGGATTGGGACAGTTTAATTTCATTTTTTCCCCTCTATCATACTTCTAGGTTCCTTCAGTGGCTTCCTAATTGTTGGGCCTTGCCTTCATTACATCTGAAGCATCTTAATGCTGATAATAGATTCAAATGTTCTAAAAAAGAAATTTAAGTCTGTCACTTCCTCATTGATGAACTTATAATAACTATATTTCAATTAATTAATTAGTTAATCAATTACTCTTAAGTTATTTCCGTGTCCTCATGGTTTTCTACTTCTACCCAAACTCATAGTTCTTCATTTGTTCATTTATTTAGCTAAAATATTTACCACTCCCCCACTATAAGGAGCAATGAGGTTGCAAAGATGAGTGAGATATGGCCCCTGTTCTCTAAGAACTTATGGTCTAGTAATATCATAAAAACACATAAAAATGAGTACAATTACATTAGGCTAAATATTAAAATCAAGTTGGAAATTACAAATTAAAGAACAGCTTTCTTTGCTAAAGGATGAATACGAGTAAGAGCATGGATAAATGAAGCAACTTGTGAATTGAAACAGAGGTTGACACTGAGACTGAGCTGAAGATAATGGGAAAATTAGGCAATGGAGAGGAGTAGAAACTAAATCATGACAGGGTCTCTATTGTACTAAGTAGTTTGTAGCCACTGATCTCCACTAAATGTTTCTAACAGAGAGAATGACATGACTAGATAAATCTAGTCTAGACTCTGGGCAGTGTGGAATAGAGATCACTGAAAGATGAGACCAGAAATAAGACCAATCAAAAGCCTACTGTATTAATTTAAACAAAGGTACCAGAGGAAAGTTACTAAGATAAGTTAGTAAAGGGAGGACATAGGTGCAAGAGCAGTTAAGGATATAGCAAGAAGTATCTGTGGCATAATTTCAAGATTTTTCATTGGGTGGATGGATGGGTGAAAATCACCATAGAAGAGATTATGTAAGATTATAGCAGGCAGAGGGGATGATGCGGAGTTGTGAGGAGGCAATGTAATGAATTCAGTCATAGGTATGCTGAATTTGAGATGTTTTGGGGTGATTCAAACAGACAGTTGAATATATAAATTTTAAACTTAAGAAAGCATCCTAGGCTAGAGAAACAAATTGGAAACCATATAAAAATTGCAACTGAAATCATGGGAGTAGATCCATTTACTTAACAAATATTTAATGGAAGCCAGTTATAGGCCATATAGTCTTCTAGATGTGGATTTAGAACAGAGCAAAATACAATACAATTCCAACTTCTTATAGAACTGGCATTTTTGCAGGAGGAGCCAAATAATAGTAAATAAGCAAAACCTATAATATTTCAATGGGTGATAAATTGAGCATGGGAGAGGGGATTCAGAGCGGAGAGGTGGTAATCATGGAAAGATGTGCGGTTTCTGAAAGGTCAAAGAGAACCTCTCTGAGAGGGTGGCGTTTAAGCAAAGACAAAAAGAGAGATACTAGCTGTTACAGTCATGGGTAGAAAGGTAAGGAAAATCTGATTGATATGAGTTTTCAGATCTCTTTTGAACTTAAAAAAATCTTCAAAGTCTTTTTATGTAGTTGCAATCTACGGTGACATTTATAACTTTAAAATGGAAGTGTCATCTGGAAAAAAAAAATCATGCCTTAAGTGGAAATTATAGATTAATTGCTTGAATAAAGGAAATTACCAGAAATTTGGGAGGTTTACTTAAAAAGTGAGAAAGGATATTTGGAAGTGAGGTGTTTTAGATGACCATTCTTGTGTGTGGTTTCTATCATATATCTAAATACAGATCTTTCTGTGTATATTTTCTTTTTTTTTTTTTTCAACGTTTATTTATTTTTGGGACAGAGAGAGACAGAGCATGAACGGGGGAGGGGCAGAGAGAGAGGGAGACACAGAATCGGAAACAGGCTCCAGGCTCTGAGCCATCAGCCCAGAGCCTGACGGCGGGGCTCGAACTCACGGACCGCGAGATCGTGACCTGGCTGAAGTCGGACACTTAATCGACTGCGCCACCCAGGCGCCCCTCTGTGTATATTTTCAAGTAGCTGGATCATGTCTTGAAGTTCATACTTTTGGTCTCTAAACAAGTCTGCAATGACCCTTCACCATGGTCAGGTTGTAGTAATAGGGAACCTATTATTCTACTAGGGCTGATCATAGCCCTATGGGAAAGATCATAGAAGAGTTGCCCTAGAAACTTCTAAAACATCCATATCTAACACCTTAATCTTTTCTATATGTGTGTCTTTTTTATCACAAACCTTGATTTTATATATTTACATTTACTAAGAACTGTAAAGATGTAGTTTAGTATTTTCTTCCTAGTAATAAGAAAAACAAAATTTGTGGTCATGGTTATTAATTTCCAAAGAACCGGAGGGAAGTGTTGATTTTTTCTATATATTTGCAAGATTAGTTTGCATTTTTCTAACAAAAACAGTAAGATTATGAATGCCCAACTTGGCATTATTTTAATAGCCCAGATACTGTTTCCCTTGTCCTAACTGGACAAGTTAATTTCTAGGTGTAAGAGAAGTTTTTCCAGATATCTTTGCATTCTTGCCTGAGGCATTAATTATATGTTATTTGTTCCTATTGACTAAATTGTTGTCTTACTAATACCTAGATATTTATTATTATTTGATTTGGAGGTCATAATTACCTCAAAATATTTGTTATGTGCAACCTTTGAGCATGAGCACAATTATGAATTTCATACATTCTTATATCTAGAAAAGATTAGCGGCTCATCATCTTCATCACTCTCAGAGACAGTACCAAATGTTCCCAAGTTGTTCCAGAAAGTGTGCTCCCTAAACCCCAGTTTACCCTACCCATTATGCTCTTTCTCTGTAAGACTGTCATTATTATGGAAATACCGAAATCTCAAATTTTCCATTACCATCAGATACAAATCTCTTACTTAGCTATTTCTTTCTTTCTGTTAACTGGATTATTTGTGTATGGATCTCAGTTATTGTTACTTCTTATTAAGAAAATAATTCTAAGATACCCATCTGAAGGTGTCCTTATGTTTAAACTAAATTTCCCTTTGCAGCTTTTCTCTCTTTTTTCACATAGCACTTTTGTGTTTTGGTCTCTACTTAGTGGAAATGGACAATTGGACACTGTTACATAACAACCAGTTTCACAGGCATGAATAAATCTATTCATGCCTACTATACTTACAGGATACACCCAATTATACTTATAGGGCATAGGGAAAAATTTGATTTCTTAAACTTTTTCATTCTTTCCTGTTAGCTTTTCCCTTCAGCTCAAAACCCTGAATTATTATCCATGTAGGGGGCACTGATATATTTTCCAGTGCATACTGGGCATAGTTGTTTGCTAGCAAGCTGTATAAGATGGACACTCCTGGAGTCCCCAAAATGAGTTCATTGTGGTCCATGACTTGAGTTAAGCTGCACAGAGTTTTTGAGCTACACTATTAGCCACAGCAATGCTACCCTTCAGTGGTGTGGAAAAATCAAGTGTTAACTGTATTTGCTTTTTGAATATTGTTATCATAAATCTCTCCACATTCCTGGCCTTCTCAAGTAGTAAAAAGTTCTTCATCTGGCAAAGTTATCCTGGCTTTGCCATTTATTAAAGACGTCTTCAGTTTAGGCATGAGGGCACTAAAGATAGTCCATAGCCTGCTAGCTCAGGATAAACTACACCATAAATGCACAGCAAATATCTCACAAAGATACAGTAATTACCCAACAAATACCTCTTTGCTAAGCAATGAATTATAGAGCCCAATATCCTGTAATTACAAACCATTTATATATCTGTTTAAATTACTGTGGATGCCACTTAGCGTAATCACTTTGGTGATTAATCAAACATTATGTGCAGTATGGAATACTTCAGAGTTCACAGGTGTGCATGTTTGTCAAACGCTTGCCCTAAAGTATCAAACCGTAAAGTTTCTAGCATTTTCTTTTTTCCCACATTTTGCACAAATTTCTTTAATCCCAAATTTTTCTTAAACTACCATGGCTGCATGTTGGCTTTGGAGACATTTAGGGATATACCACCTAGGTTTCAATGGTTACAAAGCTTTGCTTTAGTAACTATGGTTTTCAGAGTTACTAGCCTGCACCCATTTTGGGAGGTTAAACCAGAAATAAACTCCTCTTGCCAAATATTTGTTTTGAAGTGAAGCTTTAGTGGCACATTCAGCTTCTCTGCTCCTGAGTGAGACCTTTAATAGCACTGTCACGGTGCATTCAAGAAATTGGGCCAAGTGCCTACCCGGGTTTTCCTTGGGCAGGGTACAGATCTGCCCTAAGGCCATGAATGACAGGGATTAGTCCAGGACTATTGGTCTGAGCTCTTGCATTTTTGGCTGCCAAAGACTTTAGTTTAATCTTCCTGGCAACAGTAAGTAAGGGTCAAATCGGATTATTCTAAACCAATATGAGAATAATTTGAGAACAATAGCTGGCTAGGGAGGGATCGTCATGCAACTGAATTACAGTGAATTATACAGAGTCTTACCTTGGAAGGAATAATTTGATCACGAGACCTGCGATTGACAATTATTACTGATTGCAGCATGCACCCTCAGCAGCTCATATGGAAGCCTCCTTAGGCAATAAGCTACCTGATCCCCTTGGTTTGCACATGATTCAAATACATGGATCTGCCGATGTCTGTATTATACAGGAACAATAGCTAACACTTGCTATGTGGCAGACTCTATCATAAGTGTTTTGCTGATATTAACTCAGTTGATATTCACAATAACTTCATAAGACACATACTTTAATTGCCCCATTTTGTAGTTGAGGAAACTGAGCATGGATCCTTTGAAGTAACTGGCTCATGTCTACTAAGTGGCAAAACTGCCTTTTCAACCCAGGCAGCCTGACGTCTAACTTTATGCTCCTAAACACTATGCTATAGAAATCTCTCCTGAAAGACTAAAATGAGCCCTGCTTGAAGCTGTATTATTGATTGTAATGGTATGTTGCAACTCAACTGTATTCAATCTCAGAAGTCATGTTCTTTCTGCCAAAGCTTTTGCATAGCTCTCATTTGTGCAACTGTGCAGGAGCATCTTAGAACCTAAATTTTATTACATAGTGGTTTGGACCCAACTAACACTGCTGTGTGCTATGACAGAATAGATCAGGGGATAAATAGCTGGCAGTACAACTCATTGGTAATTTACTGTCTGGGCTATCAGGTTATTTACTGGCAGTATGACTGTGCAGCTGAATCTATCAATTGCCTGCTTCCTCTTTTTGTCTTCTCCTTTTCTTTTTTTTTAATCAGTAAAAAATCATCATTCTTAGACTATAAAAGCAACAAAGTTGAACTCCAGACATTAGGAATTTCCTTCCCCAGCCTTAAAAAGGCAGAAATCCAAAATGGAAAAGCAACATCATATTTGAAAAGACTTGAGAAGAAATTTGATATGGAAATGTCACAGAAATCCTGGAACATATTAAAATAACTAATGGAGAAAAGGAAGGTAAACTGTGGGAATGGAGGCACTAGAAATAAAAGCTAAAAGCAAAAACAGTTTTATCAGTAGCAGGAAAAGAAAAGCATCTTTCTTTCAAATGAATTTGTTCTTTCACATCTGCTTTTGTCAAGTCTAATAATAAAGCACATTTGACTTTAAGAACACGAACATATATACTGGGTCATGGTGGACTGGCTTTATCCAAGGCTGAGGTGACAAGTAGAGAAGTGTGCTCAGGGGGGTGAAAGCATAAAGGAGGAATTTAAAAAAAATACTAGTTACTAGAAAAGCAGAACATTAGGAAGCATGGGAAATTTGGAAATGAACAATGGAATTATTATTATTGAGGAAGCAAGAAAGGATGAAATTAACTGGTAAATTGATACATCTTGAAAGTGGAGAGACGCCTCTTAAAGGGACTTTTTTTCCCAGGTCAGACAGGTCCTAGAAAATAGACTTGATAAATTGATTACAAGTTGTGCTAGGAAACTCTTGACACCAATTTTAAGCTTGAGGTATACAGATAAAGCAATCCAACTCATTCCTGCATTCACTCAAACACGTTTATTGAGAATTAATACCACATAAGATGATATGCTAAGCACAGACCCTACTCTCCATAGATCAAAATTTAGTGAAGGCAAGAGAAATAGCCTCAACTAGCAGCATTCTAAAATTCCTATGTGACAACACACACACACACACACACACACACACACACACACTGCCAAAAGGATATTGCAGAGGAAAAGATAAAAGATGGTTGGGAAAGAATTAAGATGGTTGGGTAAGTCTTAAACACAAGAGCTAACATTGAACTCACCTGGTAGATATAATTTCACCAGGGAAAAAGAAAGAGTCTAGTGCCACCTGTTAAGGACCAGGTGTGACCAGGTGTGACCAGGTGTGATAACAGGATCAACTGCACCTAGTACTGCTTCCCTTCTGTCAACAAACGTGGAGTCATTCAAAATGTGTTGTTTTTTTTTTTTCTTTCTTTCTGATAATCAGTAACGAGTCAGGCCACTGAAGACACAGAGAAGATGCTGTCTCTGTTTTAAAGGGTTCTGAGTTGGGGTGCCTGGGTGGCGCAGTCGGTTAAGCGTCCGACTTCAGCCAGGTCACGATCTCGCGGTCCGTGAGTTCGAGCCCCGCCGTCAGGCTCTGGGCTGATGGCTCAGAGCCTGGAGCCTGTTTCCGATTCTGTGTCTCCCTCTCTCTCTGCCCCTCCCCCGTTCATGCTCTGTCTCTCTCTGTCCCAAAAATAAATAAACGTTGAAAAAAAAAATTAGCTTGTAAAGGGTTCTGAGCATGGTTGGAGTTAGATAATAGACCAGTAAAAGATAAATCATGATACAACCAGATCTGACTGATAAGCACAGTCAGAGCATTAGGGAGTAAAATTCTGCCTAAAGGTGACATTTGAACAAGCCTTAAACTGATGAGGGAGAGTTTGGCAAGTGAAGGAAAACATTCTAGGGTGAGAGAACAGTATGTGGAAAGGCCTGGAGTTTTGCTTTGTAAATCATGATTTGATGTGCATCTCACATCCAACTGACATCCAATAGACACTCACTGTTTTCCTTGTATGGACTGGATTCCAATACTGAAGGTGTCTGAGGAGACCTATATTCTCTTGATTCATTTTTCCCTAAATTAGAAAGTGGTACTCCATGTAGTAGGTCTATGATCGGAATCTTTTTTATAGAATTACATTCCACTGCACCTCTCCTTAAACTATAATTTTATGTCATTTAAGAGAATAATTTTGAAGTCAACACAAGGAATCCTATGTCATAAACGCCATCTCTTTAGCTCTATCTTGAACTTTTTTGCCTCCTTTCTTTGAGTTGGCAGCCTCCATCTTATTGCATAGTTGTGTGTGTGTGCATGTGTGTGTGTATAAGAGATTCTGTGTTATGTATTTTTATACTTCAAATAAGCATTTTGTTATAGAAAATTTCAAATGTACTAAAAAGATAGAATTCTATAAATAACACTATATATTTATCAACAAATTAAATAATTATCAATTCATGAATAATTATGTTTCATCTATATTCCCACCCCATCTCTCTTCTAATAATTTTGAAGTAAATCTTCATCATATCAGTTCATTTGAAGATATTTTAGTACATATCTCTAAAAGATAGGAATGTTTTAAAACATAGGCACAATACACTTGTCATTCTGTAAATTAACAATAATTCCTTAATATCAAATATTCCATTAGTATTTACATTTCTCTAATATGTACATAGGTAGGTAGGTAGATAGAAGATCACAGTTAGTTTGTCTGAATCAAGTTCTAAGTCATTTTAGTTTCCGTTGTGCTAGGTTATTGACATCTCTTCATCTATTTTAATAATCATTGGCATCAGTAAACGATATCCTGTGAACCAAGTGCAACTTACACCTCGCTTGTATAAATAAAGGTTTATTGACATTCAACCATGTTCATTAGTTACATGTTTTCTATGGCTGTTTTCATGATAAAACTTCAGTGTTGAGTAGTAGTGACTAAGATTGTATAGTCCACAAAGCTCAAAGTTTTCACTGTCTGTCCCTGGACAGAAAGTTTGCTGACTCCTAATCCATGGTTTCCCTCAACTCATTTTAATCTCATTTGAAATTAAAAATTATTCAGGATAAGTGTCATATATGCTTTGAGTACAAAGCCTGGCTGTAGAAGAAATGTGCCCCACCATTTAAAAACAAAATGGCATCCCTCTGTCTCTCTCTGTCTCTCTCTTTCAAAAATAAAATACATACATATATACATATATGTATATATGTATGTGTATATATATATGTATATATATGTATATATGTATGTATATATATATGTATATATATATGTATATATATGTATATATGTATGTATATATATATGTATATATATATATGTATTTTATTTTTGAAAGAGACAGAGAGACAGACATGTATATATGTATATATATACAGACAGAGAGACAGTCCCCCAAAGGGGACTCCTGTGTGGCTCAGTTGGTTGAGCGCCGACTTCAGCTCAGGTCATGATCTCGCAGTTTATGATTTAGAGCACTGTGTCGGGCTCTGTGCTGACAGTTCAGAGACTGGAGCCTGCTTTGGATCCTGTGTCTCCCTCTCTCTCTGCCCCTCCCCCCCCCTCTCTCTCTCTCAAAAATAAACATAAAAAAATTTTTTAAACAAAATGGCATCCTACAAACTACATATTCTTTTGAAGGGATATAGAAGAGAAACAAATATAAGAAGGAGGCACCTTGGCTCAGGCCTTCACAAAATGGAAGTAACTGCAAAAGTTACTGTCTCAGGTCACCAAACATTACCATCTCAGGTCCATACTTGGCTTTGCCAGTCTATTCAAAGGTGATCAAATCTTGGAGACTAACTCCTACATCTCTAACTCAGCTTTTTAACAGCATAATAATTTATAAGAACAGTGATGATTTAACATCTACTTAGAATTCAAGTGTATTTCTAGCACTTATATAAATACTTTACATATATCAATTAATTTAATTCTCTTACACACTGTTATTAACTCCACTTTATACAGTGGAAATTAAGACATAGAGAAGTTAATGGAAGTTCTAGGCAGACCAAAAATTCATGTCAGCTTGCCACTGCATTTCCTCTTCTGTTAGAAAATCTACATGGGGAGCCAGTTATTTCAATTGGAAGGTTGCTTGGTGAGCACAGATCAAGGGGAATGCAGTTTAGGTAGATTTTCTTAGTGGTGAAATACATCAAGATATAGTGGTATAATCTGCACTCCATTCCATCAATAGACACACATGTGCCAGCTGGAGATCTATATTTGCTCATCAAGGAACTTTCCAGCCTAAATAATGCTGAAGATACACTGACATCATTTACTAGCCCCTTGGCTCCCTTTATGAACCTATGCAAACCATTATCTTCTTTTCTTCAGGTTGGTTAAATAATGTGATTGAGTTTTACCTTTCATTTTCCAGTCCTGCTTCTGTAAGCTTTTGCCCAAGTCATCTTACTTAAACTTGGGTATTTCCAAATCTGCTTAGCTTCACATTTTATAAACTCTCTCTGGCACTTCTACAGATGACTAATCTCTTCCAGTCTGTGTTGCTTCTTGCTAATTTCACTCTCAGTGGGTAAACCGATTTCCATATTCTTGGAAGCACTTTACATTACCTCTATCTACTTACTAAACTCTTGAGAGGATCAACTCTGTCAGAAGGATTTTTAAAGATAGTTTATTTAATTTCTGAGTCCATAATAGTGCATGTGAACATAGTCAGAATTGGCCTTTTATTATCTACTCCAGAAGGAAGTGTAGCAGTTATTTGAAAAGTTCAAAGATACTCTTAAATATGGGTGCCCAAATTTCCAATACAGGATAGATCAAAGATACAGAAAGACAACTTTTACTTCCAGTGTTGGTATGAGCCCTGACATGAACATTTTCTGTCTCCATGCCTGTTCTCCCTGTCTTCAGCAGGTACAGCTAAAGTATAAACTATGGGTCTGTGCTGGCATCATATGGCCACCCAGATAGATATAAGCAACACTTTGTAGTCATTGCTACTTTCCTATTTTCTTTTTCTAAGGACATGAAATGGAAATATATGAGGGGAATTTAAAAGGTAGGTTTAGGAACTCAGCCGCATGGTAGGGCCAAATGAGTTTAGAATGAAAATCAACCAGTGAGAAATTAAATGTAGTGGTTATTACCTAAGAAACATTTCAGAAAGAGTTAAGTTATATGCTCTAATGTGTAGCAAAGTGATATCTCCCACCTTGGTTGCTACCCCCTGGAGCTAGTATCCTACTAACTTGTGAAAGTAAAGTCTTGGGTATCATGGAAAATGGTCTATGTTTCATAGTAAAGTCCATGCAGGACAAAGAGATAAGAGTCAAAGGAAGAAAGGTGAGCAAGAGGACTGAGGAAGCAGGACATAGGGGTAGAGGGTTTTGATCATGAGATTAGAATGTCTATGGATTTACAGGAATCTTAAAAAAATATCAGTTGAACTTTTCATACAGGATAGGATAGGATAACAAATCCAACGTTATTTGGATTACAAATTCAATACTGGATTATATGAAGAATAAAATATGAAAATTAGGCAGTGGGCTTCCCAAAGTTGGAGACAGGACTGTTCATTAGCATATGCAAAAGAATAATCTATTCTGGTCCAACATGGTGTCTTCTGATACCCTCCTATACATCCAGTATTGTCCTGTCTTTACATACAGGGATGGGCTCAGTCTACATCTACTTTAATAATTTGAAGGAAATTCTTAACCATTGTGTCTTCAGATGTTGAAAGTTCACTTTAAATGGAATTGTTCTCTATTGATTCTTCTGGATATTTGCACCGTGCAATATTCTGCAAAATGCTGATTGCATTACTTAACATCCTAAGAATAACTTGTTTTTACTTACTTTTCCCTAATTTCCCTAAAGATCCCTAGCAACCTTTGTCATTCCTTCTTATCAATGTTTCTACTTTGCTTTGCTACCAAAGAAAATCTTTTAATTTCTTAATTGGAATGCAAAATAAATACAATTCCTTCCCTTGCTGCTCTAACCCATCCCCACAGAGAAGAAATATGGATACCATGATACTTCCTGTGTTAAATCTTTAAGTGTCATTCTTCCATCAGGGGTGAGAGATTTATAATTTCATGCTCAATTCTGAGTTTTTATTTTCACTTTGACTGCTGGGTATTTGGTGCTTTTAAGAACTGCGTTGCGTAAGGAAAAAGATGATCACAGCTTTTACTTATTTCAGAAATATTCTTACCTATTTATTGTATAGCCGTCAAATACTATAATAAGGCTTTTATTTTTGCAATTGCAACAGAAATGACCACTTCCTTTTAGTGAGACTTTTTTTTAATTACATAGAGTGGGTGGGATATATGTCTTGTTATGGGTGGGTTTGATAACACAATGACTCTGAAGGCACAGCTACATGAGCAAAATACTTGGATTTTTGTATATCAGGATGAGGGGCCAGGCTATAAAGGCAGGGCAGGTCATAAAGCTCCATGGAAGGTTCTATATTGTGCTTTCTTACATTGGAGAGCTGGAGAAAAATAAACCGTTGCCTGTTGCCTTAACGACCAGCATTGCTTGTGACCTTCATTGAACATCTCTGCATTTTTTAGCAACATTGCTGAGTAGGAGGAAGGCATGGATTGGAGAAACATATTCTTGGAGACTATTGTGCACAGCCTAAATAACCATCATAATGCATAAGTGTAAAAAAGCACAAAGCCGCCTAATTGTAAGACTTGAGTTGAAAGAGAAATCTGGTGGTATCAACTGGGGCCTTTGGTTTTGGGGTTGTTGAAAAGGTTTTGTGTAGGAAGCACTGATTGGTGTGATTATGGATCCAGAAACCAAGCTGCCAGCTGTGGCTACAGATGTGAAGTGCTTCCACCATCTTACCTGGGCTCTCAGAAAGGGGATCAAATGGATGCTGGGGACTGGGAAATGTATCACGTTTCATAGACATTGCAACAGAATAGGAAACTATCTAGATCAAACAAACAAACAAATAAAACAAAGGGGCTGAAAGACTGCCCAATTATAGCTTCCTAGAGTCCTGCTGCTTCACCTCTCCAAGTCACACAGCACTGAAATGGTTGAGGAACAGACTTCATGTCTCTGTGTACAAATGGACTTTGTCTGACTCTGGCCAGTGGCATGTAGCAAGATAGTTATCCTTGCATCCTTTTACTCTCCCTGTCTTCTATTTGGCAGTGCTTCGGCCTCTGTCTGGATGAAATGCAAGAATGATGGCTAGAAGTAACAGAAGTGAGCACACTAGACAGAATTCTCATGTGGTCTTCCTCACCCATGTAGTGAACACTTGATGTATTTTCTGGAAAGTTAGGACAAAATTATTACAAAAGATGACCCTATCTCTATTATTCACTTTAAGCTTAGGTGATTGAATGTTTTGACACATTTTAAAAGAAACAATTCCAATGTGCACAAAGCTATTGGTTTACCTTCTGCTTTGAAGGAAAACTCATAGAGGCACACCTGGGTGGCTTAGTCAGTTAAGTGTCCAACTTCAGCTCAGGTCATGATCTTGCAGTTCCTGGGTTCAGGCCCGCATCAGGCTCTATGCTGACCCCTCAGAGCATGGAGTCTGCTTGGTATTCTGTGTCTCCCTCTCTCTCTGCCCCTCCCTTGCTTGCACACTCATTCTCATTCTCTCTCTCTCTCTCTCTCTCTCTCTCTCTCTCTCTCTCAAAAATAAATAAACATTTTAAAAAAAAACTCATAAAGGATTGTAGCTTGCAAATGCTGACAGAAATATCTCCACTTTCAGAAGTTGATACAGAAGCACATGCACATATTCATTTGAAAAGGGAACCTGAAATTGATAGAAATAAATGTTCAGTAGGAACAGGACACAAGAACCAAGCTTCCAGGTGAGGGAGCAGACTAAGTCACAAGCTTCCTTATGATCTGCTGAATCTACCTTTCCTCTGAGTGTGCTATGGGCCTGTAACTCTTGGTCGGCTCTAGATCTTGGAAAGCAAAAACTTTGTTAGAATACTGATTTTATTCCTTGATTTAATCACCAGCTTTCAGAGTCCATAGATCCTGGCGAAGAAGCTAAGGGTAAACACTGTTCAACGTGGAGTCTTTCATGTATCCATTTATTAACAAATAACTATTTGTAATAGAAAGTAGATTACAAAATGGTTGAAAAAACAGGATTCTTAGTCTCCTTGAGTTTAGAATCTAGTCAAAGAGGTAGACATTCAACAAACCAGCACAAAAAATAAGTATGTAATGCAATTATATTAATTGTATAAAGTATACATTTGTATCAATTGCATAATAATACAATTTTGTAAGATACCACAGGACAAATCCAACCATTTTTTTAGAGCAAAAAAAAAAAAAAAAAAAGGATATGTGTAGCATTAACTGCTAGTTGTTTTTCATTGTCTATTCTCCCCTTCTTTTTCAGTAATAGAGGTTTTCCCTGGGCATGTGGCCACCCAGATAAAGAATACATTTCCAAGTCTTCCTTTCAGAAAGGTCTGGCCCAGTGACTAAGTTCTGGCTAATAGAATGTGAGTAGGAACGTTGTATTCAAGTTTTGGGCTATTTCCTTAGGAGGAAGAGACATAACCTCTCCTTCTTTTTCTTCTTTCCTCTGATGGAAATGTGTGTGGGGTGCCTGGGTGGCTCAGCAGATTAAGTATCAGACTTTGGCTCAGTTCGTGAGCTTGAGCCCCGCCTTGAGCTCTGTGCTGACAACTTGGAGCCTGTAACCTGCTTTGGATTCTGTGTGTCCCTCTCTCTCTGTTCCATTCTCTCTCTCTCTCTCTCTCAAAAATAAATAAATATTTTTAAAAAATTAATTAAAAAAAAGAAGTGTGTTCATAATGATGGAACATAAAGAACATCTTGGACTATGAGATGGAAGCCATATTTTGAAAACTGCAGACTGACAAGACCCAACACTGTCAAGCCACCATATCATACCCAAATCATCTACCTGAACTTTTTTGTGGGAAACAAACTCTGTTGTGTACATATCACTGTATTTTTCTCTATTTCTAGTGCACTGATCATCAGTTTATTTGAAAAAAATTTATTGCAAGAAAAAATGGCCATTGTGGGGGATATTTTTCCTAGTGAATTTTGACTAGAATATTCTTAGATTTCTAAATTTATATTTGCTAGCATAGCCCTGCGTTGGGCTCTGTGCTGACAATGTGGATCCTGCTTGGGATTCTCTCTCCCTGTCTTTCTGCTCTTCCCCCACTCACATGCATGCTCTCTCTCTCTCTCTCTCTCTCTCAAAGTAAATAATAAACTTTAAATTTAATTTGTCAGCATCACTAAAACTAAACACTCAATGTGTATAAAACCCATATGATTTAATTTTCAATGTTAAAAAACAGGCAAAACAAATCTATGTTGTCAGAGCACATAATAAAGGAAGTTAACCATCCAACGACAGCTCAATCTTCTAAAGATTTTGGAGAGCAGGGAGTCATATGGCATCGGGAAAAGAGCAGAGAAATCAGGAGATGGAGGGTTAGATGCTAGGGAGCCGAGTTGAGACATCATTTAATCAAGTTTCTTGAATGAACTTTAAGTAATGACACCCAGGAAGAAATCTCAAAAGCTGCCTCTATATTTTATCAAAATATTTCATCTCTTTTATTCCATTCTATTGAGAATTAACTTCACTGGATATAATTAGAAGCATTAACTCAACTTAATCTTCATAGAAATTACATTCTCAAATAAATTCTAAGAATTTTCATTTTTTCATCTGAAAAGTGTTTCATATGTTCCAAATCAACTGCATAAATGCTTAATTATGTTTTTACATTGATTATTTAAAAGGTAATAATATGGGAATAGGAATGAGGATATTTTGAAACAATTACATTCATTTAGTAAACCAGTTTGAATGTTACTCTAGATGACAAATAATGAATCAAATGTCACACATCCTATGTATATCTTTTCCATCTATAGTTCCCATAACTTTGACTACTAATACCATGGGCGACAACATGGCTACCAAGAAAAATAAACTGAGAGTAGAATCTACCACAGTTATCTACCCCATGTATGTATTGTTTAAAATCTTTTATAAAGTTCAGTTAAAAAAACAAATTAATTACACAAATTTCATTGCTGAGATCTGAGCACCTTAGTCACACAGCTATTGGAAAGTGCTAGACCTACCTCAGAGGAGTCAGTAAACTTGAAATTCCATTTGTAAACTTTAAGTGAATTTAATGCACTTTGTCTCATATTCTTGCCACCTTAAATCACTGAGGGCCAAGTCCTTATGTCATTTGTTCTCCCCCATACTTGTATTCTTGTTCTTACCATTTACTTCCTCTCACCTAATCTATCTTTCCAGCACTGTCAACCTTTGTTCCTCTGTGTATTTGAGAATGTTTGACCAATGATCATTTAACTTCCAAACATCCTCAACTCCTTCCCTTTAACACTTGCTCTAATTAAAGCTTGACTCACTCCCAAGGATACTGCTTACCTAGGAAACCCTATAAGAAGTAAAGAATGACAATTTTGCCCATGGGTTCAGATTATCTTTGACTACTGTTGGTTATTCTCAACCAAAACTCTCTGATCTCACAAAAACAAAAACAAAACCAAAAAACCAAAATGACAACATTTACAAACAATGACAACAAAACAAAACAAAACAAAACAAAACAAAACAAAACAGGTTGTCTTTCTGTTCTCATGCCATCTATTTTCTACCATTCTTGTCCTCTATCCTTCCAGCTAGTTTCTTTCCCATTGTTCTACTTAAATCCTGTCATCATTCTATATTTTTTCATGTTCCATGTGGCTGGCCAGTACAACATTCTAATTTCCTATTTTCCTATTTTTCCTATTTTTCTATTTCCTAATTTCCTATGGCCTATGTTGTCAGAGGACATAATAATTCTTTGGCTTTTTTGACTCTTGTAAGTTTCAACTCCATTGCAGTTCTCAGTATTCACATTAATAATGGATTCAATTTTGTCATCTCTGAAAATGTTCATTTCTCACATATTAAATTTCAAATTTCATTTCCTAACCACAACAACAATTAAAATTCCTCAACTTTCTCATTCCCTTACTCTAACTATGTTATCTTTGATGTCATTTTACCTTATGGTTCCTTAACTTCTCCAATTCTCTCTATGGATCTCCTATTTTAGAGATGGAATGAGGAATTAAGAATTCCAATGTAAGCATATTAAGACTGGGAGGATTCCTGGTAAAGATCCAAGTACACACACACACACATACACACACACACACACACACACACACACACACATATGCACACACCCATAGACAGTTCAGAGCTCACAGGATAAATCTGGGATATTTGGGATATCCCAAAATCTTGGGATAAATCACAGGATAGTTTGGGAATATTCAGCATAGGGATGAAATTCAAAGACATAGGTCTGGATGAGATCAGTAGGGAGAAGAGTTGATAAAGAAAATGGACTTGGAAGGAATACTGAAATACTTTATATATTTTTTTAGTCTGATGGAGAAGAAGCCATCCAAGATGTTTGAGAAGTGAATAATGAGAAGGGAAGACCCTAGGAGGGTGTGTAGCATCATAGAAGTCAATAGAAGAGTGTTTGAGGAGGAAGAGCATAATCTACTGTGTGGAATGCTTTCTGCTGTGTGTGATAGAATAAGAACTTATTCCTGGAATATGGAACATGGAAGTTATTAGTAAAAAATAAAAAGAGAGAAAGAAAAAATATTTCTTGGAATATGAAGTTAGAAACCAGATTAGACTGAGTAAAAAGAGGAATAAATGATGTGGAAGTTAAAAAGAGTATGAAAGAGAACAGAAAAATAGTGAGGGAGTTCAGGGAAATGATATGTTAGGAGAGCTGTTTTCATTCCTTTCTTCCTTCTTTTCCCTTCTTTTATCCCTTCCTTCCTCCCAATATTTCTTTCTTCCTTCCTTCCTTCCTTCCTTCCTTCCTTCCTTCCTTCCTTCCTTCCTTCCTCTCTCCTCCCCTCTTTTTTTCTCCTCTCTCTCTCTCCCTCTCTTCCCTCTTTCATTTTCTTTTTTTCCCTTCCTTCTTCTTTCCTCCCTCCTTTTCTCCCTCCCTCTTTCTTTCTTTCTTTCTTTCTTTCTTTCTTTCTTTCTTTCTTTCTTTCTTCTTACATTGTCAGAAATACTGACAATATTTGAATATAAATATGTTTGAATTTCAAATGGGAATGATTTAGTAGTAAAGGGAAGATTTGTCAATCAGTTGAGAAAGAATAAATGAAGGAGTAAACTCCTTGAGGAATTATTTGAAGATGGAACTCAATCTGCAGGTGGAGAGATTTTTTCCTTTTCTAGGAGAAAGAATGATTTTACAATTAATTAGGAAGGCTAAAGATGCAACTTGGTTTCTCTACTTTGTTACTAGGAATGTAAAAAAAATTCCCTCTAACAGTTCATTTTATTAACAAATTATAAGACAGATTATTAACTTAGAGTGAGGAGGGGATGGGAATATGAGATTTGAAGAAAGTTAAGAGTTATGAAATAATACATTCAGAAAAGAGGGAAGCATATTTCTTGAAGAATGTAATAGGATTTTGGCAGTGGTCAGGGTCCAAATGAGTTTCTGGTCATGAATTAAAGTGAAATCAGTGAGGCTGGTTGTATGTTTTTGTTTTCCTCATTCCCCCAACACCATTTAGCTGTTCCTGCCCAAGCAGGACAAAGGAGATGGATGGGTTCAGCAACTTTAGAGTGTGGTGGGGAGGTACATCAAGTGAGATGGAGAGGAAGAGAGATAAAGGAGTTAAGGCTTATCGTAATGATGACCCACAGAATTCAAGACAGATTACTGGCCCAGACAAACTTAGAGCCCCTGTTCCCAGTCTAATCTTTATTTGCCTCCTTAATACTACCACTATATTTGGGTTTTTTTGTTACTATTTTTTGCTGTTTTCAGAAGTTTTTAATGACTTTCAGACTTATTTTTTCAACACAATGTTCTTCTTGAAGAAAATACCACCTCCTATTTTACTTTTGTTTCTTCATGAGAATAGGTGTATGGTAGGTGCTCAATAAAGTATATTGAATCAGTAAATTGAAGATGGGGGGCTCAACTTATCAAAAATTTCACATTAAAATAATTATCCCACTGCCAGAAACTTATCACAAGAAATATTCGTTTAGTATGAGTATTTGCAGATACAGTACAGTAATTTTAGTGGGATTTTAATTTAGGTTTCATGTAATATTCCCAATCCATCTGTTAATTGCACTGATTACATCCTCTGGCTGATTACACTGAAAATTGCTATCCATGCCTCAGGTCAGGCAATGAGAGAGTTGTGGGTTGGGTTGTGAGGGAGGATAAATCGGTGTGAATTGAAGTAACAAGCAACTGAAAATAAAGGCAGGGGATGTTTGGAGAGAGTGTGTTGATTAGTTACCATGCTGAGCATTTTGCCTTCAACAAAATCTAACTGTGGGCTGATTGAAAGCCTAAATTGCTGACTTACTGCAATCCACATTGTTTCTTATAGTAAACTTACCAACTCTCTAAATTTTATTTTATTTGAATGTAGGGATTACACCTCTTAGTGTATCTATGAGGATCGTTTCTTACTGTAATAGCGGGTCACAAATTATTTAAATTCTCCCAAGTAAGAGTCACCTAACTCCCTAGTCTGACCTCCTTGGATGTCTATTGAATTTGTCTGTATTCTGGGAAGCAGTACATTGCAGTTCAAGACTTACGAGGTTTAGAGCAAGTCTTAATTTGACTTGAAATTATACTTGAGTGTTATCTCAAGTCTTGTTTATTATTTTATCTTTAGGAAGAACGAAACTTGAAGGAAGGGTGAGAAGCTAATAGTGAAAGTGAGGATTCTTTTAGGTCTGATGTATTCTCCTAAACATAAGACCCTTGCTTAAGGCCAGTAAATGGAGGAATTAGAGAGAGAGAGAGAGAGAGAGAGAGAGAGAGAGGAATGGTGGGGGAGAAAACATGGAATATTTAAGCAAATCTGTATTTGGCTGAAGAAATATGCTGGAAGTCTCTATCAACCTACATTCATATCTGCTTCAGACCTTTTTGTATTTGATATTTTTAGCAGTGAGTTGTATAAAAAAAACCACAGGGACTGCTATTAAGTTTTCAAAAGTCTAATTTGTGAGGGATATCTCATATTCTGAATAACAGAATAAAACTTCAAGACTGTCAGCTTAACAGTGAGCTAAAACAAGCTGAAAATCAGCAACAATCAATTGAAGTCCCACACTTGGATTAAAACTTCATTGCACAAGACAGGTTGGAGGAAAGGTAACTTAATATCAGTTTATATAAAAACAGACATCAACTTTTGACACGACTTATGATAAAGAATAGAGTGATCTTACACTGAGTTCATAGAAATATAACCCCCAGATTGTGGGAAGTAAAAATCCAAACTTACTGTGCACTAACTCGATTACATCTGAAGCCCTACATTTAGCCAATATATTTTAAAGGGCGCATTGAAACCTAGGTGGTAATTGGATGGTTAAAAGAAAAGATCAGTATACCACCGTATGAGGTGACTACATTGAGAGAATGAATATTTCATGGGGACATGATAGCCATCCTTTTATTTGAAGAGTTTTTGAATGGAAGTGAAATTAAAGTTTTTGCCCAAAGGCCAAAAACCTTCTTCATAAATTAGACTTAGCTTTTGGCTCTAATTTAAGTAAGTTATTTTTTTTCCAGTAATTAAAGTTGTTGGAGAATTAAAGCTGTTTCATGAAACAGGGAACACCTGCTAGGACAGAGCCTGGAAGGGAAGCTGGTAGGCTGAACAGGAAGGGCCCAGTGGCTTTGGAGGTTGGGGGGTGGGGCAAGGGAATGTGGCCTGGATGTGGATGATCTTTAACATGCCTATGACTCCGTGAAAGAACATTGAATTTAGAAAGTTAAATCTTGATAGTGAAAGTGTATTAATTGATTTTAGCCATCCCCGCTGCTGAGTGGTTTGCTGTTCTATTAGCTCACCCTTGTGTGATGGACAGGTGTTCTTCCCAGTGAAGCTGGCTCAGCTCTCTTTGTTTTGGTTACTTTGAAGCAGAGGGACTAATCCCCTCTGGAGATATTTGCTTGTTTTTGCTGTCAAAGCAATCACACTTTTCCCTTTGTAACTCGTGGCTTGTTTTTTGAAGTTTAGCTTCACAGAAAAATAGGCCTTGTGTTTCCTTGGTGATTCACTGGGTCTGGATGGCCCCTCCTCCACTCCCAAACAGCCACTGTTGGGTTCTTCATCCTAGTTTCCATTATAGCCTCTAGGATGAAGAACGAAATACCACTTTTTGGGCCCAAACTTAAAAATTCCTTGCAAAAGATATCTCTCAGAGGTCCAGACAGACTGGAGCTTTTCTTCTCTTTTCTTTTTTTCTTTTCTTCCTTTCTTTGTTTCTTCTCTTCTTTCCTTCCTCCCTTCCTCCCTCCCTCCCTCCCTCCCTCCCACCTTCCCTCCTCTTCTGCCCTTCCTTCCTTCCTTCCTTCCTTCCTTCCTTCCTTCCTTCCACAGGGCCCTTTTCCAAAGTAGGATTATTATCAGGGTGTGGACTTAAAACATATTTTTAAAAATAGAACTTGAATTAAAAGAAGGAAAATGTTATAAAATTGTAATGTAAATAAAGCTACCAATATAAGAGCCTGCTACCTGCATGCATTCTGTTAATACCATATGAAATGAATTTAATTCAAAAGTGAGTTTTCTCTGAAATGTACATGGCTAGTTGTAGCCATTTTTTACTGCTGTGCCATACAGCTAGAATGAAAATGTCCTATAGAATCTTGCTATTCTGAATACAGTACATGGGCCAGTAACATCAACATCATCTGGGAACTTATTAGAAATTCAAGATCTCAGACCCTAGTCCAGACCTCTTATATACAAATCTGCACTTTAACAAGTTTCCCCAGTGATTGATATATACATCAAAATTTGAAACCTACTGCTCTAGAATATATACACTCAAAATCTTGCCATCATCTAACATCTAACAGACAGATCCAGCTATAGAGTAGATGTCACTATTTTTCAACGTTTATTTATTTTTGGGACAGAGAGAGACAGAGCATGAACGGGGGAGGGGCAGAGAGAGAGGGAGACACAGAATCGGAAACAGGCTCCAGGCTCCGAGCCATCAGCCCAGAGCCTGACGCGGGGCTCGAACTCACGGACCGCGAGATCGTGACCTGGCTGAAGTCGGACGCTTCACCGACTGCGCCACCCAGGCACCCCTAGATGTTTCCGAAGGGTTGTCATGCCAAAACATCGCTTGCTAAGCTCTTTGTATTTAAGATAAATCCTGTAGTTTTTTTTTTTTTAGAGTAAAGGCCAATGTTTCACCATTTCCAACTTCTTTATACTTCCCAAGAGGTTTTTATATGTTCTAGATCAAGGACACACATTTTGTGCAAAGGTCCACAAATTTCAGGATGAAGAGAAAATTGTCTAAAAGTTCTTAGTTCTACAAGGAAGATTCTCCTGATTTGGGGGAGATTTTATGTTCTCATTACATTATTTACTTTGACATTGATCCTTTCACTTTTTTTCCAATATATTTTATGGTATAGGTACTTTGGAGTTTCCTAATGGGTAGGAAATGTGTCTTTCTTTCCTTTCCAGCAATAACTTAGAGAAAGCTAATAGGAAATCATTATGTGGACCAGGGAAAGGAAGCATGAAACAGAGAATATACTTCAGACTCTTATCTATACAGAAGTGCCTTTGTAACTCATACATACTCCAGACCAATTCATCAATGTTAGAAATCTTTAGGGGATTTGGACCCAATGCTCTAGTTAGAAATAATAATATTCATAACTGAATTACTTTACAAGTATATCTCCATCAGAAACCTAACATGTGGTAGGTAGGTGGTTGGAAAGGATTCACAACCTGAAGCCAGTGAACAATACACACATAACATCTCTTAGCACATTTGAGCTGCAACTCTTTAAAGAATTTTATTCGGGTTATTCTTACATGGGGTGGGGTATAATATTAAGTGAATCTTAACTCTTTGCATTAATGAATGATCTGAGGGCTGCAGCTGACAGAATTAGGCAGTAAGCCATGATGGAACCCATCACCCAAGGGAAGAGAGTAGCCAAACAGGAGTCATTTTCCCACTGGGTCATCAATAGAATTAAAAGATTACTCACAAAATTTTGCCCAGGTAATACTTCATGTCTAATCTCCTCCAGCAAAGAGCAGCAAGAGAACAGGTAGAATGAGGACTGTTGCTTTAGACATAACTTTAAATACTTTTTCTAGATTGTGAGTGAGCATAGTCTAAATTGTATTGGAATTCTGGAAGATAGAGTGTTGAGAAAGCAAGCAGATTATAAATTCAGAGTCGCATATGTTTCGCTTGTGATTTACCTGGTTGCCTCAATACCTAGGCAGAAGGAAACTTCTGCTTTTTCTTATTTAAGATTAATTAGTAATGGCATAAGTTCATTCTGTTAATTTAATGACATGATGTGTGTGGAAGCACTTGGTAAACTGAAAAAGACAGCACAAATATTATATGTGTGCATACAAACAGATTGCCACTTTATTGGTGTAGGTCAACCGTGATTGCCACCTAAAAGCATGAGACACACATTGTTTTCTTTAGACTTCACTCTGGTATTTATCAGCATCTGCAACAGATGAGCAAACATCCCCTCTTTAGGAAATCTCTCCCATTTCTTCAATTCTGTTCTTTTGCTCTGCTTATTCTGTAGATCATCCTAAAAAGTTCCCTCTCCTCTCTTGGTGTTTACATTTCTTCAAACACTTGTAGCCAGTTATCATATGGTACCTCAGTTGTTGCTTTGCCAAGCTATACAGATTTTGTCCTTTCATCTTTACTCATAAGTCAGTGCCTCCATCTCTTTAATCATTTTTCTTGCTGTTCTCTGAATTCCATCCAATTTGTTGATATCTTTTGGGCATGGAGGTGCCAAGAACGGAGTGTACGGTGTGATTAAGGAACGGTGTCCATCACTTCTCAGCCAGATGGGACGGTTGTTACTTCAGAGGACATGTTGAATGTATATCCAGGCTTGAGATAAAGGGAAAGGAAACAGTAAATCTTGAGAAAGTAATTCTACAATCCATCGTCCCTAGGGAAAATAAAATAAGCATTTAATTAAAAGATGTGTTTCTAGTTTTGTGACTAGCAGATGCTGTTTGGGTGAGAAAGGCAGAAAATGGCATCATTTAACAAGATAAGGAAACACCATAGCATAATGTCATAAATTAGACCCTTTCTCACATTTGGAGGAAACAATGGTAAACTATGAACAATACTATCTTGAGAAATGCTTTTTGTTATTTTACTCAATATGAAGGCACAATGGAAATTTGAATCAAGTCATTTAAAATATTTAACATATTTCTTGTACCATGCTAATGCAGATAATACCCAATTCATAAAATATGCCCAACAAAAGAGATGATTTCTGTGAATTTATATAGAGTTCCTATTAAAGTTTTTAGGTATGCTTTAAGATTTGGGTTTAGGTTTACTTGTAGGATGGATGGGAAGTAAAAATATGAATATTTGTTATGTAGAAGGCCTGTAGTTAATACTCAAAATCCAGTATTTTCTGGTGTATTAGACTGAAGCTGAATATAGATATTTCAGCCAGATGCTTTATTGAAGCTGAGTTTCCTTGCAGCCCTAATTTATCTTTAGCGTTTTGCTTTATGCTTATGTTTAAAGTTTTTACTGTACTCATTGAGCTGTGCTTGATCATTAATAACGGCAGCTATCTTTAATGAGATGCATGTCACCCTATAGCAGGTGGTATGGTCTAATAGTCTAAGCATTGAATTATGAGTCAGGAAGGAAATACTTCTTACATAGGACAATATTGTAGAATGAGAAAAATACAAGTGTCTTAAAAATGGAATAACATTTGAAATGGCAGTGTGAAAAAAGGCAAGCAAGTTTTCCTGAATAATAATTATGCCCCCTTAGTCCCTGAAAAGAGAAATCATAATTCACATATTGCTATTATGGAATCTAGGAGAAGCTTGGTCAATAAAGTGCTGACATTTTTAGTTGAGATAGCCCATCTGTTACTTTGTGCTGTAAGGAGGAGGAAGAGAGAAATGGTTACTTCATAGCACATGCATTGTCTAGTGTTAAAGCTGCCACAAAAGTAAGTATGCTTGTTCTTACTTCTTGGAATTCTGAGAATATTTCTGAGGTTGTGTCCTACATACTACCCACATTTACCATGGTGATTCTTAGATGTAGGCCTTGTTAAAGTGATATGCTAATTATTAGTTCATAGCTTCCCTTTGATATTTTTATGCTGAAATGATAGTTTGAAAGATGGGAATGCAAAGTCAAGATTTATAGGCAAATTAACAAAGCTCCGTAATTGGAATCATAGGAATCAAGGTCTGGGTTCAGTTCACCCAACAATGGGAACTTGGGAATGCCTTTGAGTCTGTAGATGGAGTAATTATCCATGTTCTCTTTAACTCTCAGGGTAGATGGGAATATGAGAATAACCAAGGAGAGTATAGCATGGGATGATAGTAAGGGAAGTGCTATACAGAAAACCACACTACCTCATTATTGTTTCTCGTTGCGTGGCAGAGATAATCATATCTCTTACACTTATTTCATCTTTAAAGTTCATTCCTATAATATGTTGCTTTAGAAAAAAGGATTCGACTCTGTGAACACGACAGTGTTGCTAGTAAGATTCAGAAGAGATAACGGGAAATTTGCTTGTATTGCAGGAAAAGTAGTACTTGTGTTTGGAATCTTCTTTCATAGTAGATGTGATATTTGGAATTTTTAAAAATTAGGGGATAAATAAGGGACAGAAAATTAATCTCACCCCAGATGGGGCTCAGTTGTCTCATTTTATGGCTGTAACCCAACTGTATGGTGACTGTCACTTCTCTGATCACTTAATACACCTGGGATAGGAGGCATTTGTGCCACCCCCTCCTGCTTCTTTGTTTCAGCTGTCTCTTCTGCTTAGTATTTTCTCTCTTCTGTCATATTTTGCTGTGCCATGGCCCACTGCACCCTTGTTGCTGGTGTGGCATATAGGTCCTGGGTGGCAGACCCTTTTGTGTAAAGCTGAGACCCTTAAAGTGGCCTCCACAAAGAAGGAGAGGAACGCAGTGTAGGTCTTCTTTCATTATGGCCTTGTCAATTACTTCCCCATACAATAGTACTTGAAAAAACTATGTGTGCAAATACATCATACCACTAAAACATTGAGAAACTATTTTAAAATTGAAAATAGGTAGAGACTTTTAACTTGTATACTAACTAGAGTGTTCATTGTTTAAGAGAAATGTGCTCTAGAAGTTAGTATTGGCTTGGAGATATATCTGTGTGTACAGGCTGATTTATAACATTACTGTCTTATTCCTTGATCTTTCTACCTTTAGGAGGGGCTTTTCTTGTGTAATCCATTGTCATACACCTCCATCACATATCAGGGCACTTCATCCTTTATCCACAGGAGCTAATCTTAGCCATCTTCCTACTCCTAGCAGGATATTTCACAAAGTCTTTAATGTGGAGCCTATTTCTAGAGAAACTGCCCAGAATAGACTGGGATAGCTTTTGTCTAACAGAACAATCTAGGGTGTCTTGGGAACTCCATTCGTGTTTCCCATGAGGTCACAGGTTATTTTATCAAGATGCTCACCCAGCACCACCACCCCCCTTTTTCTTTAGTGTCTAATAGCTACTTGCTAAATCAGATACACACAAACATACACACAGATACACACTCTGCTTGCTCAGGAAGGAAACACTAATTCTCAGAAAAAGATCTCTCTAAGTGAGAGTACTTAAATCCAAATTCATTCCATGTATTTTATCTGGCCTATACAGTTTTTGTTTATTTTTAGAAATGGAGCCAATATTAAAAATGGAACATTTGGGCTGCCTGGGTGACTAAGTTGGTTGAGCATCTGACTCTTGGTTTCGGTTCAGGCCATGATCTCACGATTTCGTGGGTTCAAGTCCCGCATTGGGCTTAAGATTTATGACTTAAGAAACATAATAACATTTATATACACTAGACTAGTAAGTATACATGACAAAATTTGGCTAAACTCAGCTGGGGCTGCCTCCTTTAGACAGGATCTGTGGTCTTCATTTAACCATGGTCTCTGTCAGTTCCTGTTACCACCCCCAAAATGGAGGCCATGCTAGTTGTTATTCATTATTTTGTTGTGGTTGTTGTTGTTGTTGTTGTTGTTGTTGTTGTTGTTTTGCCTGATCCACTTCACTTATTGACATTTGTTGCCTCTCTGTTACAGCCCATGGTCAAAGCCCATAATTCTGAGTAATGGAAAATCAGTAAAATGATCTAACTGCTGGTTAAACCTGTTTAGTGGCAGTCACTACAGTTCAAATTTGTCATGTTTTCATCGATAACCAACCTAAATCTGTAGCAAACATATTTTTGAAACATAAAGTAGAAATAAATAAATAGAATTATAAAAATCTACCTGATCAAAATAATAATTTTAAAAATAAAAAAGGGGTAAATATGTAAAAAAATCTATCTGATGGATAAGGGACCACCACTGAAAGCAATCTTAACTGTTCATGTGACTAGGCAAGGACAAATGTACTCCATTTTTTCCGCAATTCATAATGTCCTTGAGTGGACTATGTAGACAATTACGTAACAATTATAAAAATGCATGAGATTCCTTGAGGAGAGAAGAAGCAAGGTAAAATTCACATTTTCTCAATTCTTTTTTTTTTTTTTTTAATTTTTTTTTTTCAACGTTTATTTATTTTTGGGACAGAGAGAGACAGAGCATGAACGGGGGAGGGGCAGAGAGAGAGGGAGACACAGAATGGGAAACAGGCTCCAGGCTCTGAGCCGTCAGCCCAGAGCCTGACGCGGGGCTCGAACTCACGGACCGCGAGATCGTGACCTGGCTGAAGTCGGACGCTTAACCGACTGCGCCACCCAGGCGCCCCGAACATTTTCTCAATTCTTAAAATGTGAGCTGTCTGGTTGAGGGAGAAGAAATCATAGAATATTAGAGATGCAATTGTTCCTACTAACATTTATCTTCTTCCACACCTTAATATTTACAGATGAAAAAAGTGAGAATCAGAAATGAATGACTGGTCTATAGTCGTACTACTCATCTTTTGCAAGGTCGGGGACACAAGATCTTTGGCCAAAGATGGTATTGCCCTTGATCATTAGACATTATCCCAGTACAGGGGGTGCCTAGGTGGCTTAGTCAGTTGAGGGTCTGACTCTTAATTCTGGCTCAGATCATGATTCTAAGGTCATGAGATTGAGCCCCACATTGAGTCCCACGTCGGGCTCTGTGGATGGAGCCTGCTTAAGATTCTTTTCCCTTCTGAACCTCTCCTCTAATTTCTCTCTCTCTCTCTCTAAAAAAAAATAAAATAAATCTTAAAAAAATTATCTCCATATAGAGTTGACATTGATCTTTTATGTCTGCAGGCTACAAGATAGACTTTTTGTTGTTGTTGTTGTTTCAATAAGACTTAAGTTCCTCAGAGGGCAAGGAAGATGGTCAGTAACATCAAAGACTGGGGAGAATCATATTCACATAATTTTTATTACTATAGAATGCTTTAACTTCTGAACTTGTTAAGATAAGAGACTAATGAACTGTGTATAATCCATTTGTCCTTTTACCAATGCAATATAGTAGAGAAACTAGAGACCTGGTCCCACTTAGATTTAAGTTTAGGCTCTTCCTAGTGTTTAACTTTAGAACCACGTCAAGGAAATTTAATCTTTCTGGATTTTAGTCAATTTAACAGTACGATGAAGAGAATGCTACCCAGCTTGGTGGACTACCCATTTATTCATTGAATAAGTATGTATTAAACACCTACTATGGGTCAGGCATTCTTCTTAGTACTAGTAGTGAGCCACAATACAAATGTTCTGCTTTACCTCCCAGAGGGAAAGATAGGTATATGAATTAAATAAATATCAGCAATGGTTCCTGGAACAAAGGCCATGCTCAATAATACACATTTTTCATTCTCTATCCTATTTTCTTCAAAACCGAGGCCTAGAATCAGGAGAATCTTTGCTTCTGAGAATCAGTATAGACTGGAAAAGGAAAGCATATAAATTTCCAGGGAAAGAACTTTGTGGAAGCCAGACAGAACCTAAAAAATTTTTTTTTCCTCTGTGTGCCCACCCAGAATGAGGTACGTGATGTAAAACAATAAAGGTAAGTGCACAAATACCTCTGACTACGTACTTCCCCAGGACAATATGTGTGGTCTCTTCCTTATAAAATATAGATGCAACACCAATATTACTTGTATTTCAGAATTTTTCTGTTGTTCGTAGAGAAATGTCACAGATATTTTGCGTTGCCATTGTTTCTTTGCATGACAGTTAATAAAGCAGAGTTAAGCGTCTCATGCCTCTAAGGTTGGGGGTGGGTGGTTAATCAAGAAAAAAATCTTATATCTTCTATTTTTTTCACCATCTGTGAAAAAGAGAATAAGAGTTTAAACAGAATTAGGATGCTCGGAGGAGATCATGAAGGCGTCCAAGAAGACTGAGTGAATCATTTATATCCCCCTCCCCCCAAAATGATCTGTTGATAATTGGGGGAAGAAATGAGAATCAATACTTTGCTAGGCCTCTTACATATATTATTTCATTTAATTCTCACAATATGCAGTCTAATAATATAAAATATAAATGATAATACAGTTGGCAAAAAAAAGCACCCACAATTTTAGTATAATTTGGGGTTATGCGTGTTTTGCCCCTGTTTGATTAGGAAGCCCATTTTCCTCCACTGTCTCGTAAGATTCACAGTGGCCCAGTAACCATTGTTATATAGGTCTGGAAGTGTTTGCTTAAGCTCTGTCTTATTTTGATCGAAAGTATACTTTCTTTAGTGTTGTGTAGAGCTGTTTGATGTGGGGAGTAATATTGAAGATATTGGGTGAATGTCATCAGACATCTATTTTAGGCCTGCTGCTGACTGCTACATGGAATGTGGTGAGCAAGCCACTTGATCTCACTGGGCCATGGTTTCCCCACCTATGAAATGAGATGAGATTAGAATAGATTACCTATAACAGTTTTTCAGCTCAACAAAGCCAGATAGGTCCTCAAGGTGTGTGTGTATGTGTGTGTGTTTGCGTGTGTGTTTAAATTAGTTTTATTTAAAGCTATGTAACTTCCCCACTCTTTCAGAATATTGGGAATATTCTGATTGTCACAAAAGCAAGGTTCTCCTCTCTCCTCAGAGATACATATTTATTATTCATGTACTCATTCTACCCCCGCCCCCCACATACCATTGGCACCAGCTCCAGGTAAAATGATGGACTAGGAAACAGGTGCCTATAGTTACAAATCTCTTTTTTCAGAACCCTGGATCCTCAATGATGAGAACGCATTCTATTCCCTTGTCTTCTTTATTCTCATCTCCTCTTCATGACTAACCTTACCTTCTCTCAGCTACCTGATGGCTAACCCAGGCTAATTTTTTTCTGAAAAATGTGGCATTATCCTTTACATTCTTATATTGTAATAGTAGAAATCAAGGACTAACTTTCAATTGCAATTTCAAGCTGTAATGAAAGCGAGGGCTGTGGCAGGGATGGGGAAGAAAGTTCAGTGAATTTGAGCTTTCTGGGCAGCCTCTATCAGATGACAGTGGCAAACATTCATGGATTTAATGAATATAAAGCCCCAAGAGAATGCCTGGCACATAGTAGGAGTTTAACAAATGGTAGATCTTCTTATTCTTATTCTGTAAGTTAGCTTTACATATTACATAATTTACTCAGTTCCCTGGTACGTCTGTCCTCTTTTAAAATCCCCTTGATGTCTTTGAAACCTGGGACAATGTTTTAGAGTTTATTTTAATGTATCAGTTCTACAAATGAACCATTTTTCTCTTGCACTTTCTTTTATCTTTCTCTGGCTCTTGCTAATCTTTTATTTTATTCTTCATTCCCATGTTTTCTTATTCTTTTGAATTTGTACCTTTTACATCTACAGAATTGCTACCCCCGAGTATTCCTATTATCCAGGCCATGCTTGTGGCCATGGGGTAAATTATATTCTCTTGCTCAGGAGCAAGTCTAGTAATGTGCAGAAACACCATATCTGAGGCGAGGGGGAGAATTTAATACATTTTCTAATCTCTTCTTCCTCTGTGCCCCTCCTCTGTTTTCCCTTGTATTAAAGTACTGAGAGTAAGGCTTTTTCTTTTTTCTTTTTTTTTTCCTCTTTTCTTTTCTCCTGCCTTGTTTGATTTTGTTTTGCTTTCTGTCAGCTTATGGGATGTATGATGGGCAAGAATGAGGGATGTATGATGGGCGAGCCTGACAACATAAGAGTAGGAAAACAGCAGAGGATCTTGCGTCCGTTGCTGACTACCTGCATTCACCCACTTACATGAAATGTATTATTCACTTCTTTGAGAATGAGGTCAGCTGCCTGTGGTTTGATTGTATTCCTTCCCAGGTCTTTGGCTTTCTCATGCCTAGTGCTTATTTCCCCTCTGCTTTTCTTCCACTCATCTCCTTTTCCTAGGTCATTGTCCATCTTGCCTCTAGATTGGTAGCAGTTGTAATGATGGTGACGACAGTTTGCTTGTTGTTCACAAACTCCGTCAATCTTAATTCCTGCATGAGAGCTATGCATGCTTTTCCTGTTAGGATTGCCATTTGACGGACACTGACCATAAAGCAGACAGGGGCAAACCACTTCTTCCTGTACTACCCTGGTCAAAAGGGTGAAGACTGAGGCCCTTTACAATGCATATCACACTCTATTTTGCAAATGTGGACTCCTCATGTAAGCTGCGGCAATATTTTCCCAGGACTAAATGCCAAAGGTTTATAATATCACTCTACAAATCTGCGTAAACTGACTGACATTGTGTTATACAACTCTTGCCTTCTGTGTAATATGATATTTATTTAATTCCTTTACTTTTTTTAACTTCTTCCTTTTTTTTTTCCCCTTCTCTGGCAGAAATGGTATAAGGGGAAAGTAAAGAGCTGGTTTGGATGTTTTCCTTCTAGTAGGAGGAGTATGTCTTAAGAGAGGAAACAGGTGTTGAAGTGCCTCTTCTTTTCCTTACCCTTACCCTGCTCTTTATTTTCCCCCTGTCTTCCTAGTTGGCAAGAGAGTCTGGCTTTTATGCATAAGATTTACAGGAAATATTTCTTCCTCAGCTGAAGAAATACTCAAACAGCAACAGAGACAGACTTGAATGTCCCACCAACAGCAGACCTTCTGGTCCAATCCAGTCTTTCTCACAAGAGAACTGAAGCATGAAGGATGTTTCTCATAAGTTTTAAAATTACCTTTTTTTAAAATGCGTATGTATTTTTTTTTTCAACGTTTTTTATTTATTTTGGGACAGAGAGAGACAGAGCATGAACGGGGGAGGGGCAGAGAGAGAGGGAGACACAGAATCGGAAACAGGCTCCAGGCCTCCGAGCCATCAGCCCAGAGCCTGACGCGGGGCTCGAACTCACGGACCGCGAGATCGTGACCTGGCTGAAGTCGGACGCTTAACCGCTGCGCCACCCAGGCGCCCCGCGTATGTATTTTAAGGTGGTTGGGGGAGCAGGGAGAGAGGGGACTGAGGATCCAAAGCAGTCTCTGTGCTGACAGCAGAGAGCCCAATGCAAACTGTGAGATTATGACCCGAGCCAAAGGCAGACGTTCAACTGACTGAGCCACCCAGGAACCCCTAAAATTACTTTTAATGATCACAGCACTATCCTTCTTGGAGGCTGGCAGTTTTGGTTTTGGTTTTGGTTTGTTTTTAGTTTGTGTGTTTGCATTTTTTCTCTTCACTGGCTTAATTTTTGAGAATTCTGTCATTTATTCTTCCTTTTGCCATTTTCGAAGGTAAGTAGGAAGTTCTACTCTTAGGTTATCAGGCAGGTGGCCAAAAGATACAATGCCTACTCCATCGTCTAATTGGGAAATAGTGGTAAAGGAAAAGATGGTGTCAGGACATTGAGTTTATTCTTTGTCCAAACACCAGGCCAGTACATGAGATAGTACACATAATAAAGCACTAAAAAAAGAACAAATGAAATGATATTAGAGAGAAACAAAACTGTATCCCATAAAAGAGAACATGAAGGAATGATTGGGGGCAGGTATTATTTTGGTGGTTTGAGCTTTCTCAAAGCACTAGAAAAGTGCTACTCTTGGTACTTAGAATGTTTTTCCCGGGATAAGCATCATGTCCTGGGAACTTGTTTACAATGCCCCATCTCAGATCTTCTGAATCAGAATATGCATTTGACCAAAAAGACCAGTACTTTTAAGCACTGCTAAAAGCAATTGGTACTTATTCTTCCTGTTTCTGCCTTTTTGTGCCTGGCCTTTTTACCTCTATCTGCTCTTTTATTTCAGTACGTCCTTACTGAAGATTTTCATCTGACTTCTTAGCTGCTGGATCAAGCAGTCTGTTTGAAATAAATTGCATAATACCAAGAGGGAATCAGCATTTAGCTAGCAAAACACAATTCTTATGTCAGGCTAAGTATCTCTAGGGATGCTGGTTGTGTATGCTGCTGGGTACTCTGTGGTTAATAGATATTTTCATTCTTGAAAGGCAGAAATTATATCAATGTTTCTCCATTTCCTTGGATTTAAGAGTAACACACACCAGGATTAATAGGTCCAATTTTTTTTTTCAAACATTAAAATCTGCTGTATATTGTCAGAACAATAAACCATTTACTCTCTGAGATCTCCATGCTCAAGAAATAGTGAGACAGTTGTTAACTCTGGTCATAAGATTAAATCTTCAAAATGATACTTGCTGATACATTCTTTGCCAGGAAATATCACCATTTTCTTTGCTGGGTACCATGGGCTAACAATGAACTCTTACAACCTGACCTATTGTTTGTTATTGCTTAGGCCAGGAAAATACAATGAAAGCATCCAGAAAATTCTCACCAGCTGTTTTCCCCAAGTGCCATGACACCATGTTTGTTCTGCATATTACCATATAATTAAGACTCTAACTGGTTGGCCGCTGAGCGTGTTGCTGTCTTTCTAGAGTATTACACTCAGTATTCAGTTCTAGGGGCTGTTTGTTCAAGGTCTTAACTCCCATGTAATATTAGAATAAGAAAAATTTAGGATGCTTTTCCTCCATAGAAGGAATAACTGATATATTAACTGGTAAATTAAGATTGTGTACAATTGAAATAAAAATAAAAACCTCTTTGGTTAAGTAGGTTCAACTCTGGGAGAATTAAAATTTCTTTCATTGTGCCATGTCTGCCACTGTGACTGGATTAGCTGTGGTGTTCATAGTTCAGTGTTTTAAACTTTTAGTCATTAATTGTACAGCAGAGGATTTGATCAACCTAGCAGAAATTTGATTTGATTTTTTTAATGTTTATTTATTTTTGATAGATAGAGAGACAGAGTGTGAGCAGGGAAGGGACAGAGAGAGGGAGACACAGAATCTGAAGCAGACTCCACACTCTGAGCTATTAGCACAGAGCCTGATGGGGGGGGGGGGCTCAAATTCATGAACCATGAGATCATGACCTGAGCTGAAGTTGGATGCTTAACTGACTGAGCCACCCAGGTTCCTCTGATTTGATTTTTAATAGAATAAAAAAAAAAAAAAATACATCTTTCTGTATGTCAGGGGAACTCAATGAACACAATAGGTATGCAAAAATACTTGTTCTATTTCTTGGATTATCAAAAAAGAGAATGAAATTCCACCCTGATCAGTAGTTATGCCTAAAATCAAAGTGCTAGAATACATGGGAGTTGTTTCTTTTCCTTAACATTAAAGATAATGCATCACGCTAGAAGAAAAATTCTAACATCAATAGTTGATTAATCCATTTCTAAGAGATCTGTCTTTGCCTAGAGCTATGTTGATTGACCTTCAGGGTAATTTTAAACCCCAAGCACCACATTTGAATTGGATTCAAAACACACATCTTTCTTACTGAGCACAATATTCTTTTCAATTCAACAAGAATTTATCATGTGTCCACCATTATGGTAGGCAAGGAGAATGCTAAAGACGGAAAATATGATCCCTCCTCTCAAGAAACATGTTATTATTTCATAAAGTAATTAGAGAGAATCTGAAAGAATACATAAAACCAAGACTTGTAAGTAGAGATTAAGTTGTTATCTCTTTCCAGCCAGCTGGCTCTCCTTCTTCATGTCCTCTTTTGCAAAACAGTACTCAAGCTACCCAAGCCTCAAACTCAGATTTCACCTGAATTCTGTCCTTTCTCTTCTTGCTCTATCTCACTAACCATCAAGTCCAGTTGATTCTACCTTCTTAATATTTCTTGATTCAGTGTCATTCTTTCTATCTCTTAATGCTGCTACTTTAGATTGGTCTGCATTACCTTTGCCTTGGGCCATTGCAATAACCTTTTAACTTTTTAACTGGTCTCTCTGACTCTGGCTTACCACCTAAGTAACTTCCTAAAACATATATTTAGAATTGCTACTGCTGTTATTAATACTCCCCACCACTTACAAGGTAAAATTCAGAGCCTGTATTCTAGACTTAGACCTTCAGTTTTGTCTCCATCAACATGGAAACTAACACCATACATTCCCACCAAAACATATTTAGCTCTTTCAGCATCTGGAGTTTTTCTCATCCTACTCCCCTTCCTAGAGTGATCTTTATTCTCATTTTTTTTTTTTTTCTTGACAACTAACAAAACACCTTTCAAATTTCCATTTGAGAAAGTATCTTCTAATCATTTTCCAAAGCAGAACTGACTTTCCTGTCATTTGGACCCCACCCATAGGCTGGGCACATTTCTACCCTTATTCCTACTATATCTTCCCAGTCAATTTTAAGATAGGCTTTAGATGTTTGTCTTGCCAGAACCTAGAAGAATTAGAAGAATATAACAGTGTCACCATAAGGCAAATGAGAGAATGAATGACAAATGAGTGGTAACTAAGTGAATGGTCAAAATATGATATTCCTGTAGAAGAATATCTGAGAAGAGGCTCACCTAGTATATTAGTTTCCTATTTCCTATTGCGCAAACTGTGTGGCTTAAAATAACACGAGTATATTATCTTAGAGTTTTGGATGTCAGAAGTCTCAAATGGTCCAACAAGGCTTCATCTTTCCTAGAGGCTCCAGAGGAGAATCTTGCCTTGATTTTTCCAGCTCCCAGAGGCTACATGCTTTCACTGGCCTTTGGCCCCACATCATGCTGACCTCTACTTCTGTTGTTACCTCTACTTTGTTCTGTTGTTTCCTTCTCTAAGTGGTATACCACCCTCTTCCATATTTTGTGGAATTTTTTTTATTATGTTGGGTCCACCAATGTGATTCATGATAATCTCTCCATCTCAAGGTCCTTTATCACACTTACAAAATTGCCATGTGAAGTAACAAATTCAGATTCCAGGGATTAGGATGTGCGGACATTTGGGGTGGGGGGTGGCATTCTGCCTACCACACCCAGGGTTAAGCCATGTCTTAGATATTGCATATAGTTTCTAGGCCCATTGCCTGAAAATTAGATGGAAAGTAACTTTGCAGGCAGGAGATGGCTGGTGCTAAAGAAATTATAAATAAAACAAGCAAACAAAAACAAAGACCAATTAGAGTTCACAGGTAAGTTTACGGGCTGATATACATGCCTGTACATGCCTGATAAACAGTGAGCATGGGTACATGCCTGTAGACACACATAAAATCATCCCTGATCCATCGCCAAGATTCAGTCCTTTCACTATTCTCCCTGGACTCCACTTTGTCCTTGCACTTTTTCTAAACTTTTCCTGAGATGAACCTTAGCTTGATTACATGTGATATGGTGTCCAAATGGAGGTGATTTTTCCCAGCTGCTTCCCACCTAAAAAGGTTTCAGGCTAGTAAAATTTTCTATTTCTGCAAGCTTGCTTCAGTCTTCTCAACACAGCAAGGGACGCTCAGCTCTGTCCTATTCAGAAGTACCTCCAGAAATCAGGTGGGCACTTGAGAGAAGAATGTGATTCTCTTAGTTTGAGTATGGTCATGATTTTACAAAGAGTTACTTGCTTGTCATTCCTTGAAAAGCCTCAGGAAAATGGTCAAATTGAATCCAAGCATCCTCATGGCCTGAAATTCAATTTGCTCATTGATATATGCCTCCCTTTAAGATTCTCCATCTCTTCTCTAAGGTCACAAGTTATTTGGCTTAATTTTAACTACAGTTTTGTTCATGCATGGCTGAAAGCTCCTGTGATGCTATTGCACACCTTCATTTCCTTGGCTGAGGGATAATTGTGAGTCAGTCAGACAATTGTTTAATTTCTCTGCTTCTATTCCCTTGAGACCTGGTGGCCCTCTCTGCCCCTATGAATGCATCAGCTCTCTCTACACCAGGACTCTGAATCACCTAAATGTGTGTTTGTGCAGTTATGTGCATGTGTACACATATGTGTTCATGTACTGAGAGCCAAATGTCTTTTCTTTTCCTACTTAATAACTGGATCCAGAATATAATAAGACTGTGTTCTGAAATATCAGCACTAATCTTCTTGCCCTAAAGGAAATGGTGTTTGGAATCTTGAAAGTTCGTTATCAGAATAAACCTATGTCTCTATAACTAGGAATCTCCTTATATCATGAATACTCATCATGCACATGTCTTCAACTGACAAGACAATGACTATCAATCATAAAATTTCCAAGTTATGCAGATGTCTCTCCTTCTACTCTGTACTGTCATGTGAATGGTACACAAAATGTTGACAGCACAGAAGTGAGACACCTTACTGGGTCACTCCCCCTATATGCTAGAAAACACAAAGACATGTTTCTCACTGGTTTTAAGAACAGATTGTTACTCATGCAGGAATCAGTTAATAGTGATTAGACACTACATGGTGGGACATTGGGTGAGGGTGAAAAAGTGGCATGAGGTAACTTTCTAGCAAACTCAAATTTTGAAGTGTTGACTGAATTTGATTTTTGTAGAATGGCTAACAACCCGAGGGCATTATCCAGAGCTGCAGTTATATATCAAGAAGTTCTCTGAATTTGGCTAAGCTATTAGGGATAGCATTATCATTTATAGAAAATTCCATGAGTTTTTAGAGTACATGGAGTCCTCAAGCAATATGAAACACACAGTGAACTAAGAGATAGGCAGTGTTTGGTCTCTGGAGAATGACAGGTTGTCTTGACCCAGGCTGGATTGAAGCTGAGGTTCGATATATTGCCGAGCTGAGTTTTTAGATCACTAAGTAATCCCCTCTGGCTCATCTTTCTGCTTAGTCTGTGTCAGTTTTTTTAAAGTACCTGAATTACATTTTTATGTTGCTCTATAAATAAAGTGATTGTGACATTTTTAATACATTTACAGTTCCTGTAAGTCACTGCTCCTTTCACTTAATTGAAAGGTGGGTTGGATCCCTTGAATTTGGTAATATGGTATCAAATTGTGTTCAAATCCAACTCAAATAAACAAGCTCCTTCAAATTTAAGTACAAATGAAACATTAGGGCTGTTCAAGTCATAATTCAAAAGTATCTTTATTCAAGGAATTTATATCATTATATAAACTATCAGAGAAATCCACAACCAAATATAAATAAACTGTTAGCTCTTATAGCCATCCCATTTTATTTTTCTTTGTTATTCAGGATCCCAATAGATTGTCTGGCATGCATTTAATTATGCATTCAGTGAACATTAATTTATGACTGTTATAGGACTATTCCAGGGCTTGGAAATATATAAATATCATTGTCCCCTTTTTTATGATGAGCTACATAGAAAAAGCTATGGGACAATGTAGGATAGTCCCTCTGTCTAGTCTGGAGAATAACAAAAGATTTCCCGGAAGAGAGGATTCCCGATCTGAGCCTTGAAAAGGAGTAAGGATGGGAGGCAAAGGAAAGGGAAAAATCAAGGATCAAGGGAAGCAATACTGCTTAGAGAAGGAAACGAGGTAAGAGAAGAGGAAAGCCTTGGAGGTTAGGATGATGTCACACAATAACATGATAAATAAAATATTGTCAAACAACATTGCATTGCCTTTTTCTTTAGTAGCCCATACCTTTCAACTCTTTCTAAATGCAATATGCTTTAACTGTACCATATTAACAAGATGAACTTCTGTGCCTTTTTGGTTATGAACCTCTTATCACAGTTTTTTTTTTTCCTTCTTTGTGATATCCACACTTTTACTTTCTTTCTGGTGTAATTCTGGCAAGCCACTTGTTGTGTCTTAGTGTTTCTGTCTATGTTACAAGGCTGAATTTTAGCATTAGAGATTTATCTGCCATGCTTCCAATTCAATCTCTTATTCCATGAGTCTTGGGTGCAGCTTATCCATAACAGACCTTCTTTTTTCAAATAATTTGATGTGCTTTGGTCAGTATCAAGTTGACTATAGGAAGGGTCCAACAGGGGTGGGGGTATCTAAGCTTGAACAAGTTGCCGAAGCTAATAACTAACCACCAATTTTGCTTATGTATTTCCTTTTTTTATTTATTTATTTTTTTTTTTAAATTTTTTTTTTTCAACGTTTATTTATTTTTGGGACAGTTTTGGGACAGAGAGAGACAGAGCATGAACAGGGGAGGGGCAGAGAGAGAGGGAGACACAGAATCGGAAACAGGCTCCAGGCTCTGAGCCATCAGCCCAGAGCCCGACGCGGGGCTCGAACTCACGGACCACGGGATCGTGACCTGGCTGAAGTCGGACGCTTAACCGACTGCGCCACCCAGGCGCCCCTGTATTTCCTTTTTAAAGTTTAAGACAAGGAACCAAATGAGCCTTCGGCAGAGAGAACAGTTATGTCAGGTTTCCCACCTGTTTCTGGATCATGAACAATGTGAGCATGCTAGACTGTGCTAAAAACAAAACAAACAAAACAAAACAAAAACAGGGGCGCCTGGGTGGCTCAGTCGGTTGATCGTTCGACTTCGGCTGAGGTCATGATCTCACTGTCCGTGAGTTTGAGCCCCGCATCAGGCTCTGTGCTGACAGCTCAGAGCCTGGAGCCTGCTTCCGATTCTGTGTCTCCCTCTCTCTCTGACCCTCCCCCGTTCATGCTCTGTCTCTCTCTGTCTCAAAAATAAATAAAACATTTAAAACAACAACAACAACAACAACAACAACAACAACAAAACCCACTTGGTTTTCTAATAATTATGCAACGAATGCCTTGATCATTGCACAGTGGAAACAATCTCATGACAGTTCTATCCAAATGTTTTCATATTCTCATTATAAAAAAAAAGAGAGTAAGAGAAATACAGTGAAGAAAAATGAATTTGTCCAGAAAGAAAAGAGGTGAACCACACATTTGAAAAGAGAAGGTAAACTTCTAAAATTCAACTTATGCCCTTCAGGTAGATCATTTTACTCCTCACTCCAAAATCTCTAGGGGCGCCAGGTGGCTCAGTGGGTTAAGTGTCCCTCTGGCTCTTGGTTTCAGCTCAGGTTATGATCTCACTGTTCATGAGTGTGAGTTCATGCCCCACATCAGGCTCCATGCTGACAGTGTGGAGCATGCTTGGAATTGTCTCCCTCTCTGTCTGCCCCTCCCTTGCTCGCTCTCTCTCTCTTTCTCTCTCTCTCAAAAATAAATAAATAAACAAAAACAAATCTCTTCCATAAGTAACATAGCACACACAGATGTGCTTTTTAAGTACAAACATGAAATCAAAGACGAGGTGTTGTATCTGAGTCTTTTCTCCAGATAACCACTTGGCCCCTCCCTTACCTCCATTCAGTCTTTACTTAGATACTATCTTCTTATTGAGGTTTTCTTGGCCCTTTATTTAAAATAAATAAACTGTGTCTTAAATACAAACTAAGGGTTGCTGGAGGGGGTTTAGGTAGGGGAGTGGGCTAAATGGGTGATGGGCATTAAGGAGGGAACTTGTGGGGATGAGCACTGGGTATTGTATGTAAGTGATGAATCACTAAATTCTACTCCTGAAACCATTCTTACACTATATGTTAACTAACTTGGATTTAAATAAAATTTTATAAAATTAATAAAATAAACTAACTCATTCAACCTCTCCATTTCCTTTCTTGCTTCGTGTGACTCCATAGACAATCTGTTTAACAAATTATATATTTAACTTTTTAATTTTGTAATATACCCATGCCCCCCTGTCCAGCTAGAATGTAGTGTCTTGAGGCATTAATATGTGTCTCTTTTGTTCACTGCTATATCTGAAGCCCCTAGAACAGCACCTGACACATGGTGGACACTCAATAAATATTTAGTGAATGAGTGATCAGTTGTTTTAGAGTTATTTGCACCTTTTAACATTTTTTTCAATGAAATTTGTGATCATTTTTTCCTTACATTAAAAAAAATGAGCTAAAACTTGTATATAACCATGAAATTGTGAATAGAAGGGCTATTGTAGTAAGAAAGATGAGAAGTACCTTAAGTAATTGATCTTAGAAGGTCTCCATTAATTTTTTTTAAGGGAGAGATCTGATTCAAATAGGTTAGATTTAATGTAACTCTCATGATTCTTGGCATTAGGAAAATGGATTTTAAAAGGATTTCCAACAAAATTCTTTAGATTTCTTGTGAAGTGTGTTCTGCAAATATGCATATAATGGCTTAGTTCAGTGGAGAGGGAGTGTGGATCTTGTGAATATTTTGCTTCTGTTTTTGGAAGCCTTTTATTCTCATTTAAATCGTTTTGATAATAGCCTCACAGTTGTTCCCCACTGTCTGTTAGATTTAGAGCTTTTGGAGGAAGCCCAGAAAGAATGAATGAGTAGGCAGAGTGATAATTGATTACATATATAAGCAGAATATTGTCAATTTATTAATTTCTGGTTCATGCCAGTTTTTCAAGGGGTGGGGAGTAAAGGCATGCTGGGACCTGGATGGGTTGGTTAAATAGGCAGAAGAGAGCCTCTGCTCCCCCAACTGTGTCTAGTTCAACCTGAGAATTCACATAGACTTTATCATTAACTGCAAACCATAAGGCTGAATGAGGAAGGAGAGAGAGAATAGAGAGAGGAGGAGAATTAGTCTTCATTATTTTTTGAATTTCTTAACGTTTATTTATTTTTGAGAAACAGAGACAGAGAGAGAGAGAGGAAGAGCACATGCACTTAAGTCGGGGAGGGGCAACAAGAGGGAGACACAGAATCTGAAGCAGGCTCCAGGCTCCAATCTGTCAGCCCAGTGCCTCACTGCTGGGCTTGAAACCACGAACTGTGAGATCGTGACCTAAGCTGAAGTTGGACGCCTAACCAACTGAGCTATCCAGGCGCCCCACTGAGCCACTCAGGTGTCCTTAGTCTTTAGACATCTCTTAGACAGATTTTCAATTTTGGTATGTTCATGTGTTCATTCATTTATTCAACAAACATCTTGGATTGCTTGCTCTGTATCAGGCACTGTGCTCTACCTAAGCAATAGAGGAATCCATTCGTTATTGGAAAAATATGTTTTAAGCCCCTATTAGTGCCAGGCCCTGTTCCAAACACTAATGACAGAGAACTGAATACATCAAAGTATCAGCTTCTGCTGAGCTCATGTAATATGAACAGAGAATGACAACAAGCAAGTAAACTAAAATAAAAACATACAAATATCAACAGATGCTAGCAAGTGCTACAGTAGAAAATAAAGCCAGGGAAGTGGAATGAAGTGAGGGTATGGAGATGAATCCAAGAGGAAACAAATGGTGATATTATTTTTAGGGGTGGTTTTGTACTTGAGAAAGATAGCTCTATTGACAAATGTGAGGGCCAGTTTGGACAGTGGTGAGAAATGGGGGCTGGTGGTTAGGTATCATTATAATAGTGCCATGCTGAGGTGGCAATGGCTGTGACGGGAGTGGCAGTGAGGTAAAGAACAGTTTATATAAATATATAGATCTATATATGTATTGCATATATATGTATGTATGTATACATACCTATGTATCATATACATGTATGTATACGGATTCATATAGAAGATAGGTAGATAAAAGATAGATATAGGGTATAAGTTTTTAAAGTATACTAGGTAGGCCTCAGTCATGCTTTAAATCTCTGTTGAGCAACTGCTTGATCTGGGCAATGCGCTAGACAGTCAGACATGTGGTTTATGTGTGTAAGTATACAAGATTTTATGTAGGAAGGCCTGCTTTGTATGAAGCAACATGGACTGTGTCTGCCACAGAGGATACTTAGCAATTCCATGAATTGTGCCTGTCATGTTTTATGTGTTTTCTCAAACAAGATAATTACTTTTTAGAGTATGTTAGTAAAGGAAAATATATTTCCATTTTAGAGTCAGGTTTTTATTACATAAGCAAGTTTTCTTTCCTGGCAGGACACAAAGCCTGGTCAGCCATACTTTTACTGAAGGTAGTCATAAAGCCATCAGACTTTGAATAAAGAAGCAATCGCCTTGAGGAGAAGTGTTAGCTTATATATAATTAAAAACTCTACTGACTGTTTCCCCACCCAACTACCCCGTCAACAATTTAGCTACCAAATCCACACACACACACACACACACACACACACACACACACTGACACACATTTTTTAAAAAGATTCTTTAGTACTGATGAGCGTCACTTCAAAATACTTTCTCTTCCCATTAGATTGGATTACTGAGCCGAAGAGTAGAGAGTTTGTCCCTCTCTGACCAGGACATTGATGAGCCTCATAAATTAAAATTTATGTCTTCCCTTGTTACTGATGTGCCACCTGGCTCTTTTGAATTATCACAGCCACCAAATGAATTTTATAGTCCATTGGGGGCTGTCCATGCTTGTTAAGGTGATATTTCCAACTCTGGCGTAGCATGGAATCTCATCTCCTCCTTGGCAAATAATCACAGTGCCCCATCAGCTATATTTTGCTCCTTGCAGTTGTCCCTAAGTTTCATATCCTATACTTCTTATAAGGCCAGTCAAAATATGACATTATAATCAAACCCTAACAGACCTGTTGATTATCTCTATTATGTATCATCTTCAGACAACACCAGACTCTGGTTTAGTGACATATATTCCCTAGATGAGCTCTATTTCAGTTTGGTTTTTCCCTATTTCTATTTTTTACTAGTTTCTATTATTTTCTATTTCTCTTTCTTCCCCTATTCTATTTAAATCACATAGTTTCACTCTATGACTGAGATTTACTTACATCATCACATTTAATTCTTTTAAGACTCTATAGACCGGTATTTCTATGTCTATATTATAGATGCAGTAAGGTTGCTCAAGGTCATGCAGGTAATAGGAGAAAGGCCAGAATTCAAATTGTAATAAAGGATTCCAAAGGCCGTGCTGTATCTGATACTGCTTCTTAAGAGCGCCCCCTATCCCTTCATTTCTTTTTTTTTTTTTTTTTAATTTTTTTTTTTCAACATTTATTTATTTTTAGGACAGAGAGAGACAGAGCACGAACGGGGGAGGGGCAGAGAGAGAGGGAGACACAGAATCGGAAACAGGCTCCAGGCTCTGAGCCATCAGCCCAGAGCCCGACGCGGGGCTCGAACTCACGGACCGCGAGATCGTGACCTGGCTGAAGTCGGACGCTCAACCGACTGCGCCACCCAGGCGCCCCTCCCTTCATTTCTTCTAAACCTCCTTGTAGCATCTCAGCATCTCACAGCAAACTCTCCTGGGAAAGGAGAACACACGACAATATTCACTTCAGTGTCTTTCCAACAATTTTATTCTAATTCATGAAAGCAATATGAGAAGGTAAAGAACATAAAATTTTGACTTACGAAATTTGGTTTTGAGTATATGGTCTTGAGTACAGTTTTGAGTATAGTTCTGGCACTAACTAGTTGAGGCAAATTCCTCTCAAGTGAAATGACATAATACTTACAGTATCTTCGAGTTGTGAAAGGATTAAAATGAGACTGCTTACAAATGTCCATGACAGTCTGATTGACCCAAAGGCATAAAATGGCTGAAAATCAATTGTTTGGATGGAAGGGCCCTGATGAAATGTTTTTCAAGTTTCTGCAAATCAAAATCCTGGGAAATGTCTGGGTCCCTGTCTTTCCTAAACTGTGTTTATACAAGTCACTCAATATATTGTTCTTAAGTAGGCTTTTCCCCTAAAATATACTGAAGTCAAGTTTTGTTGTTCACAACCCAGAGAATCTGACTAGTGCAATACCCAATTTATAATTCCCCTTGAATCTGATTCCCATGGTATTTCAGTGAGACAAGATTCAAGGTAGCTACTATTCTGAGGCCAAAATGGCTAAATTGAGAAGATCATAGGCAAATAGTTTGCTTATGAAACTATGTAGTTGTCTCGTCTATATTGGGTGTGGAGGTATCATATTCTGTCCTACTCATGACATGACATCCCTCAGTTGGCCATAAACCTGGCACAAATCTCACTAGAAGGAACTCCAGAACCAGCAGTAAATTAGACCTGAAGTAGATTCTGAGGGATAGCTCTAAATGATAAGTATTCCCTGAGTTTTCCTAACTCCATGGGTGCCTGCATTCAAGGAACTGAAACAGATAGTAAGTTCTCAGATTGGTTGATAATTAAGAGCCACTTTGATCCTCAGCAATGCTGTCTTCATTGATAAGGAAAAACAGAGGTACATGTTCTAACAACTAGGTATCAGGTAAAGAGGTAAAGATTCTCTAAGTTATTTACCTTTTCTCTCTAGCAAAGTTTGCCTCATGAGGAATTCTTTAAAATACTTAGTATACATATTTTCTTAAGGTAAGCCTCAACTTTTGGATTAAAAAAAATAAGCAATGGTGTGTGTGTGTGTGTGTGTGTGCGCGCGCGCGTTCACGCATGCATGCATGTGAGGGTTTTGGTTCCGATTTTTGATTATAGTAAAATTGAAATTCTTCTGAATTTGGTTGGGAGATGACTGGAGAATATCTGATTGCCCAGAAATCAGTGTCACTATTAAACTGCTCCCTGAATGGATTATTTTTTTTTATTATTTTATGCAGCATAAGCAGTATACTTGAGGCTATACCATATGTGAAGAAATGAATATTCCCTTAATTTACAGAGATATTTGGTCTACTAAGGCTGCGATGATTTTTGGATAATACATAAAGTTAAGATCCAGATGGCTGGCCAATATTAAAGATCTATTTTAGGCATATAATTTTCAGGTCTTAACCCATGGCCCCTTAGCCAAATCCAAATGCAAGTTAGTTATTATCTGTTTCTCTAAATTCCCTTAAACAGTTTCACTTGAATACACCACTCTTCCCTGTTGATGGGTGGCTGTGCTGTTACTGAGGTTAAACATCTGCCAGGGCCTATCTGAAATGTGACATAATGGATACTAACCATCTTTCACTTACCTCACCAGTTATGTGAGACTTGGGTAATTTGTAATTCGAAAAAAATAAATGACAGACGTTTATGTCACATGTCACTTAATTGAAAGATGGCATGGAAGTTCAGCATTTCATAGTTTTCTAGAAGAAAAGAAAAAAAAAAGAAGAGAGATAGAAGAAGGCAGTTAAATGGAGAAGGGGTAAAGTGAATATTCCATTCAGGCCTGTTGACTACATGGCTCTCATTTATGGCTGCACATTAGAATCATCTTCAATACTTTATAAAAGACCAATACCCTGGTCACAATCTAGACCATTTAAATGAGAATCTCTGCAGGTGGAGCCTGAGCATTGATATTTTTTTTTTATTTATTTTTAATTTTTTTATTTTTTTTATTTTTTTTTAATTTTTTTAACGTTTATTTATTTTTGAGACAGAGAGAGAGAGACAGAGCATGAACAGGGGAGGGGCAGAGAGAGAGGGAGACACAGAATCTGAAACAGGCTGCAGGTTCTGAGCAGTCAGCACAGAGCCCGACGCGGGGCTCAAACTCACGGACCGTGAGATCATGACCTGAGCCGAAGTCGGACGCTTAACCGCCCAGCCACCCAGGCGCCCCAGATATTTAAAATAGCTTCTTAGGTGATTCTAGTCCATACTCAGAACTGGGTACACTCAGAATTCCTATCTCAAGTGACTTGATGATGACTATCACAATCTATCTCCTATTTTATGTCCTTAGTCTTAGAGAAGATAATGCTGAACACATGCAAACTTTACAAGTAAACCTAACCTAATAATTCAGAACCATGCAATAATGTTGTTTCCTCCGAAGCATTCTTACCTTCTTTTCATATGTAAAACAATCAGTACTCTTAGGTTGTTTCTGTGCTTCATTTCCCTTCTTTTGTAAGAACTAATATAATTCCCAGCTATTTTAAATCTTGTCATAACAGTTAATCCCACTTTTAGTTCTTTTGGATGACTGCACAGCCACCTGGAAAGAAAACAACATATTAATTGATGAGACAAATCAGAGTTCAAAATACCTCTTGAGTCAGGAGCTTCCGAAGACTTTGAAAGAGATCAAATACATGTGAGTTTGTCCAGTGAAATTAGTATGGGACACAGCCGATCCAGTTCTGCCATGCCCTAGTGCAGCAGTGTCCGTGTAATCCTCTGGACCTCACCCAGCAAGCTCTTCCTCATTTGATCCTTACTCTAACTCTCTGAAGTAGGACAGATTGAAGATCATTATACCCATTTTATTGATAATAAAACTGAACTTTAAAGGTGGTCAGTGGCTTTTTAAGTGTAATTCTGCACTGTATGCATAACACAATGCTGCTGTAAGTGGGATGCTTACTTTATATTTATACTGGCATTTGCTTGTATGTAGAAAAGCTATTGGTTTTTATATGTTAACTTTACACTCAGACTCTTGTCAAACTTCTCTTATTGGTTTAATGCTTTTGCAGTTTGTTCTCTGGTTTTACAGGCCCATAAATATACTATCTCTAAATAATGACAATGTTGCTTCTGGTTTACTATTAGTACATACCTTATTTGTTTATCTTGTCTATTTATAATGATCTCTTAATTACAGAACAGTGTTAAATATTTGTGATACTAAATATACTTGGTGCTAACTTTAACACGAATACATTGAAATGTTTTACATCTAAACATGATATTGGCTTTCATTTTGAGAGAAAGAAATTTTATGTGTGTGTGTTTATTATATATGAGCTTGTAGGATATATGCACATATAAAGTGCAACATTAACAAAAATCCAACTCTTAAAACTCAACAACTAAAATGCAAACTACCCAATTTAAAAAAATGGGCAAAGGACTTGAATAGACTATTCTTCAAAGATATATAAATGGCTAATAAACAAGTAATAAGATTGTCAACATTGTTAGGAAAATGCATGAGGGAAATGCAAATCAAAACCACAATGAGATACTGCTTCATACTACTGGGATGACTATAGTTACTTTAAAATGGAAAATCAGAAGTGTTCTAGAGGATATGGAAAAATTAAAACCTCATATATTGCTGGTGGAAATGTAAGATGGTGCAGCCACTCTGGAAAACATTTTAGTGGTTCCTCAAAAAGTTAAATATAAAATTAGCATATTCCCCAACAATTCTGCTCTTGGATATACCTCAACCTGAAGATGTTGTTAAGGATTATATTACCCCCCTCCCTCTACTCCCACAAATTCATATATGAAAGCCCTAACTCCTGATGTAACTACGTTGTAGCTATATTTGGAGATAAGGACTTCAAAGAGGTAATTCAGGTTAGCTGAGGTCATAATGGTATGACTCTATTCCAATATGACAGGTGTTCTTATGAGAATAAAGAGATTCCAAGATTGTATATGCACAGAGGAAAGTCCATATGAGGACAGAGTGAGAAGGCAGCTATCTGCAACTCAAGGAGAAAAATCTAAGGAAAACCAATCCTGCCGGAAACTTGATTCTGGCCTTCCAGCTCCCAGAACTGTGAGGAAAAAAAAAAAAATCCTGTTCATGCCACCCAATCTATGGTATTTAAAAAAAATTTTTTTAAACGTTTATTTATTTTTGAGACAGAGAGAGACAGAGCATGAACGGGGGAGGGTCAGAGAGAGAGAGAGGGAGGCACAGAATCGGAAACAGGCTCCAGGCTCCGAGCTGTCAGCACAGAGCCCGACACAGGGCTTGAACTCATGAACCACGAGATCATGACCTGAGCTGAAGTCAGACGCTTAACCGACCGAGCCACCCAGGTGCCCCCTATGGTATTTTTTTATGGCAGTCTTAGCAGACTAATATAGATGTGTAAACAACTCTTGTACATAGTATTTTATAGCAGCAGTACTCACAAGAGCCAAACTGTAGAAACAACACAAATGTCTACCGAGTAATAAGTGGGTAAATGAAATGTGGTATCTCCATACAATGGAATATTATTCAGCCATAAAAGGAAAAAGTACTACATACTACATACTACAACATAGACAAACCTTGAAAACATTACACGAAATGAAAGAAGTCAGACAGAAGGGGTCATATACTGCATGTTTCCATTTGTATTCAAAACCCGAAATAAGGCAAATCCATAGAAACAGGAGATTAATGGTTACAGCAGAAGTCAGGAGGGGGATGTGAGAAATGACTGGTTAATGGTTATAGGATTTCTTTTGAGGTGATGAAAACATTTTGGAACCAGATAGAGGAAAGTATTCATTGCCCCTCATTGTTAATATACTAAATGCCACTAAACTTAAAAAATGGATAAGATGGTGAATTATATGTCATGTGAATTTTACCATTATATAGTACCAGGAGGATTTTTCATAAGTGGCAAAGACTGGAAGGTTTTGTTTTGTTTTGTTTTGTCTTATTTTGTTTTGTTGTGATAGTGGGGGGTAAAGAGGGGGTAGTTCAAGAAAAAAAGAGTGGGCCTTTTTTATTTTTATTTTTATTTTTATTTTTTTATTATATGAAATTTATTGTCAAATTAGTTTCCATACAACACCCAGTACTCATCCCAAAAGATGAGTGGGCCTTCTTTTCTAGCCTTTTTCTATACTGAACATCGTGCTAGGTTCTCCAGAGGCTTTTGTTTTTGTTTTTGCTTTTTAATTTAAGGAACCACTCAATGAATTTTCACTAAGCATAACTTTGCAAACGACATAGAAATCATGAACAGAAATTTACCAGCATCCAGCAGCCCTTTGGTACTCATTCTAGTTGCTATCCCACCCCTAGGGGTAACCTCTTTTCTAACTTCTATTATCATACATTGGCTCTGCCTACTTTTGTTCTTCATGTAAATGGAATTATACGCTAAATACCTTTTGCCTGAGTTCTTTCTCTTGGCATTATAATTGTGAGATTCATATTACTACATTGTATATTTATTCTTATTACTGTGTAGTATTCTATTTTGTGAATTGTGAAAATACCACAGTGCAGTTTTCATTCTTTCGTTTATAAGCATTTTGGGTAGTTTTCAGTTAGAGGCTTTATGAATATTTCTGTCCTTCACATTCCAGTATTTTTCTTTAAATTATGAGTGTGTATCAATAGAATATATAGCAAGAAGTAGTCTTATTGAGTGGTAGAATGAGTGTACTCAGGTATAGTAGATACTGCAAAAAAGTTTTCCGAATGGATATACAAATTTATATTTCTGCCAACAGCTTATGGGCTTCTGATTGCTCCGATTTCCCTACCGATCCTTGGTAATTTCTGTTTAATTTCAGTTATTCTGTTTTGTAGGTATTGCTGTGTGTTGGGGTTTTTAATTCCCATTTTTCTGAAGACTAATGAAATTGACCACCTTTTATGTGTTTATTGGCCATTTGGATTGCCTTTTCTGTCAAGTTTTGTTAAATCATTTGGTCAAATCTTCTCTATTGGATTATGTTTTTAATTGATTTTTTGAGTTACCTTTGTATAATGATCATGATCTCTGAGTCCTTTGTTATAAATGTATTTACAAATATCTTCTCCTAGTCTATTGGTTGCTATTTAATCTTCTTTTTGATGGCACGATATATATTACAACTTTATTCTGGCTTAGTTTTGCTTTGCACCCAAGTTTTGCAAATATCAGTATAGATTGAAGAAAAAATCTCTTACTATGCTTCTTCTGCATTTTTCAGTGTTTTATGTATTTGTGAATAGTTTCCCATTCTTATTTATGGGTTTTTGTGGGTTTTTTTCCTCTTATTTTATTGGCTAGGTTAAATAGTACTGTATTAGTCTTCTTCCCCCCCCCAAAAAAGTACATTAATTTATTACTGGTTTTTTTTTTTTTTTAATTTTTTTTTTTCAACGTTTATTTATTTTTGGGACAGAGAGAGACAGAGCATGAACGGGGGAGGGGCAGAGAGAGAGGGAGACACAGAATCGGAAACAGGCTCCAGGCTCCGAGCCATCAGCCCAGAGCCCGACGCGGGGCTCGAACTCACGGACCGCGAGATCGTGACCTGGCTGAAGTCGGACGCTTAACCGACTGCGCCACCCAGGCGCCCCAATTTATTACTGGTTTTATAGTTTTTAATTTGCTAATTTTTATTTGGCTTTTATCTTTATTAATATATTCCTTTTGTTTCTGTTAATTTGTATTGTATTGCTCTAATTTCTTTCATTGAATAATTAATCCATGTATTTTTGCTGTTTCTTTTCAAGAGATATAAGAATTTAATTATATAAATGTTCTTTCAAGCACAGCTTTCTTTATATCCTTTGGGTAGGATACATAAGGTTTTCATCATTATTATTTTAAAAAGTAACCATCTGTTTAAAATAGTGACCAGAATAATTTAGGAAAGCAAAATCTCTAACATGAGTAAGTTGTCTCAGAATATTTTTCTCTTTTAATTCACAAATTCTCTACCAATGTCACATGTCTTCATTCTTTTAGGTTCTGCCTTCCTGATCAGCAAGAGTTGCACATGCTCCCCATCAACTTGGCAATGTATGGCCTTCTGTGGTGGTTTAGCTTTTACCCACCTATTTTTACCTATGTCTTATCCATCTCTTCTCTGCCCACATTCCACCCTGAAGCCCATCCTACCTGCCCCTAAAGAGATGGCATACACCGACCTCCTCTGTGCTGTCTGTTCTCTTTCTATTCTCCTCGTCCCCAAGGAAAGAGTCCTTGGGGTGCTACTGTGGCTCCCATGCAAGGGATCCCACTGAGACATTGCTTTTGATCTATGCATTAATGAAATATTCTTTACAAGTTTTGAGCCAAAATTGTTATCTGCTAGTTACACAGGAGGTGGGATATTTTTCTCCACTTTTTGTTTGTCTTCTAGCTTTCAGTGGGCTCCATGGGGAGCAGATAATTGTCCCTATCTTGCTATCTTCACCCAGACTTCTTCAAGTATTAGTTTTACAGAACACTTTTACATATGTGTTCTAATCCCAACTATTCTCTAAGGTTACACTGTCTTTCATTTATAGGTACAAAGATATTAGGATTTATTCTCTTAGTAACTTTCAAGTATTTAATACAGTATTAGCAATTATGAATACAATGTTGTACATTAGATCCCCAGAACTTACTCATCTTCTGAGTTTTAAGTTTTATTTATTTATTTATTTTTGAGAGAGAGAGAGAGAGAGAGAGAGAGAGAGAGAGAGAGAGAGAAAGAGAAAGAGAGTGTGAGAAGGAAAGGGGAAGACAGAGAGAGGGAGAGAGAGAATCCCAAGCAGGCTCTGTACTGTCAGCACAGAGCCTGATGTGGGGCTTCAACCCCTGAAACTATGAGACCATGACCTGAGTCAAAACCAAGAGTCAGACGCTTAAGCGATTGAGCCACCCAGGCACCCCTGGAACTTAGTCATCTTTTAACTGGAAGTTTGTATTCTTTGACCAGTATCTCTCCTTCCCCCAGCCCCTAGCACCTCGTAACCACCATTCTAGTCTCTGTTTCTATGAGCTCAGCATTTTTTAGATTGCACATATAATTGGTATCATATAATATTTATTTGTCTCTATCTGACTTACTGCATTTATGCCTTCAAGTTCCATCCATGTTTTTGCAAATGGCAGGATGTTTTTCTTTCTCATGTCTGAATGTCTATCTCCCTATCTATCTATCTATCTATCTATCTACCTTCCTATCTATCATCTACCTATCTCATATCTTTTTTATCCATTCATCCAGTGATGAACACTTAGGTTGCTCCCATGACTTGGCTGTTATGATAAATGCTCAGTGAACATGGGAATTTAGGTGTTTCTACAAGGTCCTGTTTTCATGTCCTTTAGATAAATATCCAGAAGTAGGATTGCTGGATCATATGGCAATTCCATTTTTAATGTTTTTGAGGAACTTCCATACTGTTCTCCATAGTGGCTGCACCAATTTATATTCCCGCCAACAGTTCACAAGTGTCCCTTCTTCTCCACATGCTCACAAACATTAGTTATATCTTGTCTTTTTGATGATGATCAATCTAGCAGATATGAGGTGATATCCCATTGTGGTTTTGATTTGCATTCCACTAATAACTAGTAATGTTGAGCACCTTTCATGTACCTGTTGGCCATTTGTATGTCTTCTTCGGATAAACTTAATCATATTCACTAGTACATAAGTATTCAGATGCTGAGAGGGGAAGAGTGTTTCAAGTAAAAAGAGTGAGGATACATAGTGTTTTTGAGGATATGGGGTACATTTATTACTACTGGAGTATGTGGTTAGTGAAAGAGAAACTAGAAATGGTGCTAGAGAAGTGAGTAGTGTGTGTGTATGTTGTGGAAGGTGGGAGGATATTGACTACATTTGAAATAAAGTGAAAAGCTATTAAAGAGTAATAAGAAGGATGCCATGTAAAATTGTGTGTTTTTGAAATGCTGCTCTGACTGCAAGTAGAAAATGTATTTGAGGAGAGTAACACCAGTGATAAAGAGACCAATTAGGAGAATATTTTAGTGCTCTGAGAGAAATATAACGTTGCCTTGAATGACAGTGGTGACAGTGACAATGGAGAGAAATAGAAAGATTTGAGAGATTTATGAGCTAGATTCCATAAGATTCAGTTATTGATTGGATTGAGGGGCAGACAGAATGAAAGGAGTCAAGAATGACAGCTTAATATCAGACTTGAGCAACTATGGAGATATGATAGTTAGAAGCAAATTTGTTAAGGGCGAGAATTTTAGCTTTGACATGCTGATTTTCAGAAGTGCCTGTGTATAAGCACATAATTACATAGTTGGATATTCATGTGTAGAACTCAGGAGACATCTGGTATGTGCATGTGTGTATGTGTGTGTGTTAGTCATCTGTATATATTTGGCAATTGATGCCATGGGACTAGAAAGAACTGTCCTGTGAAGTTTCTAAGAGTGAGAAAACCGGAAGAATCAGAACCACACTTTGAGAAGTACCAATATTTATATAGTAAGTACAGGAAACAGAGCATGCACAGGAGATTGACAAAGAGCATCCACAAAGGGTGATGTCATGGAAACCAGGAAGTATGAGTAGTTCAAGCTAAGGCATAGAGCCAGATAGGAATGCAGGGTGGCATTAGATTTGCTAGAGAGACCTAAGGATGTTGAAAAGTCTTCCTTTCCTATTCTTTTAATTTTTCCATTAAGACAGATGACATCTATAGTGTCTTCTTTGATTTACCTTTGTTTTTATACTGTTTTCCTTGGTCATTTGATTTTATTCCCAGTTCTACCAAAGGGTATTGGCTCCATCCAACAAAGCACACCCAATGGTTTTTGTGGTCATAAGATTGTCTTGGAAGGGGGTATCAAGGGTTTATTGCACATCTTTAGTAGATATTTCTGTAAGATCTAGCCCTCAGAGTAGTGCATCTATGACCAAAGACATCTGTCTCTTGATGATATTGGTCAACTCATATAGCATTACTTTCATAAGTTATTATGAAAATAAAATGTCTGGATTTCTACTCTTAGCAAAGACCCCAGCTCCTCAAGGGGTGAAGAGGTAGGACAAAAGGAAATAAGAAATTCTATGTTGTCATTCTAAACATACGTGGAGAGATTGTAGAGGAAATGGACATTGTGGTTAGATGTGCAAAAAGCACAGTAGAAAAACTACTGGTTATTCATAGGGTAAGAGAGCTCACAGATGTTATCACACTCCCATCTAATCCCATCAGATTTTCAGGCACCTGCCTGAAATTGCACTTTACTTAATTATTTGTTTGATAATTTATTTGTTTGGAATTGACTTTTAAGTAAACATTGTGAGTTATATATTAAAGAAAATATATTTTTGTTGTTATTTGTAGTAGTAATAGGAAGAAGAGGAGGAGGAGGAGTTGTCACATTGGAATTTTTGTTCCCAAAAGATAGATTGAAGTCAGATCTATATATTTTTTAACTTCTAGTTTAATTCTATAGGCACTCAAGTTTAACATTTTTTTCTCAAAAAATGATGATTTTTAACTAAAGAAGGAGGATTGTTGATATTGTTCTCTCTTCTAATCTATGTCCCACCCCAGTTAATCTTTTTTGTTTCCTCTAGCCTTATGTTCCTTAGCCATTCTGATTGTATATATAAAGGAGGAGGTGGGGTCCATGATATTGCTACTTTTTCCTTTCTGGGTCTTGATTATTTCTCATTTTATTTTTTCACTTCATTACCATGTTTTTACTTTTCCTACTCCATCTCACAAAAGAGAGAAAGAGAACTTTTTGTTTTAAAAAAAGAGAAAAACCTTTGAAAGGATACTACCTCTGTCACCTCACTCTCACTTTTTAAATTATAAACTAAAATAAAATTTGGCGTATTGATAAAAGCTTCCAATGCTGCTGCCTGCTGCTTCCTGGTGATTAGGTGTGAGAAGGTTGCCTTTCTCAGTTCAGATAAAAAATATGCAAATGATGATATTTAAACCAAAATGACAGTGTAGTAGAAGAGGGAGGGGCACATGTTTTCACCTTTTTTCCTCACTCTTTCTCTTTTGTAGGGCTATCTAGGGAACAGCGTATAAGTTCTTGGATGCGGAGTTGACAATTAAGGAAAAGTTCATACACAACTGCACACGAGTTCTCCACCTGGAAAGGAAAACATTCCTGACCTTGGCTCATCTATTCTAATGTGTTGCTTTTGTATTCAGATGATGCCTTGGGCCTGTGACTTTTCTGCATGAACAGGAATCTAACATGTGTTTAGCAATTGTTATAGGCCACCCTTTATGCTGAGTGTTTAATATAACTTTTTATTCAATTCATAAAATAATCCTGTAACATAGGCATCCTTATCCTCATTTTTATATGTGAAGGAACTAAAACAGTGCTATCACGTATCCAACATTAACATATCAAAATCACTCACTAGAAAGTGAGAGATGAAGGGTTGGATCTCTTTGACTTTAAGTTATACACTATTTTCATTACACAGGAAAACAGACAGATACGCACAGGGTGGAAACTAAAGAATGGTCAATGTCTTTGTGTATGAGCTAGCTGTGTCTGAGCACAGCTGAAGACTAAAAAATTATGTCATATCTATTTTAATGATTCCCCATCATCAACATGGATGCTATCCAGAGAAAATGTACAAATTTCATATAGAAACTGGAGGGGATGTAGGAATAACTTCTAACTGGCATGCATAGAGACTCTGTGGCCATGCCATAGAATCCGAATCTAAGCTTTGAATTTCCATCATATACTCTGATATATTTATAGTCACAGTCAATTTAATGTGTCACCTGATAAACCGATGGCAGTCATAAGTTTTAAAATGTATACAGGCCATGGATGGGGTTTTCTAGTATAAACAAGAATCTAGGAACTGTGACTTCACAAATGTTTTGTATGTTTTGAAACTTAATGGGTAAAGGAATAGGGTGTGAATGTAGTTTACTACAGACTTTGGCTGGATGTGATGTGTGAATTTTCTTGCATGTATCTAGAAGTGTGTTTCTCTGCACAAATAGGCTGCAGGAAGAACTGGAAAACTCGAATGGGTAATTTTCCAAACAATAGCTGATTTTGTTAGGTGAAAGGCACTCAGACTGCTCAAATTCTAAATTTCCATTCTTAGGATGCATTTAGTCTTAAGTAACACTAAGATTCTAAGGATAATTCAGCTCTTGAGATACAAGCAAGTTCCCTGTGAAACTCTGAGGTCACATGCAATCCTTACTGGATCCAGAACCAGGCAGGGAAACTCATTTTGTCCCTGGAAAAGCTAATACTAACTGACCTAGGATTACATTTTCTCATATTCCTGAGAACACTTAAACATTACATATTTAATTAAAACTTTAGAGGAAGCGGGAGAAAGATAGAATGTGGTACAGCCAAAGGATCAGGTGTGTTTGCTCCTTTGGGAAAATAACTGAATGGCTACAGCACTGACACTTATGATGATGGTTAAAGGGCCGCATGTCCTGTTCCTATCTCTGGGCCTTATTATTCAGCAGCTTCTAACAAAACTGTCTTTCTGTGATTTCTTTTCTCACAAAAGTTCAGTCCTTCAAATAGAGGAAGGTGGCAGTTTATCTCTGTAGTTTAAAAGAAAATATTTGAGTAGAATTGGACATCTGTGTCTTTCATTTTGGTATGTGGAAGAGACAAAACAAGGAGGAGACAGGAGGTATGGATAGCTGGAACTTTGCCTGTTGTGAAGACCATGGAAACCCCAGCAGCTTCCTCTAGAGACAATGCATCTCTTTATTCTTTTATCAAAGAGAATTCATCATGTTGAAAGTCTAAACTCCTTTATGAAAGAGAGAGACCTGATGGTGTTTTTTTTTTTTCCTCTCATCACTCACTACCTTTTGATGTATGAGCCTTTTGAGAAGTAGGTAGCATGAAACCAGAAATCTAATACCATGACCATCCCTGCCCCACTTCTTTCCTTCTTCCACCCACATGCTATGGGCAGAATTAAAATGAAATCTTGTGAATTTGGAGTATGATTCAGCAGGTTACATATGAGAGAGAAAATGGAAGTGGTCATCAGCTATCAAGTATAGTTTCATGTTACTGACTTTAGATTGTCTATGAGATACAAATGAGATGCTTCAGTATACAAACTGACCTAGAATCTACTGAACGTATTTCTAATACTTGTATTATTATGATTCATCATTTTGAGGATTCTAAGAGCAACAAGGTTACAAGGTGCCTTCGTGCTCTTTGTCCTTACCATTCACTTCAGGTCATAAAAACCACCAGATTCGTCAGTAGTCATGTCTCTAACTCAAATTTGTGAGGACTTACCAGTCTTATGTCAATCACACCTCCCTTCAAGCATATGTGCTAAAAGTTAAATGAGAGACTGGTTCCCTGCTCCTTTTAGCATTAGTTAGTTCTGATCTTGAGCAAGCAAATACTGTTTATTGTGACATCATTTGGTGTACTACAATTCAATTTCATCACTAAAGAGTCAGAGTTAGTGTAAAATTCCACTGGTTTAAGGATATGGTTCCCATGAGGACTACACTTACTTCAGATAGCAGCTGTGTATTGGGAGTCTCCTGGCCACTGTCACTTCCAATTGAAGGGCTTCAAATTCAGGGACTCTTATGACCCCTTTAGGTCAATAATTTGCTATAATACCACAAAGAACTCAGGAAAGTGTTGTACTTACGATTAAAATTTTATTGTAAAGGATAAAAATCTAGGCCAGCCAAATGAAGAGATACATAAGGTACAGTTTGGGAGGCCTCAAAACTCAGAGCTTCCATGCCTTTTCCTCATGAAATTAGTGTGGGTCACCCTCCTGGTGCATCAGTGCATCCATTAACCAGGAAGTTCTACTAAGCCTGTGTCCAGAGGGTATCTTGGGGTTCAATTGATTAAATCATTGGTGGCATGTTGAACTCAATGTCTAGCTTCATTCCTCTCTCCAGAGTTCAGCCTGACTCAAAGTCCCAACTCTCTGATCAAGGGGTTGGTCTTGCTGATGACCATGCCCCAGGCCATAGCTATCTGGGGGCCTATGTAAGTCTCATTAGTGTAGTCTCATTTATGAGCCAAGGGCTTTATGAATAATAAATACTCGACAACTCAGGAAACACCAAGGGTTTTAGAAGCTCTGTGCCGGGAACCTGGAACAAAGACCAAACAAATTTTTTATTATACAACAATGTTAAGTCTAGATAGATCTTAAATATTATACAATTATAAGAGTGTTTGTTGACTGTTAATTACAATAGTTGTTTAGCAGAAACAAAATGAGCCCCAGAACTGAGGTCTGTGGCTTCCAGTGATGCCCTCTGCTCCCCATGTCTCTCGTTTCATTAGCTTATAGCAAAATGCCCTCCTAGAACTATCTGTAACACATGCATATTGAACTAGGTGATTTGAAATTAAGCACAAAGTAATTCAACATGCAGTAGGGTTTTCTCTCTTCCTCTTTCTCTTCCTATGCTACAGCCAAGAGCCCTTTTACCTCATCAAAATGGAGAGATAGTAAATGTTTTGAGGGGAACAAGGCTATTGAATGCATATGATTCATGTTTTCTGGAAAAGGTAGCCCAAGTTTCTAGAAAGTATAGCCAAGTTTTCTGAGTAGTTTTTGAAAGACCCTTGACAGTTTATGCCATTTTCCATTTTGTGATGTTTTTATTCAAACCAGTAATTCCTGCATAAAATCCTACATAATGGTTTGGTTTTCACGAGGACCTAGAGAAAATGGCTTGTCCTTCATAATACATTAGTTAGAGCCATTTTATCTCACCTATCATTCTTCAAGGGAGAAAGACCAGCACTTTCCATTTTCTGAGAATCCATCAATCTAGTCCAAATGTCTGGGTGGAGATGGTACTTAACTTGTTCTTTCTGAACTTATTTCTCTTGTCCTAAATGAAAAAACAAATTTTTGTTGTCTCTCTGCTGATCCAGCTGCAGGAGACTTTCAAGAGCCAGACCTGATATTTGCTTTCACAAACACATGTGGCTGTATTTACACATTAGCAGGATTATGTGGTTCCTAGTGACCATTTGTGCTTGAAGAAAACTGTGGTTATGTTCAAGGCCTATTTCTATTTTGGCCTGATGTCACTTGTTTCTACCTGCCTGCCCTCACTGAGATGCTAAGCTTTCTTCTTATTTCTCTTCGTCACCCATCCATCTTTCCTTTTTCTTCTAATTTCCATCATCCCAAATATTTAAAGTATAGTGAGAGATTTTAGCTTTCAGTATTATTAAAACATCAAGATCTTCACTCTTATCCATTCTATGTAATACTGCTACTTTTCTTTTATTGAAATATAACTGATATACAGTGTCACATTAGTTTCATGTATACAGCATAGTGATTTGACCTTTTTATACATTGCAAAGTGGATGCTTCAATAACTCTAGTTACAATCCATCACCATACAAAAGTAATAAAATATTATGGACTATACTCCCCATACTGTATGTTACATCTAATGACTTACTGTTTTACAACTTGAAGTTTGTACCTCTTGATTCCCTTCACCAATTTTGCCCCCACCCTATTTCCCCCTCTGGCAACTACCAATTTTTTTTTTTTTTAATGTACCTATGACTCTGGGTTTTGTTTTGTTTCCTTGTTTATTTAGTTTTTTTAGATTCCACCGTTAATTGAAATCACGCAGTATTTGTTTTTCTCTGTCTGACTGGATTCACTTCATTTAACATAATATCCTCAAGGTCCATCCATGTTGCAAATGGCAAGATTTTTTTTTTTTTTATGGCTGAGTGGCACCATTGTGTGTGTGTGTATGTGTGTGTGTATACCACAACTTCTTTGTGAATTCAGCAATCAGTGGACATCTAGATTATTTCCGTATCTTGGTTATTGTGAATAATGCTGCAATAACCAAAATGAGTGCTGCATATATCTTTCCAAACTAGTGTTTTTGTTTTCTTTGGATAGATACCCAGGGTGGAACTGCTGTATCATATGGTGGTTTTATTTTTAATTTTTTAGGAAACTCCATACTTTTTTTCCATACTGGCTGTATCAATTGCAGTGCCACCAACACAATGCACAAGGGTTTCTTTTTCTCTACATCTTCACCAACACTTGTTATTTCTTGTCTTTCTGATGACAGCCATTCTGACAGGTGAAAAGTGGTATCTCATTGTGGTTTTGATTTGCATTTCCCTGATTGGTAATGTTGACCATCTTTTCACGTGCCTTTTGGCTCTCTGTATGTGTTATTTAGACAGAATGTCTATTCCAATTCTCTGCCTATTTTTTAATCAATTATTTTGTTGTTATTGTTATTGAGTTGATTTTTTGATATTACCCCTTATCACATATTACTTGTAAATATCTTCTCCCATTCAATAGGTTGCTTTTTAATTTTGTTGATGGTTTCTTTCACTGTGCAAAAGCTTTTTAGTTTAATGTAGTTTCACTTATTTTTGCTTTTTTTGTCCTTGCCTTTAGAGGCAGAACCAAAAACAAAGAAGCAAGCAAACAAACAAAACATTGATAAGATTGGTGTCAAGGAGCTTACTGTCTGTGTTCTTTCAGGAGTTTTATAATTTAAGGTCTTACATTCAAGTCTTTAATCCATTTTGAGTTAATTTTTTGTACGTGATGTAAGATAGTGGCCTAGTTTCATTCTTTTGCATTTAGCTGTCCAGATTTCCCAACACCCTGATTGAAGGTAATATCCTTCCCCCTTTGCATATTCTTGCCTCTTTTGTCCTTAATTAATTGACCATATATGCATGGGTTTTTTTTCTGAGCTCTTTCTTCTATTTGTCTGTTTTTATGCCAATACTGTACTGTTTTGATTACTATAGCTTTGTAGTATAGTTTAAAATCCAAGAAGGTGATACCTCCAACATTTTCCATCATTCTCAAGATTGTTATGGGTCTTTAGGGTCTTTTGTGATTCCATCTGAATTTTAGGATTATTCATTCGAGTTGTTTAAAAAATCCAATTGGAATTGTGATAAAAATTACATTGAGTATGTAAATTGCTTTGGGTAGTATGGACATTTTAACAATATTAATCCTTTCAACCCATGAGCGCAGAATATATTTCCATTTATTTGTGTTCTCTTCAATTTCTTTCATTGATGCTTTATAGTTCTCAGTGTAGAGGTCTTTCATTTCCTTGGTTAAATTTATTCCTACATATTTTATTGTTTTTGTTGCTATTGTAAATAGGATTGTTGTCTTGATTTCACTTTATGATAGTTTCCTCTTAGTGTATAGAAACACAACAGATTTTTTGCATATTAATTTTGTACCATACAACTTTATGGAATTCATTTGTTCTAACATTTTTGGGTGGGGTCATTAGGGTTAAACACACACACACACACACACACACACACACACACACACTGTTATGTCATCTGCAAATAGGGGCAGTTTTATGTCTTCTTTTGCAATTTGTATGCCTTTTATTTTTCTGGCCTAATTGCTACGGCTAGGACTAAAACACTCTACTGAATAAAAATAAGGAGAGTGGGTATCCTTGTCTTATTCCTGATCATAGAGGAAAATCTTGTAGCTTTTCACCATTGAGTATAATATAAATTGTTGAGTTGTCCTATGTAGTCTTTATTATATTGAGGTTCATTTCTTCTCTGCCTTCTTAATTAAGAATTTTTATCCTAAATTGATGTTGAATTTTGTCAATTTGTATTTTATGCATCTTTGAAATCGTCATTTGATTTCTATCTTTAATTTTGTTAATGTGATGTATCATGTTGGTTGATTTGCAGATGTTGAACCATCCTTGCTATCCCTAGAATAAATGCCACTGGATCATGGTGTGTGATCCCTTTTAACGTATTGTTGAGTTTGATTTGCTACCAGTTGGTTGAGGATTTTTGCACCTATATGCATCAGGAATACTGGCCCATAATTTTCTTTCTTTAGTTTTTTTGGGGAGTGGGCGTGGGGGGGGTCTTGATTTGGTATCCAGGTAGTTCTGGCCTCACAAAATGAATGTGGAAGTGTTCCCTTCTTTTCAGTTTTTTAGAAGAGTTTGAAAATAAGAGGTATTAAACCTTTTTTTGAATGTTTGGTAGAATTCATCAGTAAAGTCATCTAGTCCAGGACTTTTGTTAACAAGGTGATTTTTTTATTACTGATTCAATTTTCTTACTAGTAATCGGTCTTCAGATTTTTCTATTTTTCCTGATTCTCACGGGAGACTGTATGTTCCTAGAATTTTTTTCATTTCTTCTAGGTTGTACAATTTGTTGGTGTATGATTATTTACAGTAGTCTCTTATAAAACTTTGTATTTCTGTGGTATCAGTTGCAGCTTTTCTTTAATTTCTGGTTTTATTTATCTGACTTTTTTTTTTCTTGTCATATCTAGGTAAAGGCTGCGCAATTTTGCTTATCTTTTCAAAGAAACAGTTCTTACCTTCATTGATTTTGTTTCTATTGCTTTTTTTTTTTGTCTCTATTTCACTTACTTCTGCTCTGATCTTTACTATTTCCTTCCTTCTACTAATGTTCAGCTTTATGTGTTGTTTTTCTGGTTCTTTAAGGTGTAATGTTTGATTGTTTATTTATGATTTTTCTTGTTTCTTTGAAGTAGGCCTGCATTGCTATGAGCTTCCTTAGGAACAACTTTTGCTACATCTCATAAATTGTGGTACGTCATATTTCTGCTTTTGTTTGTCTCTGGGTGTTTTTTTAAAAATTGCCCCTTTGATTCTATGATGGCCTAGTGGTTGTTCACTAGCATGTTGTTCACTAGCATGTTGTTTAATTTGTTTGTTTGTTTGTTTTCTTCTTTAGTTGATTTTTAGTGTCATACAATTGTAATCAGGAAAGGTGCTTGAAAAGTTTTCTTTTTGAATTTATTGAGACTTGTTTTGTGTTGTTTAAGGCCAATGTTTTCTTATTGATTTTTCTGTCTGGATGATCTATCCACTGATGCTAGTGGGGTGTTGATGTTCCCTACCATACAGTATTGCTTTTGATTTTCCCCTTTATGTCTGTTAATATTAGATTTATTTATTTTTGTGTTCTTATGTTGGGATATAACATCTTTATAAATGTTATATCTTTTTGTTGGATTGGCCCCTTATTATTATGAAATGTCCTTCTTTGTCTTTTTTTTTTTTTTTTTTTTTTTAATTTTTTTTTTCAACGTTTATTTATTTTTGGGACAGACAGAGACAGAGCATGAATGGGGGAGGGGCAGAGAGAGAGGGAGACACAGAATCGGAAACAGGCTCCAGGCTCTGAGCCATCAGCCCAGAGCCTGACGCGGGGCTCGAACTCCCGGACCGCGAGATCGTGACCTGGCTGAAGTCGGACGCTTAACCGACTGCGCCACCCAGGCACCCCTCCTTCTTTGTCTTTTAATACAATCTTTGTTTTAAAATCTATTTTGTCTGATAGGAGTATACCTACGCCAGCTTTTTTTCCCCCCTCCCATTTGGATGTAATATCTTTTTCCAGATATTACAGCCTTATATTTTTAGGTAATTATTGATAGGAATATATTTATTGCCATTTTGTTAATTGTTTTCTGGCTGTTTTTTAGTTCTTCTCTGTTCCTTTCTTTTTGTTTTTGTTTTCTTTTCAATTTTTTTGTTTTTGTTTCGTTTTTGGTTTTTTCTTTGGTTTTTGTTTTGTTTCCTTCCCCCTTCCCTTGTGGTATAATGTCTTCTTTTAATATTATGTTCATATTTCTTTCTCATTTTCCTCTGTGCATTTGCCATAAGTTTTTGCTGTGTGGTTACCATGAGGTTGACAAATACCATCCTATGTATATATTTTAGGTTGGATAGCAACTTAAATTTGTCCACCCCTAATTTTTTATGTTTTAGATCCCACATTTTACAGATTTTATTTTATGTACCCCTTAACTATAGTTTTAGTTAATTTTACTTTTTATCTTTTAACCTTTGTACTAGCTTTATAAGTTATTTACCTACTACCCTTACTACATATTTACCTTTTCCAGTGAAATTTTTATTTTCATTTATTTTCTTGTTATTAGTGCCATTTCTTTTCAGCATAAAGTCCTTTTAACATTTCTGGTAGGGCCATTTTAGTGGTGATTTGGCTTTTGCTTATCTGGAAAACTCTTCCATCTCTCCTTCAATTCTGAATGATAGATAACCTTGCCAGGTAGAGTATTCTTGATTGGAAGTTTTTATTGTTGTTGTATTTCTTTTAGCACTTTAATTATGTCATGCCACTCCTTTCTGGCCTGCAAAGCCTCTACTGAAAAATCTCCTTATAGCCTATGGGGTTTCTGTTGTACATCAGTTGCTTTTCTCTTGCTGCTTTTAAGATTCTCTTTCTATCTTTAACTTAAAAAAAATGTTTTTTGTTTTTTGTTTTTTATTTACTCTTGAGAGAGAGACAGAGGGTGAGTGGGGAAGGGGCAGAGAGAGACAGGGAGACATAGAATCCGAAGCAGGCTCTAGGCTCTGAGCTGTCAGCACAGAGCCCAACACAGGGCTCAAACTCACAAACCGTGAGATCATGACCTGAGCCAAAGTCGGCGCTTAACCAACTGAGCCACCCAGGCACCCCATCTATCTTTAACTTTTAACTTTTAATTCCTTTGTGTCTTGGTTTGGATCTCCTTTTGTTCATCTAACTTGGAATTCTCTGGGATGCCTGGACCTGGATGTCTGTTTCCTTCTCTGGATTAGGGGAGTTTTTAGCCATAATTTCTTCTAACTTTTCTGCCCCTTCATGTTCTTTTCTCCTTCTAGGACTCTTATAATGTGAATATTATGTTGCTGAATGCTGTCCTATTGATCTCTTAAGTTATCTTCACTTTTTCAAAATTCCTTTTGTTGTTGTTGTTGTTGTTGTTCTGTCTGGATGAGTTCCAATGCTTTGTCTTCCAGCTCATTGATCTGTTCTTCGGTTTCATTTAGTCTGCTGTTGAACCCTTGTAGTGTATTTTTTAGTTCAGTCATTGTATTCTTCAACTCTTTGACTTCTGTTTGCTACCTTATTAGTTTCCGTTTCTTGGTTGAAGTCCTCATTGTGCTCATCTATTCTTTTTTGTTTGTTTGTTTTACTTTAGTGTGTATCTTTATGACCACTACGTTGAATTCTTTATCAAGTAGATTATTTATCTTCATATCATTAGTTTTTTTTTCTGAGGTTTGATTTTGTTTCTTCACTTGGATATTATTTTTGTTTCCTCATTTTGCTTGGCTCTCTGTATTTTCATTTATTAGGTGAAATAGCTACCTCTTGCAGTCTTAAAGGAGTGCCCTTGGGTAGGTGGTAAGACTTCTTATTCACTCTTGTCCTAGTTCTTTTCTGTCAAACATTTGTGATTGTCTAAACAGCCTGATTTATATTTGATATGTCCCCACATTGTTGAAAGTATGTCAAGACCTGTCAGTGTTCCTTGGGAGGAATCTCACTTAGCATTTGGTTTCAAACAGATTCAAAACCGTCAGGCAGCAGCTTTTAAAATATGCAAATATATACAGACCTATGGGGCCACAGTCATACTCTGATGACCTCCAGCTTGGGAGATATAGTAGTATCACTTGGGCAAGGGTTGTAAAAATTGGGGCTGCAGATGAATGGATAAGGTCCTTTATAGGAGGCCTTTTTTTTTTTTTAACAAAAAAAAATTAATGTTTATTTATTTTTGAGAGAGAGAGAGAGCATGTATGAGGCAGGGGAGAGTCAGAGAGAAAGAGAAACAGAGGATCCAAAGCAGGCTCTGTGCTGGCAGCAGAGAATCCAAGGTGGGGTTCAAACTCACGAATTCACAGCATCATGATCTGAGATGAAGTCAGATGCTTAACTGACTGAGCAAACCAAGAGCCTCAGGGAGGCCTTCTTGAACTGTAGTAAAACCAAGAGAGTGTGCAAGGATGGTGTCTCCCTGATTACATTCCCTTGGAGTGCCTCCATCACCTCTAGATGTGTGGAAAACTTGAAGCCTGTCACTCAGGCTGAAGCTCTATGATAAGTAAATAGGCCTTTTTCACAAGAAGACTAGCGGTGCATGTGTCTGCTGTCTGTGGAGTGCACTGGGAGTGTTGGCTTGTCAAGAACTCTCTTTCTGTTTGTTATAGTTCCTTGGAACTCAATACCACTAGTCCCTTTGGCCAGGCAAATAACCGCATCCCCTAAGTGATTTTCACAGACACCCTGTCTTTAGCAGGACCACTGTAGAATGTGGGAGACAGGGACACTCACTGGCTTGTGAAAGGCAGCCAGCCAGAAAATGTCTTGTCTGGGTATACCAATGGTCTTCAGAGATGCTACAGGAAACTGTGCTGTGTGTGCATGCCCAGCAGACCAGGTTGGGGCAGGAAAATGCTGTAACTACCTATACTTGATGGCCCCTGGTAGGGTGCTGGGGAGTTTAAAACTGCTCTTGCTTCCTGACTTGAGAAGGGGAGTGGGAAAATGCCACGACCATTCACATGCAAAGCAATAGGAGGGTACCATGCCAAGCATGTCTGCCTGTGCTAACTGTAGGTGGAGAGTGGCACAAGTGTCATCTGCCAGCATCTCGTCTCCAGAGAGCCTCACTTGTTTCCCCTGCCCCTCCAGCAGATGCCCCCAAAACAACAAATGAATCTCCTTCACATACATTCCAGGTGCTTTTCTAATTGGTGCTTTGCACTGTATCCCAGGTCAAGTGAGATAGTATGCAAGTCTTTTAAAGTAGAATCTCAATTTTTTATAGCACTTTGGCCAGCAACTCCATTGTTTTTCTAAGCCAAAGAGCTCATTTCTCTGTTGCAGAGCTCAAGGGTCGGGAGTCCTGATGTGGGGCATTCACCCCTTGCTCCTCCAGGAAAATCTACAGACCGGTGAGATCCCTCCCTTTGTGTGTCACTGTACCAGGGGTGGGGATTTTGGTGAGACTGTGTGTCTGTCGTTCCTACTTCTCCAGATGTGATCCTTTTATCCTGTGTTATGGAAAACCTGTTTACCTAGTTTTCAGATCTATTCCAGAGGGAAATGATCCACATGTAGCTGTAGGTTCGGTGTGTCCATGAGAGTTTGGAATCTTCCTGCAATGCCTTCTTGGACCACTCTTCCTGCTACTTATTTTTTTTTCCATAAATATCACCAATTATGTTACTCGTCCCTGTGATAACTTGAAAATGAAGGGCAAATTTAGCCTGGCATTCAAGGTCTTTCATAACAAGATTTCATAACAAGATACTATTTTAAATGTGTATCTGCTTCTAAACTGGCCTATAAAGTGTTTCCTGGATTCCTGTCAGTATTGGCCAATTGCTTTTATTTCCACTGTATAAAATAATGCCTACTGAACTGATAAAATTTCATCATCTTTCAAGATCCAGCACAAATGCTATTTGTACCAGAAAATCATTTATTCTGTCCATCTGAACTTCTTTTCTTCTTTCCAGTAGAGTTTTACTGATGATAAACTATATGTTAGTAAGACCATTAGTTACTAGAAATACAATTGTGAATAATTTAGCGATAGTATTTTTTTTTTTTTTTTTTTTGCCTTCAGGATTTTTAAGCCCAAGGAGAGGCAAAAGAGAAACATAGCAATGTGCAAAGAGTACTATGAGGGAGGACCCACAAGGTTCTTTGGGTTCGAGGGGAACTTGGCCTAGTCTTCAGCAGTGAAAGGATTCTGTGAAAAAGTGACATTTATGCCAAGGCTGGGATCAGAGTTTACCAAATGTAGGAATGATGAATAAGGATGAGGGAAAAAGGTTCCATGCAGATAGAAAACATGTGTTAAGGCCCCAACATAAAATAAAATAAAGTAGGGGCGCCTGGGTGGCTCAGTCGGTTAAGCGGCTGACTTCGTCTCAGGTCATGATCTTGCGGTCCATGAGTTCGAGCCCCGCGTCGGCTCTGGGCTGACAGCTGAGAGCCTGGAGCCTGTTTCAGATTCTGTGTCTCCCTCTCTCTGACCCTCCCCCGTTCATGCTTTGTCTCTCTCTGTCTCAAAAATAAATAAACGTTAAAAAAATAAAAAATAAAAATAAAATGAAATGAAATGAAATGAAACAAAATACACAGAACATTTGAGGAATGGAGAGAATTTCCAAATAATATGAACATAAAACAAATTAAAAAAGTGATGGAAGCTGATACAGGGAGGAAGTAGAGTTTATAATAGTTGTTATCAAACTACAATAGCAACGTTGATCCAGTGGGAACCTGGGTATACAGAACAAGAAAGGAGAGACCTATAATTTGAAAATTTAGATCTGAGAATCTTCAGAATGCTGTGGTCACTAACTTAACAACAGAGCAGGATATGGCTCAAGATTAGTATGCAGGAGTGTGAAGCTAAAACATGAAGTTGAAGAATACCAATATTTAAGGAATGGTCCAGGAGTCTAAGCAGAAATGGCCAGAAAAGCAAAGGGAGAAAAAGCAAGAGGGTGTGATGGCACAGTAGGAGGAAATAAGTTAAAGATAAGCGAGAGTTAAATGCTCCTAAGAAGTTGTGTAAGATAAGGAATGAGAAGTGCCTATTAAATTTGCCCTAAAAGGAATCAGTGTGAGCTCTGGAAAAAACATCTTTAGTGGAACTCTGGGGGTATAGCCAGACTACCCTGGATTGAGGTGGGAATGAGTGTAAAATGGTGACACTCCAAGTGAGAGCTATTATAGGAAGATTGTGAAACAGTGAAAAAAAAAAAAGGACATTGGAAGCTAAAGGTAAATATGGGGTGAAAAAGGAATATTTTAAATTATGAAAGATCATATGTTTACATACTACAGAGAAAGGTCCAGTAGAAAGATTGAAATTGAAAATGTAGAAGAGAGGGAAAATTCTTGTAAGTCTCAGGGAAGAAAGTAAAGCAAACTAAGAATTAGCCTTAAACAGGAAGCTAATTAATTATTTGTGGCAACAGGAAAAGACAGAAAGTAAGGTGTGAATTCCCAATTATGTGCAGGTTTGGGGGTAGAGAGTTTGGGAAAATCTCCTTTTGATAACTTACACTCTCTACAAGTTTCCATTATATTTTACTTGTAGCCCTTTCTAGCACTTGATACACTGTCTCATAGGTTTGGGTTTACTGGCTCTATATCAACCATATTATAGATCAGTGCTGTCCAAAACATATAAAATGCAAGCCACTAATGTGAGCCACATATGTAATTTTAAATTTTCTGGTAGCCAGGTTAAGAAATGCTAAAAAAGGAAATTATTATTTTTTTTCTTTTTGAAAAAATGCTATTTATTTTTCAAAGCAGTTTTGGATTCACTGGAAGATTGAGCAGAATGTGAAGATTTCACATACATCCCCTGCCCCCAAACAGCCTCCCTGTTATCAACATCACCTATTGGAATGGCAATTCTGTTATATAATTAATGAACCTACATTGATATATCATTATCATCCAAAGCCCATAGCATTTACATTAGGGCCTAAGGACACAATTAATTTTAATATGTTTTATTTAATCCAATGTATACAAAATATTTATCATTCAGCATTTAATCTACATAAAAATTAATGAATGTTTCTCATTCTGTTTTTTTTGTTGTTGTTCCAAATATTGGAAACCTCACATGTATTTAACATTGTATTAAATCTCGATAGAGATCAGTCACCTTTCAAGTGCTCAGTAGTCACATGTGGCTAGTGACTAGTGCACTGAACAGTACAGATAAAGGTGGTAAGTACCATGAGAGCAGATACTGTTACTTTAATCTTACTTTATTTCATTTTATTTTATTTCATTTCATTTTGAGAGAGAGAGAACATGTGAGCGCCCAAGTGGGGGAGGGGCAGAGAGAGAGACAGAGAGAGAGGGAGAGAGAGAATCCCAGAAATGCTCCAGGCTATCAGTGCAAAGCCCAGTGCAGGGCTCAGTCCTATCATGAGATCATGAGATCATGAGATCATGACCTGACCTGAGATCTAGAGCTGGAGGCTTAACTCCCCCCAACCCAGGGACACTCCCCCAACTCCCTGCCTTCCCTCCCCCCCCACTTTCCTCTACTTTTAATCTCTTTTGTTCCCTCAATGGTTGTTGAATTAAAACTGCATAAGATGAGAAACATCTATTAAAGTAGTCATAGGACATTCAAGAATTTCTAAAAGAATACTTAATTGATCCAGTAAATAAAAATCAGCAGTGTCTATGTAGTTTTTGTCAGCTCTGTTGCTAGAAAAGTCTTTTTTTTTTTCTCTCTTCAAAGACATTTGGAAAACTGAGTTTATCTTCATGAAGGGAAATGATGCTATGTGCATTTGTGCTCTATACATGGGATTAGGAAGCTTTGTGACTAAATCAGGCTCAGTTGCTCTACCCGAGGCTTTCCAACTTCTGCCTTTCCAGGAGAGATTCTGATTCAATGAGTATGCATTACTACAGAATTCATCTGATTTGATTTTAGAGCAGTTTTTCTTCTTTTCAGTCAACTAGCACCTCCCTGGCAAGTGGATAGTTTGGATTAGTGGAGGATGGGGAGATTGCAGACTCCTCACTCCTGGCTAACCACACTCAAAGCAAATAAGCATCGAAGAGTGTCCTCCTCTCCAAATAGTCCGTGTGCAGATGGAAGAATCCTTTCCTTAGAGATGCAGCCTCTGGTACTGCCCATGTGCTACATGAATGAGTGAGTGATAGAATAATTGAATGCTGAAGTTACAAGTGACCTTAAAGATCATCTTATTGACACTTCCACACCCTCTTCTCCCAAGTTCTTCTTTTGTGAGGAAGTAGCCACAATTCTGCGTTTCTTCTGATACTGAAAACAGAACTGAGGACTTGCATTGAGACTTTCCCTAGAAACACATTTTGTTTAAAAGCATGGTCAGACCAGACTGAATGTACCCTACAGAATAATTCTTGGACATGTGGCTTATATATTTGCAACTGACAAAAAAAGTCACTGTGACAGATTCTCTTCCTCGAAATAGTTAAGCGTTGTGTATTCTTGAAGCATCGAATGTGTCCCTTTAAATGGATTCTCCCATTTATTTTAAATTTCCTAAAATAAAAAAAGATCCCTGCTATGTATGGACTCCTTTGTCAGTTTCTGCCACTGTACTCCCAGCTGTGGCTACTGAAGAGCTCCCAACAGATTGCTCAGCTTTGCCTAATTCCTGAATCATTAAGATTCAGGCCTGGTGGTATATTAGAAACTAATTCTCTACCAGCAGGAATAAGAAAATTAGTCTGTAGCCCTATGCCAGGTGTCCCTTTTCTCCCAAGGACTGCATCAGCACCAAGCTGAGCTTTCTTTCTCTAATCACCACCCCTCCCCTTCCCTGTGCATTGCCACATTTCCATTCCATTCTTCGGAGCTGCCTGCCCTTCTGAGCCCCTTGGAACAAACCCAAAGCCCAAGCCCATTTGTGTAGGCCTCTGGCCCCCTTCTCACTCCTGCAGATATCTGCCTTTAGGGTCTACATCCTAGTCCCAGCACCTTCAGTCACAGTGTCCTGCTTGAATCCTGGTGGCACCTCATGACGGCAGGGCTCAGTACCCTCACCTACTGCTGGGTATCGAGCCAATCCCTCCGTGGACTCCTTTGTTTCTCTTTCTTTAATCAGACCTTTTGGAAAACCCAGCCTAAACCTAGAGGATTCACTGTGTTATTTTGGATCTAGCAGTTTGGTCTTCAGCTCTTTTCCCTTGGCATTCTCACATCTACCCTAGGATACCTCTTCAGAGCACAAATTTCTGTGTTTCTAGACAGCTTCCTCCTCCCCACTCCTCTGCTGCAAGGTACAGCATGACTCAGGCTTAAGTTATGCAGAGTATCAAATTCTGGCCATTTTTTATTATTTTAAAAAAAATTTTAAAAATGTTTATTTATTTTTGAGAGAGAGGGGAGAGAACCCCTAGCAGGTTCCATGCTGTAAGCGTGGAACCTGGCTCACAGCTCTATCTAACGAACCGCGAGATCATAACCTGAGCCAAAGTCAAGAGTCTGATGCTTAACTGACTGAGCCACTCTGTCACCCCCTTGGCCAATTTTTGGAAACAAAAAAATAATTGTTTGTGTTACAGTTTCTCATTTCAGTGGGTACTAGGATTCTTTCTGCAGCATTATTACACTTTTAGTGTCTTTGATGGCTGCCTTACCAAGAAAAAAATATCGTATGTCTAATTTTAAACATGTAGTTTAAAAGGTACTGTCAAACTTTAGGTTTGGTATAGGGCTCCATAAAGATGAGTAAAGAGATTGTAGTGCTGTGAGTTCTGCTTACGCAAACAATTACAGATACTCGGGGTTGGTTGGGTAAGAATGGAAACACAGGTGTGGTACTACTCTTGACTGTTTTGTTTGTTTGTTTTTTGCTTTTGCTTTCACTTTTTTTTTCTTTTGAGATGTTAAAAAGAAACCCACTGTACAAAGTCAAGATAGATTTTTTTTAGGTACAGAAATCTCAATTATCAAGACTATGCACACTAAAACACACTCTGTTCCATATATTAGCCTGCAGAGACTTCATCATATATTAGACTGCAGCAAAGAATGTGTTTATATAGCCATCTTGAAAATTGTCAGATGATATATCGCTTGAAGGCTGTCATATAAAGTAAAACATTAAGAAGAATATTTATGGGGTTTTTGTGCTGTCCTAGCATTACAACTCCAATAAATCATTCTGCAGCCTGTACCCCTCTTTCCTTTCTGCCTTTGTAAAAGTTGTGCAGTTGAACGGTTTGTTAGGACTTGGAAAATAACAAGCCTCCTACAACCCTGAATTGGGGAGCAGTGATTAAAATGCCATCCTGTGGGATGTTACTCCTTATCCTGTGTGCACCAAACTGCACATTTCCCCTGTGTCCACTTTGCATGCTCCTTGTATGAAATTAAAACTGGTTTGTTATGGGGCGATGGCTACATAATATCAAAAACATTCCATTTCTCAAATAGTACTAGAAAGCTGCAAATTAAAAAGATATCAAGTGGTACCAGTCATTCTGACAATGTGCTGACACTGAACAGTTAGAGACATCATTCTAGTAGTTTGGGTTTACAAAGTGCTGTTAAGTAAGTAGAGAGTTTATCGTAGAGCAGCTGTGAAGCTCTCTTGCCCTTTTGGGTGCTTTTGAGGTCTGTGTTGATTCCTATGTCAGGCTCCATGCTGCCCTTGGTGAGTGGTAGAAGTCTAAGCCAAAGTCAGCAGCTTTCATTTTGACACATACCACCTTTTAAGAAGAAATAACATAGTGAATAGTATTTTTTGGTGCAATTACTGACATTCCATCCATTTGAACAGCATTGTTGACTTAGCATTCAAAAGTAGCTTTTTTATGTTTTCTGTTTTACCTTAGATATATTGTGAGGTTGCTGCTAGGTACTCATTGAGCCAGAGATGCTAATGTATTCACAACTTAGAAGGAAGAAAGAAGGAAATAGAGTTAGATTTTGAGCACCATTAATATTCAATCCAGAGCTTCACAATAGGGACCCCTGGTCAACATGACAGGCAGTTGTGTGGGGCAGCCTCAAATTCCAGAGGGGAGGGTGTACCCAGGTCCCCATCTTCATTTGCATTTTGCCTCTGTACATTAAGCCTTACGAAAGAGATAATGATAAGTGTCTCTAGGCTTTCATTTTCTTACTCTTCCATATATACTTGTTCATTTTTACAGGAATGGGAATGGATATCCATCTCCCATTTGAAAATCTCATATCTTTTCACCAAGGTTGCTAATATAGCAGGTATGAAATGCAAAATGCTACCACAGGACTAAAAGAAAGAAATCATCACCATATGTAAAAGCTAACTAAATATGACACAAATATTCATTTCTTATATTTTATTCTATTGTTTAAGAAGCCATAAATAAATAGCATTTTTCTGGAATGTCATGAATGAACATTGAGAAATTCAAGCTACAGATTTGCAACGAAGACATGGTATGACAAATCTATAATTCAGTAATGAGCATGACCCGTGTTACTATGATCCTCCCTGAAACTTGTATATATATTTTTAATTGATGGTTACTATGCTTAGCTTACTTCCTTTATTTATTTTAATATCTATTTTCTTTAACTCCTCAAGGAATTAAAACACATTCCCTAGATTTTCAAATCTTCCCTAATTAAAAATTGTTCCTTTAAAAAAAAATTACCATATGTTTCAAGCCAACTTCCTTAGATCAACTTGTAAATTTAGGTAAGTGAATATTAATAACAGTTGTCAACATTTACTTTGAACACCAAATCAGTACAGCACAATCTGCATATATAATATAAAACTGTTAATAAAATCAGAGATTACATGTATTTAGTAATTTGTGTCTTACAAATAGCATAGAAATGGAGAGAGTGGGTGTGCTACCTAGGACAGGCCAGATTTATCTCAGGAGTTTTGTTTTAGTTTTTGTTTTCTGAGTTTGTGTTTGTGAAATAAATATCTGATAACAACTTAAGAACTGCTATCCCCATATTATTATAGAAATAATGACACAAATCATTGTGTCATCTCATTGTCTTCCCAGAGTCTCCTCTTAGTCTTTGAGGTCCAAGGCAAAGACTACGGCTACATAGTCTCTGTACCTAATGCAGTGATTGGCATGTAGTAGACAATAAGGTTTATTGAATTAAGGATGCACGCTCCTTGGCTTTGGAGTCATACAGATCTAAGATCAGAAATGGGTTATGCCATATAGGGCTCAGGTGACCTTGAGCAAGTTATTCATTGTTCATTGGTTTTAGTATCTGAAAAAAAGAAAAAAGAAAAAAAAAAGATCTACTTCTTGGGTAATTTTGAACTTTAAGTAAAAGTTATTTACATTAAAAGAACTGGCATGTTTTCAAGGCTCAAAACATACTACTTCTTTCCCTCCTCCCAGCCCTCTATATTGATATGGAAGGAAGTGGAATTCAAGTCTAAAACAAGAGAAACTTGCTAATACAATTGACCCTGGAACAACAAAGATTTGGACTGTATGGGTTCACTTAAACACAGATGTTTTTCGATAAATGTATTGGGATTTTTTTTTGATATTTGTGACCATTTGAAGAAACTTGTAGACAGACTATATAGCCTAAAATATCAAGAAAGAAAGAAAGAAAGAAAGAAAGAAAGAAAGAAAGAAAGAAAGAAAGAGGAAGAAAAAAAGAAAGAGAAGGGAAGAGAAGAAAACTGAGAAAAATTTAGTGATTATTGTAAGAGTATAATACATAATACATGTAGAAAATGTGTTAATCAACTGTTTATGTTATCAGTAAGGCATCTAGTTAACAGTGTGTGTTGTGGGGGGGGGGGGTTGACATCCCTAACCCCTATGTTGTTCAAGGGTCACCTGTAGTTGGCTCTCCAATCTTTCCAGCAAACAGTCTTTCTTTCCTTTGATATGAAGTTATAAAGAGAATTTGCCTAGAATTAGGAAAAGTGAGTAGGCAGAGAAGAGAGAGGAAAGAAGGAAGGAAAAATATCAATTTGGCCTTTGGAAATTTGATGGGTTGTTGACCATGCTTGCTTTAATGCCAATGATAAGCACCTTGGATTAAGACATAGCTGTGAAGCAGGTGGTATATGTTTCTGCAGTACTCACTAGTTTGCCTCTTCATGCTTGAATTTTGACAATGGTGGGTGGGAGCTGTTTTGGGTCTATGTATTTGGGCCTCTGAGGAGCTAAAAGCTTTGAAGACTGTTCTTTCTCATTTAAAAATGAAAAAAAGGTGGATGCCTGACTGGCTCAATGGGAACAGCATATGACTCTTAATCTCATGAGTTCAAGCCCCATGTCGGGTATAGAGGTTACCAAAAAATAAAATGTAAATTCATAATCCAGGGAAAAAGGTAAAATATTTAAAAAATGAAAATAGCTTTATTCACTTTTTCTGATCATTAAGGCAATCCATCCATATATTATACAAGTATGGATTAGGTACGAGAGAAAGAAAAGAAAATAATCTTTTATTAGACCCCTCTTCTCAGACATCCACTTTTAACTTTTGATTTATATAGCATTTCGATATTTTTCTTTGCTAATATACAAGAAAACTAAATCATATACTGTCTCATTTTTAAATAAATATATTATGGAGAAATTTCTAGGTCAATAAGGATAGACCTACATATATAACGGCTACATTATATATTAAAATGATTATGTTTGATCACCTGCTTATTAATGAGCATTTTGGTTATTTCAATTTTTACATTCTTGTAAACAATACTTGTGAACCTTAAAAATACAATATTGATATTAATATGCTTATATATTGTTATATAATTTTGGGTTACATTCCTAGTTGAATTGTTGAGTATAAGAGAGTACAAATTTTGAATTATGATTCATTTTTCCAGACTGTCTGATGTTTGAGCCATTTTTCTTTTCCACCAGGGAAATGCTTAAGAGATCCAGGTGCTAACATATATACATGGCAATAATGAAACACTCTTTGGTGTTTGTAAAATGCTTTCATATTCATTGAATCACTTGGCCCTTCTGACCCTTATGACTATCCTGTGAGGTAGGCAGGGCAGCTACAATATACACTTAAGTAAACTGAGGCAAGCTAGTATGTGTGCTTCCTTGATGGTCCAGCAAATACTGATTGAAGTTTGCCTTTCATTACCATCTCTTCATGGAAATAGAATGATAGTTTAGTATATTTATAGTTCAGATCTATTATATAAAATCTGTGATTTCTGCTAAAAGAAAATAGCAGGTGCCAATTGGCCTTTCATTTGCATATCATTTGCATCTACCGAGTTAGATGTCATTTTTACAGAAATCCTCTTGGTTCTTATCAGAAAAAAAAAAAAACTTTTTTGGGGTAAAAGTAACACTCAAAATTTATGGACCCATGCTGTTGATATTCTTTTTTTTTTTTTTTAATTTTTTTTCAACGTTTATTTATTTTTTGGGACAGAAAGAGACAGAGCATGAACGGGGGAGGGGCAGAGAGAGAGGGAGACACAGAATCGGAAACAGGCTCCAGGCTCTGAGCCATGAGCCCAGAGCCCGACGCGGGGCTCGAACTCATGGACCACGAGATCGTGACCTGGCTGAAGTCGGACGCTTAACCGACTGCGCCACCCAGGCGCCCCACTGTTGATATTCTTAATTACTCAGAAAAAAAGGGGCTGGACCTTCCTGGTTAAATTTATTCCTCATATGTTACAATTTTTGGTCCAACTGTAAACGGGATTGCTTTCTTAATTTCTCTTCCTGCTATATAGAAATGCAACAGGTTTGGGTGTATTAATTTTTTCTCCTGCAACTTTACTGAATTCATTCATTCTAAAATCACAGAGATGAAAATACAGCATAGGGAGTATAGTAAAAAATTATGTAATAATGTTGTATGGTGACAGATGGTAATATACTTATCTTGGTGAATATTGTGTAATGTATAGAATTGTAAAATCACTATGCTGTGCAACTGAAACTAATATAACACCGTATGTCAACTATACTTAAATAATAAAGAAAAAAAAAAAAGAGGAGCTGAACCATGCAATACCACTTTGCCTCTGCAGGCCACTTTCCCCATGGATTTTCTTACTAATGATGCCACTAGCTCAAAAGTGCCTATAAGACTTGATTTCTCTGTAATACCCTGGTCTTAGCCTGTATAAATAACTCTTCACCTAATATCCCTACCATAGCTGAGACAAGTCCAGTATATTCAGGCAACATACGAGTAAAGGAAAGTCAACAGAGGATAAAAGTCTTCTTGTTGTGCTTTTATAGACATTTGCGAATCTAATGTAAATCATAGATTTTCTTACTGATTAAACTACAGATAAATACTCATGCAACACGTCTGTATATAATTAATAAAACTCATGGATTCTTTAGTGTCCATAAATGGGCCACAAAGAATAATCTGAGAATCTTTTTTGGATATCATCTGATTTGAAAAACCATATCTTACTTTCTTGGGTTACTGCTGATTTCTTCATAAAAGTTTGTTATTTCTTGAGTGTTTCATAGTAGCCAGCACCTAACACTATATTGCTTTGTACCAGACTATCTAAAGTATAGATCAAGAGAGGCCAACACGTATTATGAACTAAATTGGAGCCTCCTCTCCAACAGTTGACAGTTTCTTTCCTGGCCTCACCTGTCATACAGTGCCCTTGGTTTTACACAGACTTCAGAGGAATAGCCATGTTTCTATATAATATAACCATCATAACACAAGTACAACAAAAAGAGATAAATCCATACAGAGCTTAGGTGAAGAAGACCTTCTGTCCCTACTCTGGTTTTCTGTTTTCTTCAACCTCTTTCTAATGTTTGCTGTTGTGTCCTTTTTATTTGCTGAAAGAATTTAAAGTTCCATGTTATTGTGTTCTAAGGGATTCTATGACTTGAAAAACTCTTCCTCTTTGTATCTTAAACAGTTGCTAGGAGACACCAGCTAAACAAGCTATAAATCAATAAGCCTGTGGTCTTATGTTTTCTGGAAGTAGAGGGATAGTGTGTCCCTTTGTAGGAGAGGATATACTAGAGATTGCTGAGCAAACTACTCAGAGACAAGATCTCCTAGTTCTTAGCAGAGATTGAGAGAACAGAATAACAAAGATGATTTTCTGAAGAAGGAACTTCTGAAATGAAATAGAAAACTGGGATTTGAGGCACAACTTAAGATGAGAGTTGTTATTAAAAGAAAGAAATTGCTTTCTCTACAGCCATGTTAAATTTCACAAGGGGATGAGTGAGGTTTTCAGTTTAGAGCATCTTACCAAGTTGCTTTGCAGCCCAGATTGTAGCACTGTGAAGAAAGGAGTGTCTCTGTCTCATTTGGCAATTTAACAAAACAGTTTTCTCCATTTTCTCTATGGTTAAGTCCAGTGAGTTTGCTCATCTTCCCCACCCCCACTCAAAAAATAAACCATGTCTACTGGGGCATGTAGCATGGGCTCCCTTTTTAGTCCTTCATAGTTTTTAGGGCTAAGCTATAATAGGGTTTTGCTTTATTGTGTGATTTGGGTAGAAATAAAAAGATAATACTGCTCCTCATTTTTTTTTATTCACTCATGCTGTCTATGACTGAGTTTCCTCAATAATGGATTTATTTCCCTGCCTATTAAAAGACTGTGACAGGGGTGCCTGGCTAGCTCAGTCAATTAAGCATCCTACTTCAACTCAGGTCATGGTCTCCCGGTTCGTGGGTTCAAACCCCGTGTCAGGCTCTGTGCTGACAGCTCTGAGCCTGGAGTCTGCTTTGGATTCTGTGTCTCCCTCTCTTTCTGCCCCTCCCCTGCTTGTGTGCCTGCTCTCTCTTAAAAAAAAAAAAAAAAAGATTGTGCCATATTAAGCACACGCTGTTTGGAAGGAAGGAAGGAAGGAAGGAAGGAAGGAAGGAAGGAAGACCTGCTGAAAGACAATACTGCAGTTTTATCAGCAAATACCTTAGAGAAATTAGTTGCTATAGTTGAGCAGGATCCTCAGCAAGATGAATGTTTGGATGAGGGTTGAGACCCTGAGAGAGGAAATAGGTTACTTACTTCAGCAGTTTCACCAGAGGTCAATCAGGCCAGACCTCTAAGGATCATAGGAACTCAGAGAGGCCAGAAAGGAAATTAAAATATCCAACTTGTGAGGCCAATTTAGGCTGTTCACTTATTCCAGTACAGAATTAGTGCTCTGTAGCTCTGGTCCCGACAGGCACTTTTCACCTCAGTGACCCCCTAGTTACTAACGTTTTAAAAACTCTATGCTTTTTCACTAGTTTAAGCTCTTGAATAGCATCTTTTCCAAAACCACACTGTAGAAAACCCCATCACCATACAAATAGTAATGACCATAGCATTTGCCACAATCATCTTGATACAAAGATGATTTGTCTTTTCTAAAGTTTTAGTGTCAGTTCATAAAAGCCTGCCTGGGCTTGCTGATTCCCATTTACCTCAGCTCCATGACTTACTTAACCCTCAGCAACAGGAAATCTCCATATTGCTCCCCAGAGTTAAGTAGCAGAGTTTAGTGTTAAATGTTGCAGGCTTGGAAGAGAGCTGGATTCTAACTGTGATGATGCACTAATATTTTAACTTTGGCAGGTCACTTCCCTGGTCTGGGACTAAGTTACTCCATTTGTACAAGGAAGATGCATTCATTCTTATTAAGAACCTACTGTGTGCTGGGCATGTAGATAACCCTTAACCCTTAACATTAACATGTGTGAATGTAGATAACCCTTAACTTCCTTTTGGATCTATAATCCTCAGGCTTTGTCTTTTAGCCCATAGCAGGTCTCATCACTGAGTCCAATTTGCTGTTGCTGATCATGATATGGTCTTTATTTCCAGTTAAAATATTCTTTATTTCCAAGTGAGTATTTGAGGTTCTATATCCAGCTTTCTCAAAGGCTGGATGTTCTCTGTTTAATCTCCAGTCCCACTATGATCATTACCACCGTACTCCTACCTTCTAGCTCTTGCTTATTAGCTATTGTTTGAAACTCTTATCTTGTTGTCCTTTTTCTGTTTAAAAAGATACTTTGGCGTCTGGCCCAGAGTTCTTGAGATTTGCACATTTTTTTCTTCCCTTTAGGTTGGTCATAGTGCTGATCCCTGAATTACCATTCTCCCAGTAATTCACCCAGCCTTACTGTCATGCCACAGATAGGCTCCAGTGGTCTCACTTGGTACTGGATTTCCCTCAACAGAATGATTCTGCCACTTTCTAATCCCGGTTCTGACAGCACTCTGATTAAATATACCAACCAAAAGATGGAAAATGCTTATGGCAAACCTTCAGGCAATAGAGCATACTTAGGTCAGTTTATTATTGCTGCTTATCTATATAGAAATGCCAAACAACAAGCACTCCCCATTCTAGCTGGTAACAAGCCAAAAGGGAAGTGCCAGACTTCTGTTGTCTCATCATCCCGTTTTCTCTATTTTTCTTTATTTTTGATTCTGTGTCAAATATCTGTCTGTGCATCACCTTCTTGCCTCCTAAGTACTGACTCTCTTTGGAGCTTTGGTTTTAGAAACATGCACATATATATATGCAATTAAATGCAGGCTTTGACTTTTCGCCTGGGAAACTGGAAGGATAAGGTGAGCTAAGCTTTTAATTACAAGTACCCATTCTGGGAGGCAGGGAGTTTGAGCTTCCGACAGCTACCGCTGCTTTGCCTAATCCCATCTTTCAGGGAAGAAAAAAGAAAAAGCCCACGTGTCTATCTACAAAAATGTTGACTTAATATATTTGACATTTTTTAAAATATATTTGCTAAAGTAAACTCTGCTTGAAAACCAAGGAAAAAATACTGTTGTTGTTAAGGTGAAGGCTTAATGTACTTGATTCCTTGATTTATCTTTGATTACCACATTGTTCTATATCTGTTTTGCTTAAGATTGTCTCATGATATACAGACATGCTAGTATTCTGCACTTTTATAACTGCTTTCATCCAGAATCCCAAATCTCTTTACAAATACTAATTACTGTGATCTAATGTCACTGGAAATTGTTAAATATGCTCCAAAGAGGTTAAACACTTTAAATCCCGATTTACAAATTAAAAACTAGAATGTGGAAAAGCTAAGCTACATTGGGGGATTTAAATAGGGTTTTGGTTGAAACAACTGGAAATGACAGCTGTCAACCCAATCCCCTAGTCCTTGAACTCATTTGATATCCTACACTTCTTAAATTATTATACATGTAGGAAGACAGGTTGCCATTGTGAATTCAGACACTGAAGATCTTTTTTTCCTCCAAATAATATATAACACCTAAAAATATCATTGTAGAGTTGTGGCATCCTCCCAGGTCATGCTTTAAGATATTTCTTTCTTACAGAAGTCATTTTTATTTTAAATCATGGACTGTTGATTACTGATCACTGATTGTGAAATTATTCCTTACTTCTTTAGCAATTTCGAGACATCTACAAATTGGATTACATTTTGTAAGCTTAAAATAATATAGATGTGCATGCACACAAACATGTAAGTATAGGTATGTGTATATATATATGGGCACATATATGTATATTTATATATCATATGTATTCATGTATATCATATAAATAAATATATACACACAGAAAATAAGACAAACTTAAGATCTTGATGTAAGGAACAAGTAAATGAAAATTTCTTATGTGTGATGCAACCATGCGTCAATATATTTCTCGTACTGCCTTCTTATTTCTAAAAGCTTGTCTGTATTTAGAGTTTTGGTAAAGCAGGAAGAAATAACATCTATACTCACCATATCATAGTCTAACTTCATCTCAGCATTACCTTATTAGATTTTACCCTCAAAGATTATTTAGCAAGAGGTGCTTCAGAGACCAAACTGTAAGTAGATATAAATAGACTAGAAAGTATGTCTAAAGAATGAGACTGATCTTAGAATAGGTAAGAGGTGATAAGAATTTTTTTAAGATTTTTATAGGCATGAAGTAAATAGATATGCTATTAGGAGATGTCCGAGTAGATATTTGGAAAGTGAGAGTACAAACCTGAGATATGTTTGAGTGTATATAGATAGGGAAATTAAAGACTACCATTGGGGGCTCCTGAGTGTCTCAGTTAGTTAAGCTTTAGACTCTTGATTTTGGCTCAAGTCATGATCTAATGGTTCGTGAATTCAAACCCCACATTGGGCTCTGCGCTGACAGTTCAGAGCCTGCTTGGGATTCTCTCTCTCCCCCTCTCTCTCTGCCCCTCTCAAGCTCACACACTTTCTCTCCCCAAATAAATAAATAAACTTAAAAAAAAAGATCTTAACAAAAGAATAACAGACTACAATTCGCACAAATATTTGGTGGGATTGCAAAGAAACCTTGCCAATGCAACATGCAAGGGGTACCTCGTTTCCTCCCGAGCCTTATCCTAGACCATTAGATCTTTTGTCTCTGAATCCAAGGGACATGTTTTCCTACCTGGATGTGAATCAAACATTATTTTTATATGGAAATGGGTGACATTAAGCAGAAGAGATATCGGTTGGCAAATTGTAAGAGGCCAATAGAACATTTTATTTAGCTGCCAGAACACTCTTCATGCTTGTCAGTGAATTGGAACAATTTATTTCCTATTCATACACATCTATTTATTAGATTTCTTTTCTTAATTTTTAAGTCTTCCCAAGTATCCTTCCAGCATAAAATGTTACTGTTACCTGATATCTCTCTACCAATAATAATATCCCTCAAAATTTACTTTCGGTTAAACAATGATCTCAGATTTTATGATCTCAAATTCCATATGCGGAATGCTATTCTCTAAGTTGAACTGATTCCTGCCCTCATCTAATGCTAGAAAAATCCTAAAAGGTTTGCTTCCATTCTTACACTACATTTTGTCACATGATTACTGACATGAATATCCCCAAACCTGGAATGTGTGGACTCTAGTGTTGAGGCTTTCTGGATTTTGTCTGATAATTGGATGATTTGGTCATAGGTTCTATGTGAGAATTAACATGAGTTAGGGTTATGTATGGCTTATGTCTATTTTATCTATATACACATCTCTCTATATTTATCTTTCTTATAGGAGTTAATAGAAGTAAAGTACATAAGAGTCCCTGGCTTGTGGTAACTATTCTGTAACTGTCATTGTCACTGCTGGTGCTGTTACTTTTGTTTCACTTGTCGTTGTGTTGTAGTTGTTATGTGACATAAAAACCTTCACAGAGAGGTATGAACCACAATTCGAAGACCACCTGTATGATTAGCAACTCAGACTGGTGTGTCACATACCAACAGACATCCTAACTAACTCTTATCCGGACTGCAGTGCTTCTTCTCACTTCAAAAACACTGGCATCTTCCACTCTAGAAGGTTCCTTCATGATTGGCAGCTCTATTTCTCTGTCTGTCTCCTGGGAAGGAGCTGTGGGCCATTCAGAATGTGAGCCAATATGTATGACTCTCTAGTGATCTGTGAATAAGAACTCTCCATGGAGGGTGCATTTTTAGTCTGGCCAGTTATTCGCAGGATTTGGAGAGTCCAGGTTACCAATGACTCTCACCTGGAACTTTTCCTTTGGCTTAATGAAGCCTAGAGGACTCCCACAAGCTGGCCCTGGAGATTCTGGAACTGTCTCATAGCTTCAGGTCCACATGAAAGTGGGCCCGTATCTCAAGTTAACCGCTGTTCTGATTGATGCCTAGAGAAACTGAAATTATATCTGGTCTGAAGCTAAGCTTTGTACCAGAATGAACTCTGAGTCATATTCCATAAGCCCAGGGTTGTTATCTATTATCACACATGGGAATAAGTTTTCCATCTTGTCACTGCCTTTGCAGCATTTTCTCTAATTTTTCTCATGACTGCAGTTCATCTCTCCAGTCTCCAAACTAGCTGCAGACCAGCTACCGTCATCATCTGTCTTAAGAGTGTATATTGTTAACAGTTAGATTACATCTGCCAGAGTCCTTAGCTCTCCACAAATTAATTGTGTTTCATGGCTATTTAGATCATGGACTTTGGAATCATTCCAACTAGGCTTCATATCCCTTCTGTAATTTGCTGGTTGGTTGACATTGGGCAGATTATTTAACCTCTCTGAGCCTTCCTTTCACTGCTTGTAACATGGTGATATTAAGAACTACAATTTAAGGAATTTCTGTGAGCACTGAAAACAATGGTTTATGTAAAGTGCTTGGCACTAGCTAGCAATTGTTTGATTATATGAGATGAATATGCAACATATTTAATCTAATATTTTGGCATGGATGGGCACTCAGTACATCTGAGCTATCACTAAATATGTGCTTTTTAGGCCTTTTTCTGTTAGTCCCTTCTTCAACCTGTCTCTCCATCTTCTAGGCTCTTTGGGATAGAGAAATAGAGTACGGTAACATCTCTGCCTTCTAGCTGTCAGGGGTAGGAAGGTGTCAAGGGTAGAAAGAAGAGAAGTATAAACAAATTACTATGGGAATTCTTAAGAAGGAGAAACTGATTCTGACTAAGGAGGGACATGTCCAAAAGGTTTCACACTGCAGGTAACATTTGAGCTGACTCTTGAATGACTAAATCTGAGTGCTTAATGAAATAGAATAAAGGAAAGAGAGAAAGACAAAATGTGATCTCAGTCAAATATAATTGACGTGCCATAACTTGTCAGGTAGTAAGAGTGAGGTCAGCAAAGCAGCGACTGTGTACTGAGACTATGTATATAAGGAAAGCATTTGTTCAGAACATTTTGGTTAAATATTCATTTACTGTTCCTCTCTTGACTCTGGAAGACACTGCAAAGTGAGCAAGCAGAAAGCTAGCAGTTAAATTCATATTTTTGTTTTTGTTTTAAGGCATTTGTAAAATCTGTAATGAAATGGATTTTTCTCTCGAGGCACATTTTTCTGATCCAAAGATAAGGTGGTTTGCAGTCTTATTTTCAAGGCACCACATCCCAGTTCCCCACCACACAAATAAATCTATCCACATTCAATCCATTTGTTGAATCATAAATAAAAATAACAATGAAAGCATTAACATTCTTCTTTCCAAATATTAAAGACGACTAACCAAAAGATGTTTTGGTTTTTTAAAGACAGAAATAAGAAAAAAAAATCCCTTCTTGACAATACAGTTGCTTGTGCTTACACACATACCATTTCAAACAGCATTAGAACAGCCACAGCAGTTGGTGTGAGAGAGGGGAGATTAGCAGGACTCCATTCCAGGAAAAGCATTATGGTGATCACTTATCACTTGTCATTACATATAAATCCTATTGGTCTTTTCGCCTCAGTTTCAGCTTGGACTTAACTTACACTTGAGAAATCACTCTTTATATTTTCCTCTTTCTAGAATTTACTTTATCCATCTGACTGGCTGCCAATTTACCCAGACTATCCTATCACCCACCTTCGGCCTCTCCTTCATTCTCTTCCCTAAAGCCAAATAAATAATATTTTTGCACCTGTATGTAAAATGTCAACAGCACATGATAGTATTATGTTGAACTGGATACCTTATATGATGCAAAGCATAAACAGGGTACTTAGGACAGCCTGCACTAAGCAAAATATCATTGGATCGCTACTAAAAATGTTTGTGTTGATAGAATATTTAGAAATTCTATAATCAATCATGGCAAAATCCATTCTCTCCAACATTTGTATTTGGATTTTGGAATAAAACTCTAATCAGGTATTATCTTAGGAGACAGATGTTGTCCCTTTCCTTTTCCAATATTTCCTTGCTCCTATGTATATCTTTTAGAATATATATATTCTTGCCATACTCTAAAAATTGATTCATTTTTTTTGGCTATCATGTACAAGTTCTTCTCCCTATGTATGAATACTCCACCCCAAGCACACATCTTATTCCTTAACGGAACTTTAGCCTTTTACTTTAGTAAAGGAGCTCTAGAAGAAAAATCTCCATATTCAGCATCAAACTCAGCATTGGACATATAATGAGACCTCATTGTTGATTAAATGAATAAATGAATGAGTGAAAGTGAAAATTAATAGCAAGGGATGCTGAGATCTATGGAAAGTGGAATTATAATAGATTCTCTAGTCTTGTTATATCCTTTACGTATACTATATAACGATAACTTTTTCTGGAGGGTAAGTATGTGTCTTGAAAATACTTCTAAGTTGGGGTGCCTGCGTCGCTCAGTTGGTTAGGCATCCAACTTCGGCTCAGGTCATGATCTCACGGTTTGTGAGTTTGAGTCCCTTGTCAGACACTATGCTGACAGCTCAGAGCCTAGAGCCTGCTTCAGATTCTGTGTCTCCCTCTCTCTCTGCCCCTCTCCCCCTCATGCTCTCTCTCTCTCTCTCTCTCTCTCTCTCTCTCTCTCTCTCAAGAAGAAATAAACGTTAAAAAAATTAAAAAAAGAAAATACTTCTAAGTTATTTTCATTAATGCATTAGTAAGTTTGCTAGTACAGACTTAGGAAGAAACCCACAATTTCAGGACAAAATGAATAAACTAATGACCATTGAATTTACTTTACAAATGATTATAGAATACAGCTTTATAGTTGAAGCACAACTACCACTGCATATCTATATCTATCTATATCTATATCTATATCTATATCTATATCTATATCTAATCTATATAATATATGTATCCCTTTGAGATGCATCCTCATCTCTCTACGTACCCTCTCTGAGAAAGACTGTATTGGTTCATAAAGTTCTGCAACAGAAAGTTTCCTGTACTAGTTTGCCACAGACCGCTGCAATTCCACCTTTCAGTTAAGGAATTATCCCCTGATCAAAATATTAAGAGGAGCAGCAGTAGCTCCTATGATCAGGTCTTAACAGCTTAGCTTGGATCTATTCAGAATAACCTGGGATTTCCTTCCAACTAGAGGAGACAGGACACACTTTAGTGGGTAGACATATGAAAAACAGGTACTAGTTATGTATTTAAGTATAAATGGACCAGAGTATCAGACTTGAAAGCAGGCCTAGATGTTGAAATGCATACTCCGAGTTGGTTAGGACAGGAGATGGTGGGTTTGGTGGGCTAAAAAGTTTAGAAGGCATGGAATGTTATTCGGAAAAGTAAGAGGGAGCCATGAAGGTACCCATTTTGCCTGGGGCTGAACATAAACACTTCAGTCAGGTGAATTATACTTGTATTGTACATATTAATAAGATAAATATGTTCTCACCTGCAAATGATAGCTTGTTGAAAATGAATAATATCTTCTTCTAGGCAGTAATTTCTACTGATTTACTATTAAGACAGCATTTCTGAGTAAGCATGATTTGTATCCTACATGACAGATAATCTTCCCTTTCTGTCTCTAAGAGTATACATAGCACTCTTTACAAAGGTAGAATCCAATAGAGCAGGACTTCTGAAACTTTTGAGATCTTTGCTAATATTTAATGGTTCCTTAATTGGAATAAACATGGTACTCTTTTCCATTTCGGGTGATTTTTCTTAATATTTTCTACCCACCTAAAATAACGAAGCCTTTTAAACCATGTTAAGTAAGAGTAATTTTACTTTATTATGGAACTTTTGTCATAACCTAGATATCAAATTACAGGAATTTTTTGAGCACCTAGTGTATACCTGGGCATTGGCTAAACCATAACACTTGGTGGTTTAACAGCTTTAAGTAGGCAAAAAGCGAAGCCAAAGAAGTCTATTTATTTTGTAATAAATATAGGTTGACTCTAGAGGAGAAGAGCTCTATTAAGCAATTCATCATTAGAGTACCAATGATGGTCCTTGGTAATGGTGTGATGATTCTCTTGCATAGCTCACTTCCGCTTTTTTTGGTACTGCAATTACATTCTACTTTTACCCTAAGAGTTTCCTTATATTTTTCAGTATCCTGAATGCATACAATGCTTTTAACACAATCAGGCCATTATCACTCAGATTTTTCATGACTAGTCCTGTCTCCTTAACCCACCTGCCACCCTCCACTCAGTATTATTTTGTTTCCCCCATGCCCAAACACATATTTTTATTTCCTTTTATTTATTTAGATCTTTCCTGGCTAATGTCCCCAGGGTTCTATCATTTCATTAATGACATCTAACCTCGAGACTAAGAAGTCTATAAGGTTAGGAGTTCCTATTTTAAATCTTTTGTCATCCCTGTGTCTTTTGATTGGGCTGTGCTTTTTTTCCCCCCATTTATTTTAAATTAAATTCTTCAGGCATGAATTTTACAAGAATTCCTCTGCTTCCTAAATCCTTAAATCTACTTTCTTTCCCAAATCCGTAAGCCAAGTGTTAGTTGACAGTTCATTGATTCTTGCTTGAGAGTAGAGAAAAGGAAAAGCTACCCACCAGATAACTTTCTGTTCTACTTTCTTACTTTGTGTAAAAAGATATATCCTGCGTCAGATTTTTTTTTTTTCTAAGAGTACTACTGTTCCTAAGGATAAAGGCTTGGAAAGAGTGTGAATTTCTTAGAAGAATTCTGCCACATGAGAAGATGCCATCCAGGACATTGTTGATGTGCTTATAATGTATGTGCTAGAACTTTGCATCACAGTTCTCAATGAAAATAACCTGGCATTAAAGATCAATCTTTGACACTAGCTAAAGTAGATTATTAAAATATAATATAATAACAATAAAATATAATAATGTAAGTTTCCCATCTTGTTTTCTACACCCTCAGTGTTCTGTATGTGTGTGTGTGTGTGTGTGTATTTAAAATGTACCTAAGTATTTGTTTGTGACGTATCAATTATTTTTCTTGAAATATGACAATATGGCATATGCATATGGTATGATTTTATGAATTTCAAACTTAGAGGTGCAGATCAGTACATTATGACCTAGATTGCATGATGAAACGGGGAGTGAAAAGGCTCAGACATTCAGTTCCTATAATGCACAATAATTTCCAGTAAAAATTCTGACTTAGAAGGTAGTAGATAGAGACCTTTCTTCTACATACTTTGGACTTTAGAATTAAGGACAGCCACAGATAGAACTTACATTAGCACCACACTTGGTAAGTCACCCATCCCAGTCCTCTCTTCGGTAAGCTTCCTTCTAATTTTAAGCTGTTCAAAATTGTGTGTTTCAGCGACTACTTCTTGTCTCCTACTATATTTACAGAGTTTCTAATTCAATCCTTACAACTTCTAGGCTAACATTTATTTTTGGTTGTTGAATAAACTGGAAGGATATGAAATAATTGCTTTTGTTTAGATGCTTTCACAGCATTTCTATGAAATGTCATAATATCCTTTACCTACTTTCTCAGATTCCAGATTCATGTCTTCATCTTTGATATCTATCATCTTTCTAAGGGCCCTTTCCTTTATTTTAATTTCTATATTTGTTTTGCCCATTTATTTTGCTCATTATGAAGTAGAACTGAGGTGGGGCACCTGGGTGGCTCAGTCAGTTGAGCGTCCGACTTCAGTTCAGGTCATGATCTGCTGGTCGGTAGGTTCGAGCCCTGCATCAGGCTCTGTGCTGACAGCTCAGAGCCTGGAACTTGCTTTGGATTCTGTGCCTCCCTATCTCTCTTCCCCATCACCGCTCATGCTCTCTCTCTCTCTCTCTCTTTCTCTCTCTCTCTCAAAAATAAATAAACATTAAGAAAAAAATTTTTGAAGTGGAACTGAGATGACAGGAGCACACTTCTTGCTAAGTTCTCAAAGAAAAAAGATGGATTAGCTACACTCCAACAGTCAGAATTTAATTTAGAGAATTAAAATAATACATAATTATTTACAAAGGGAAGCTCTAAATAGACTTCCATGTACTTTCTATTAAGATCCAAAATGTTTTATTTCACTAAAATTGGCATTATTATACTTTTATTTTATGAACATAAATACAACTTGGATGGATTTAAAAAAACAACACCTTTTCTCATAGCCCCACATGCTTCACAGCTTCCTATTTCATTCAGACACGATTAACAGGTCTCTTACAACACTGAATACGATCACATGCAGTACTATGATGAAGCAGTGTGTCTTTACAACCAGAATACTTGCAGATGTGAATGAAGTTAAGCACATATTCAAACTTGTAGCTTTGACTATTTCCTGACTCACAAACTTTTCAAAACTCTAGGTGCCCCATTATTATTTTCACCTTTACATAGTTGCATATATTTTCATTCATCCCTTCTGTTCCTTGGCCATGCATTCTATTTTTTTTTCAGATTTTATGACTTATTTAAGGTTTAAAAGAAATTAGCTATGTTGAAGTAATAGTTACTCAGCAAATATATTTCAAGAGTTTATTATATAATGTACAGTTCTAGATATATGAAGATGAAGAAGTATACATAAAAAGTCCCGGCTCTAATGAACACTTCCTCTATCTACTTAGGAGAGATAATTGGTAAAAACGAAATAAGTAAATTTTATAAGTAGGACAGTGTTAACTGCTGCAGAGAAAAAATAAAGCAGTTAAGATGAAAGGGGATTCTGTTAATGGTGGTAATATATAGGTGTGTGTGTGTATGTGTGTGTGTGTGTGTGTGTGTGTGTGTGTGTGTGTGTGAAGTTATTTTTACTAGGGTTGGCAGGAAAGGTTTTATGATAAGATGTCATTTGGGCAGACATCTGGAAGCAGTGGAAGAAACTGTGAGCTCTGGATAAGGGTTTTTCACAAGAAGGGAACAGCAGGTATGAAGGCCCTTAGGCTGGCTCTGCTTGGTATGTTCAGAGAACAGCAAGGAGGCCAGAGCGGCTGGAACTGAATGAAGGAAGGGAGTGTGGTAAGAGATGAGGGCTGAAAGTAACAGGGTGGGTCTGAGGGAAGGAAGATTATGTTCAGACCTCTAAGGCTTTTGTAAAAATGTTGACTGACTTATAGGACTGCATACTCTCCCTTGTTTTTAATTATTTTTATTTTCTTTCCTTTAACTTAATGAAACAAAATTTATCACAATAAAATGCACTGGTCTTAAATTTTCAGCTCTAAGAATCTTGACAGTTATTTATTTGTATATATCCACATAACCACTGCTCAGAATAAAATAGAGAACATTCTTATCACACAAGAAAGTACCCTCATTCCATTTCCATTCAATTCTTCTCTTTTTCTGTTCTTAAAGCTACATTAATGGAATCATTTAGTATGTCCTCTTTTTCTGACTGGCATATCTTGCTCAACTCAATGTCTATGAGAGACATCTTTGTTGTTACATAAATTAATAGTCTATTTCTTTTTATTGCTGCACAGCATTCTAATGTTTATTTGTTTATATTTTGTATGTATCCCTTTTCCTGTTGATGGATATTTGGGCTGTTTCCAGTTTTCACTTCTTATTAGTAAGGTTGCTATAATGTATTTTTGAGACCGTATGTTTTTATTTGTTTGGAGTATATACCTAGCTGGGGAGCTGGACCAAAGGGTAGACACATATTCAACTTTATAGTAAACTTCCAAATAGTTCTCCAAAGTGGTTATCATTTTATACTCCCACCAGCATTGTTTTAGGATTGTCGTTGTTCTCCATTGATATTAGTAATATTTTTTTCAAATTGTATTCATAAAAGTGGGTGTGAAATGGTCTTTGTTGTTTTAATTTGCATTTTTCTGTTGGTTAATGATGAACATCACTGCCTGCACTTACTGGCCATTTCTATATTTTCTTTGTGACATGCTAGTTCATGGGCTTTGTCTATTTTCTAAATGAGTCTCTTGTCTTTGTATTGTTGATTTGTGGAAGTTCTGTATATAACCTCACAAAAGTGCTGTTTTTAGATATATGCATTCTAAATATTTTTACCAGGGTGCAGTTTGCCTATTTCATTGTCTTAATGGGATCTTTTGATGAGCGTAAATTTTTACTTTTGATGAAATCCATTAATGTTTTTTTTTTCTTTTCAGATCAATACTTTGTATGTCTTGTTTAACATGTTTTCACAAGTTCTCAGTGGTATTTTATACTTTAACCTAAAAGTTTTATAATATTAGCTTTTGCATTTAGGTTTGTGATGTATTTCAAATACATTTTTGTATGTAAAGTGCAGTACGGATTGAGGAGGGATTTTGTTCTTGTTTTTATTTTTCATAGAGGTCCATACGTTGAAAGACTTTCCGCATTTTGTTAGCTCACTGGGTTGTTTCAACATCAATTGATCATATATGCATTACATTTTAAAAAGATCACTGGTTCCTGTGTTGACAGTATGGGAGATTCAGGAAGGGAAGAAACAAAGTTAACTGTTTTTTTTTTTTTTTAACGTTTTTTTTTTTAACTTTATTTTATTTTATTTTTTTGAGACAGAGACAGAGCATGAACAGGGGAGGGTCAGAGAGAGAGGGAGACACAGAGTCGGAAATAGGCTCCAGGCTCTGAGCTGTCAGCACAGAGCCTGACGCGGGGCTCGAACTCACGGGCTGTGAGATCATGACCTGAGCCGAAGTCGGACGCTTAACCGACTGAGCCACCCAGGTGCCCCCAAAGTTAACTCTTAAAAGACTATTGAAATAATCCAAGTGATAGGCTTGGACAACAATAGCAGTAGATCTAATTTTGGACATGTTTTGAAGGCAATACAAGACAATTTGTTAACAGATTTGATGTAGTTTGTGAGAGGAGATGGCTGCACGTTTTTGAACTTGGAAAAATAAACAATAAAAATATGGAGACATAAAGTTGGTGTGTAGTAATATGAGATAGACTGTACATTGGCAAAATCTGGAAATACACATATACCTGTCTTGATTTCAAGTGGAGATGTTCATAGATGTAAATAGTAGTTACTGTAACTTTTTTTTCATTATAACTGTTTTAAACCATTTGTGATTTGATCATTAGGCACATTTTTTTTCTTTTTTACATTTCCTTAGGAATCTTTATGGTAATCTAGATTCTTATATCCAACTGCCTACTAGGTATTTTTATCTGGAATGCACTCAAGTAGCTCAAGAACCCTATGTTTAAAGATAGACTTAACAAGTAACCACCTTTGCTCTCTATAACTTTTTTTTTAATGGCTGGATGATGTTTAAGTCAAGCAAAAACTGGAATGATTTCAGATGCTTTCCTCTACCTTATTTTTATATCCAAGTCTTATCTTTATATCTAAGCCCTAGAAACATATATTAAAAATATATGCAAAAAATGTAACCTTTGTTTATATCTCCTTTATAGGTCTTATCTAAGAATTTTTGAGACCACATTCATAAAAATACCCACTAATTTCTACCCCCTTGGTTTTGCTCACTAAGAAAGTCTGGCTTTGCTGAAAAGTAGTAAATATAACACATAATTGGTGGCCTGATTTAGAATCAGGCCTTGGTTAGAATTATTGTTCTACCTCTTCCTAGCTATATGACCCTCAGGAAAATTAGGAACTGTCTTTGTAAAGTGAAGATAATGTTGACAGTGATCTCATAGATTAAGTTAGGAGCTATGGTTCCCATTCTAGGGCAGCATTCCTCCCAGGGGCATTAGGCAATGTTCAACCCATATTTAACTGCACAGTTGCAGGAATGAAGAGAAGGGACTACTACTGGCATCAGTGAGTGTAGAGACCAAAGTTACTGCTGAATATTTTATAATATGCAAAGAATTATTCAGCTCAGAATGCTAATTGTGTCAAAGTTATTAAAACCTAGTATAGACCTGTAGTTATATTTGGTAAGACATACTTCCTTGCTTTACATATCTCTTCCCCACTAGACTATATCCTCCATAAGGAAAGGCTGAGTTGATTTTGTTTACCAGTATGTTCCCAGTGCCTGGGCTAGTGCTAATACGTAGTAGATGCTCAATAGAAAAGTTGATTGATTTTCATATATTTGAATATTCATGTGTCCGTTTCTCCACTATATTGTACTCTCACTGAGGGCAAACCAACTAACTTTCCATCAGTGAGGCAACAGCATGAAGCACACTGCCTGACTTATGGTAGATGGATCATAATATTTTTCAGAAAATGAAAAACTATTCAGATTCTCTGCAATTTTAAAGATGATGAAATGTGAAGTTAAAACATACTCTCTTTTGTCTTCCAAAATCTTCTAATCCAACTTTTTTTCCGCATTATTAAGCCAAACAAACAGCCCACAGGAGTAATTTGTGTGTAGTATAATTAGTCCAAGACTGAAAGATTTTGTTTTAAGGCAGAAAAGAAAAAATAATTTTAATTCTCTATAAAATAATTACTTTTCAGTCTAATTGTTCACACCTAAGCAATTGAAGGTGTTATTTTAAGTTTCAGACTAGAAGCTGTCTTTCTCAGTGATCTATTGCATGCCAAGAATTCATTATTTAGCAGTAAAGATAGACATAAACAAATAACCATAATACAGTGAGAAAGATAAGAGACTGTGTCATTGGGTTCTTATTGCGTATAATAGTGCCTGGTTTAGAGCTGGTACTGGCTAGATGAAATTGAAAGCATCTGGTATAAGTGTGACAGTAATGGAGTTCAGTAAATGCCCACTTTCACTTTCCTCCTAATGGGTGAGAGCTCTCTGTGTATAAGCTTTTTGTGTATATATTCTTAGCATGTCTAGTAGGTCTTTCCTTAAGTACTTGGCTATGTTTACTGAGGGACTAATGCATCACCATGTCTTTTTTTGTTGTTTGGTTGTTGTTGTTTTTTTTTAATGTTTTTATTATTTATTTTTGAGAGAGAGAGAGAGAGAGAATGTGAGCAAAAGAAGAGAACAAAAAGGGGGGTTCAGAGCATCTGAATCAGGCTCCACACTGACAGCAGAGAGCCCAATACAGGATTTGAACTCACAAACTGTGACCTCATGACCTGAGACAAGTCCATCATGACCTGAGCCAAAGTCCGATGCTTAACCGACTGAGTCACCCAGGTTCCCCCAGGATCACCATGTTTTAAACCTCTACTGAAGCTCAGTATAAATTTTAGGGAGATAAGACAATGAAAGAAAATACACTTTCTTTCATTGGTTCTGTCCCCATATTCTCATAAATAAACACTACCCTTCTCTAAACCAGACCGACTTTAATTGCCAAGGTCTATCTCTTGATAGACTGGCTCCATCTGTTCCTTCCTCATGAAATTACTTTCCTGTCTCCTCATCCATCAAAACACCACTTGTCTTTTAATATCCAACTCAAAAGCTAATTCTGCCACGAAGCCCAGTAGATCTCTCCCTCCTTGAACATCAATAGCACACCATACTTCACTCTTTTTGAAGGAAGTCACAATGTACAGACACATCTAAAAAGAGGGGAGTTACCATCCTTAAGGATAATGTATGTAAACATTATTTGGAATTTTTCTGCATGGGAGATTTCAGGGCTATACAAGAAAGGCGGAGCCAGTAGGATATATGCAGATACATAAGTAGGTAGGTAGATAGATGGAGACAGAGAGAGAGAGAGAGAGAGAGAGGACTTACATGGTTCTGGAGGCTGGCAAATCTAAAATCTATATAGGGTAGGTTGACACACTAGAAAGCTTTAAGCAATAACTGATGCAGCAATCCAGAGAATACAGAAGTAGATCTTCTTCTTCCTGGAAATGCTGGTTTTGCTTTTCAGGTACTTCACCTGATTGGATTATTATCATCCAATCCATTATATTCATTGGATCATATTATCAATAAGAATCTCTTTTGCTTAAAGCCAACTGATTGTAGATGTTAACTTTATAAAATATCTGCACAGCGGGACCTACTTTAGTGTTCAGTTGAATAACTGGGCAATGTGGGTCAGCCAAGGTGACATACAAAATTTGCCATCACAATCATCCCATTTATTCATTTATTGAATTATTTATTTATATCAGCATGGACTCATAGGCATTTGTTTTATACATCTGATTATAATCCAAAACTATTTTGTTTATGCTGTTGCTCAAATTGTTCCAGCTTTGGCCCTTGGTAGCTGTTTCAGTATGCTACTGTGTTCTTTGGACATAATCTGACCATTTTGTGAATGTGCTCATATGTGTGTGTGTTTAGCACCTTCTTACTCTCTCACACCTAAAGATGCTTATCTTACATGTTTCCTGTTCCAGTCCTAAGATTAGCCATTTATCCAAGGAACCCTGCTTCCTTTTGTTGAAACGTGATATTAAAAACCCTATTTAAGTGTTAGATGTGCCTATTGTTATTGGAACGTATTGCTTCTAACCGTCCTCACAGAAAAAGGAAATATATGTGTATCTACTAACCCATTTTTATACAGATGTACCTTTAGATATGTCTATATGTCTCCATTTTAATCCATTACTACATGGATCATCCTAGCTTCTATTCCTAGATTATCTGGAGACCCCCAACCCAACAGTAATGAAGCTGGCTTCCACAATCTACAATCTATTTACTAGTTTCAATTCCATTTACTTATATAGTAGTTTGAAAATTGTTAACACGTACCCCCATAGGAAGCAACTTTATCAACTTCCAAAGTAAGGTCATCATCTTTCCCAACTCTCTTCAGTGAGGTTGTTTTATACATTTGTGATACAGTTCAATTTTTTGTTTTCCACATTCTGTATTCCATCTGGGATCCTTAACCTTAAAAATTATGTTTTTAAATTTACATACATTCAGGTTTACTATTTGTTCTATAAAGTTCTCTGAGTTTTAATAAATTCATAGTGTCATGTATTCATTTATAGTATCATACAGAATAGTTTCATTACCCTAAAAAAAGAAAAATCCATGCTTCACCTGTTCACCTCCCTGTTCCATCCTGGAATCCCTGGGAACCACTGATCTTTATACTGTCTGTATAGTTTTGCCTTTTCCAGAATGTTACATAAGTGGAATTATACATTGTGTAATCTTTCAGATATGCTTCTTTCAATTAGAAATATGCATTTAACATACATCCATTTCTTTTTGTGGCTTGATCATGCATTACTTTTTATGTATGTATGTATGTATGTATGTATGTATGTATTTAGGGGGTGGCAGAGAGAAAGAGAGGGAAAGAGAGAATCCCAAGCAGGCTCTGTTCTGACAGGGGCTCCAATTCTTGAACCATGAGATCATGACCTGAGTTGAAGTTGGACGCTTAAACACCTAAGCCACCCAGGAGACCCCATGCATTACTTTTTATTGCTCAATAATATGCCCTATGTAACTATAGTATAGGTTTTTTTTAAACCTATTCACCTATTGAAGCAACATCTTGTTCTTCTAGTTTTTGGCATAGTAACATTTGATCAATAAAAGAATGGTGTGTGGGATTGAGTGAGCAAAACAATGTCTTTAGACTTTAAGATATAGAAAAGGGGAAGAATCTAACTTCTTTTATTTATTTCAACCTCAACGTCTTTCATTCCTATTCGCTCCTTGCCATTACCATGCCTACTTAACTGAGAACTTATCTCCAACTGTTTATTTATGAGGGATGCAGCTTTTGAAGCTAAAAGAAAATTTTGTTTAATTATTATACATAGCTTGAAATTAATTAGAAATTCAAGAACAAAGAAAGGTGCGTTATCATACCCTTTGCACTGAAGAATGTATGGACAGAGCCCATTGACACAGAATAGAAAAAACAAACCAGTCTTAGCCAGCATGAATAATTACAAAAAGATTACAACTGTTGTGTTGCCAGGTGTTGCAATTAAAGTTTCCCATTTCTGGACTCTCACAGACCAGGACTTTAAAATATAAAAGTTGATATAGATGGACAGGAGATAAAATCCCTGAAGATGATAATTATATGTCATCATTTATCTTTAATAGAAAATTGATGAAAAATGCATATGTTATGTGTTATTTGGTTTTGGTTTTGGTTTATTTTGTTTTTTAATTCTGTGCTGAGAGCCTTAGAATCTTCCCAGATTAGAAGGCAATACCCCTTATATACTGGAAGCAGAATTTGTACTGGGGCACCATCTCTGAAGCAGGGAAAAAAACACACCATCCTCACTGAAGCATGCCAATTCCAAGGCTGATTCACATTCCGAATTGAGTTGTTTTGCCTTTCTTAGCTTTCCTTTGAATCTGTTTCCAAGCTATAATCTGTAGACAACTGTTCGCCCACATACCTATGGTTAACATTGTGAGACAGCTTTGCCTTGATTCCATATTAAATGTAAAAATTACTTTAATGCAGCACTGAAGTAAAAATGCTGTAGGCACTCCAGAAAATAAAAGCCAGGAATTTCTAACTTAATGCTCCTGCAGAAGAAAAACCTCAGCTTCATTGTGTATCCTATTCATTTCAAAATGTACATTTGACATAAAGCTGAAAGATAAATAAGATAAACCACTTTCATCATACTACTTATTATGAAGGATTTGAAAAAATATATCAAGGGCAAGCCAGGGTCTTACTCTTTCTACGGTTTTGCTCTTGTGTATCTCTCTGGGCAGGGAGTTCTTAAGTCAGATTTCTGAGATGAGCAGAGGAGGGCAGAGAAAAGAACTGTGCTCAAATGTACAACCTGGTTGAATGTGTCTTTTTTAGTTATATAAACTTTCAATACACTTTTATACTAAAGTGGTTTAATACTGTTTTTTTTTTTAATTGTGGAAAGTACTTTCATTGATAACAATTGTTTATTGCAAGCCTGCTTTGGGAGTGCTGGCTGGCTCAGTCTATAAAGCATGTGACTTGTGAATCTTGATCTCAGGGTTGTGAGTTCAAGTCCCACACTGGGTGTAGAGATTACTTTAAAAAAATAAAATCTTCAAAAATAAAATAAAATTTTAAAAAGCCTACTTCGGCCATGGAATGCTGATAAATTCTGAACAGACACAAAAATTCTAGGTAGATAGGCCACTTGTATTACCTACGTGGAGAAAAGAGACTTATAAGATGTTAATCATAAGACAAGTTATGATTAAGTGTCTGATAAGTGGTAAAGACCAGTTGTTCCCATGAAAGGGGCAGTGGTAAACTGCATGAGAAATAACAGATCTTCTGGAACTATTGGTATAGTCAGAATGTCATTAAAACTCAGAATATCAAACAAACAAACAAATAAAACCTCAGAAAATAGAGCAACATCATGGACTAGAGTATTTAAGAAAGATATCAGGGGCACCTGAGTGGCTCAGTTGGTTAATGGTCTGACTCTTGATTTCAGCTCAGGTCATGATCTCATGGTTTGTGAGACTGAGCCCTGCACCAGGCTCTGTGCTGAGAGTACAAATCCTGCTTGGGATTCTCTTCTCCCCCCACCCCTTCCTTCTGCCCACTCCCCTGCATGCTCTCTCTCTCTCTCTCTCTCTCTCTCTCTCTCTATATATATATATATATATATATATATATATATAAATAAATAAACTGGAAGGAAGGAAGGAAGGAAGGAAGGAAAGAAGGAAGGAAGGAAGACATCAAAATGAAGGCTTTTTGATGTCTTCTAAAAGTATTGGTAAACCAAGGTATTGATCAGATTATGATTCATAACAAAGCCCAACAAAACTTAGTGGTTTAAAACAACTAATTTATTTAGTTCATGATTCTTTGGATGGCAGGTGGTTGTTCTAGTCCAGGCTGGCTTTGCTGATTTCCATGGAGGTTTTCATGCATACATGGGCAGCTAGTGAGTTGTCTGATGGCTGTAATTCAGGATGGCCTCATTCCCATGTCCATTGATTTTATACTGTCAGCCAAAGTTTTCCTCCATCATGCTATCTTTGGCTCATTAACATGGTGAGTTCAAGGTTCCCAGTGCAACAAGAGTGGGAAAGCCCTAATGCAAAACCACTTTTCAAGTCTCTGCTTGAGTCATGTTTGGTATTGTCTCATTGGTCAAAGCTAGTCACAAGACAAAGTGGAGAAATAGATGACACATTTTGATTGAAGGAATTATAAATTCACTTTGCAAATTGGTATTCATGTGAGGATGGGGAAAATTTATGGCCTTTTTTTCAATATACCACAGTATATACAACATTAACAGAGATGTAACTTCAGTGGAGTAGAGTTAATGTTAAAAAGAAGTGAAGAAACACAGTGGTTTGCCCTTGAATGAGCCACTGCTGGGCTATTGCCAGGAGAAAGAAGAGTTGACTAAATTAACATTTTATGAATATTAATCTGAAAGTTGGGTAGTGGATAGTCTGGAAGAGAGAGAATTTAGGAAAGCATTCCATGTTTATGAAAGAAGCTAGCAGTATCTGACACCTATCAGTTGCTTAGTACATGATCACAACATCTTAATCTGAATCCAGATGTGAAGTAATAAGGACATGCACTATAGTAATGGTATGAATGTAATGAAAGTGCCAGATGTGACAAGCAATTTTGAATGAGTTATTAGCATGCCTTGATTACTAGTGGATTTGGAGGTTAGGGGAGAGTAGTAGAAGGAAATTAGAAAGAAAAAGATACCTTCAAAGCTTTAATCCTTGATGAGAGGAAGATTGGTTATATATTAACAGGTACAGGAAAGGAAGGGAGAATTCACTGGGGTAAATTTGTTCAGATACATTAAATTTTAGTGGACAGGAGCATCTCTCATTGATTATGTTCATTGGAGCATTGGAAATATGAGTGCGAAGCTTGAGAAAGAGGAATATAGGAATAAATAGATATTATTGTTTATCTTCCACATAGGGATGATTAGAAAATGTAAAAACTGGATGAAGTGCCCAAGACAGAATACAGAGAGAAAAACAGTGTGGAGATGAACACTGGAGGAGAAAAACAGAAAAGAAATCAGAAAAGGATTATTAAAAAAAAAAAAAAGGAGGGAGGAGTGGTCAAAGGTTTGGGGAGAAGGGGTGGGGGAAAATGTCATAAAATGTCAGAGCTGCCAAAATAGGAAAGAGTTCAAAACAATTTCCTGAGTTCTTATCAAGAGTATTAGAAAAGAGAAATTTTGTTGTTTCAATAGGAACAACAATAACAAAGAAGTTGGCATGAAGTTGTCAGCATTACAAAAGAGCAGTCTAGAAGGATAGCTGAGGGTAAATTCCCACTTGCAAGATACCTCTTCTGGATCAAGGGGAAGATCAAATGACTAAACTGTGTTTTAGCTCATTAACTTAGATTACAACTTTACGGTTGGAAACAAAGTAATTTGACATGTTGATAAGAAAATTTTCTGACCTGGGCAGATGCGTGGGCAGAGTCAATATTTTCTTCATTCATTTTGTTCTCATTTCTGACTTTTTAAAATGATGCCAGTGTGTTATTTCCTAATTTTTCATGCATGTCCATTGTTTGCTTAGCCACTTACTGATTATGAGTTATAAATTGGTGAAAGAAGACAGATCATTAGGGCTCACTGTTTATGTTGTGATCATTGTGGATAGGATCCCTTAGGGTTGCGCAGCATAAAATGTTTGTGACCGTTTATGAGAGTTTAGGATGGAAGGAAATAATCTCTGAATGATTTTACTGTATTGTGGAGAAAGGGCAGGCAGAAAGAAAAACACACACACACACAGCTGATGGGAAATCCCAAAATATTGATTTCACAGAAAGATCAGGCAAAGGAATCAGTGACAGATAGTTGTGCAGGAGATTCTTGGACATTTTTGTTTGGAAGAAAATAAGTGGACAACATCCCCCGAAAGAAAGCTCATGTTAGAAGTAGATGACAAGGTCAGAAAACCAAATATGTGGATCTCCAAATGCCGGATTCCATAGTTTGGATATTATCCCATAGGCTATATAGACACTTGAGGGATAGGAACATTTTCAGAAGAATTCACAGTGAAGGGAAGCAGTTAGGGGATGCTTTCAGACAGAATAATTACTTTTTTTTTAATCTTAAGGGTTTGTACATGTGAAACAGCATAAACTCATCTGCTTACCCTGGGTAAGTATGCTGAGATGAAGTAAATCTGTGTGATAGCTCCTTACATTTATTTTACAATTTATTTCTGAATTCCTAGGGACATCTTGTAAATTGAATATTTTTCACATGAATCCTGGTTTTTCATCTTTGCAATGTAAGAAATCTTAAGTACATACGTTGTATAAAACTCAACCGTTATCAAAAATGAATTGACTGTGATCAGTGCCCAGCATATTGTCCTAGCATACTATTATTCTTTGATTTGAGATTAAATGATGTAAGTTAAGATTGTCATAATCTTGTTGACTTGTTTAATTTTAGAAGCAAAGTTGTCGTTGAATTGATATGAATGGATCAATGGCTAATTGGTTCAAATGGCAATCATTACTGGACATATTTATGGGAACGTAATTACCGTACAGTAGTGCCATGTCAAGTGTGAAAAAGCATTAAAATATACTAGAATGTGTCAACCGGCAATGTCAGAAAGTGCAGTGGACTATGAACCCATTAAACTTTTGTATTTTTATGCACTTTACTTGGACAAATCATCAAATCTCCGTGATAACTTGCAAAATATGCAAATTAGTAATATTGCACTTCAGAGCAAGCCCCGACACATTCTTGGCCTATTTGTACATTCACTGTATTCAACTTACCATCAGGGTTGCTGTTGTAGAGAACAGATTCCACAGTATTTCACATAAAATTCTGGTGATGATCTAGGCAGGTGGTGAAAATTATACCTATTTAAGCAATTCCATGTACATCTATTTAATTTCTTTGCAATATTTTGTACTTGGTAATCCTGTTTATTTTATGGGACAAGGTTGCCTGACAAGATAGAAACCACAAAGATGAGACAATGGAAAGACTAATGTTCATGCAAAAGTTCAGGACTCTGTAAAGTGTTCAGCATAGCTAGGAGCGATTGGATCAGAGTGAGAAGCTGAAATGGGGGCTATGTGAGCAATGAGGGACGGAACAATGTGTCTATAGAGGTTATGACAGTAATGCAAGGAGAAATATCCCTACTTTGGAGTTCTGAAACGATATTAGAATGAGAAATCATAAGCATATTCATGGTGGGAAGTCAACACTTATTGAGATCTTTCCACAGCTCGCAGTTTTATCCATTCCTCTCTTGTGTCTCAGGTACAGACACACATACCACACACACTGTGAGCATGCACGCAATCACAGACACACCCACACATGCTCACAGAAAAGCATACATCCTCTTTCCTTTATGATTAGAGACAAAATAAACCTTATTGCTACTCTTATCTTTTCACCACCCCTCTCCCCAAAGTCTTCTGTTGACCTTTTATTAAAAACTCTATTCCAAAAGCCAGATTCTCAGTCTGGAGGGAAAATATTCTTCTTCTGTTAAATGGAATCTTTGTCTCCTATTTTGAACCAAAGGTGAAATAGGAAACAGAAGCAATCTGTTTCTTTAAATCATATTTTTATCTTGCAGTCTCTGAAGCGTATTGGCAAGAATACTTGGTTTTGAGGGCTTTTATTTTGCATCCTCTCTTTCCATTGTTTCTATAAGAAATAGGATATTTCTATATATTTGCACTCTAACTGAAACAGTGCTTAACAAATGGGGAGGGGAGTATGGAAAAGGTAAGGAAAGTTTATTTTTATCAGAAAATAATTTTTTCAAAAGGAAACAAATTGACTTGGCAGGAGAGGCAAAAATCAGAACACATGGCGATTGAGAAAGCCAGAAGGAAATAGAATAAGGTATATAAGCTTTGGCCAAAAGCTCCAGGACAACTCTGACTGATGCAGGTTTTCTGTGTTTATGTTCTCAGCTGCTCCTATATTCATTTAGAAGGTTCATATATATTTTTTACTCCTCTAAAGAAAAATAACTGTCTCTCAGGGCACCTAGGTGGCTCAGTTGGTTAAGCATCCAACTCTTGATTTAGACTCAGGTCATGATTCCATGGTTTGAGTTTGAGCCCTGCATCAGGCTCCACGGTGACAGTGCAGAGCCTGCTTGGGATTCTCTCTCCCCCTCTGTCTACACCACCTCTGCACATGTGCACATGCACATGCGCTCTCGTGGTCTCTCTCAAAATAAATAGATAATCTTAAAAAAGAAAAGAAAAAGCACAGCCTTTTGATGGATTGGTTGCTGGGCCATTTGCACACATAATACAAAATTCTTTTTCCCCAAATTTGAGCATTCTAGGGCCATGGAGATGCAAATAGTTGAGGATCACTGGCTCTCAGTCAAAGTTAAATTTCCCAGGCTCCTAAAAATGGAAACTTATACCATCTGATCTGTACATTCAGTTTTTGATAAAAGATGTACAATTCTGTGTCTATGTGCTTACATGATCTATAACCTATGATTAGCTTTATCATGTAGTCCCTTCTCAACTCAAACATTTCTAAGATCCAGGCTTATAGTAACATTGAAGGGACAGGAATGTATTACTCAGTTCTACTAAACTACCTACACACACATACACACAGACACACACACAAAAGGGAAGGAAGTTGTGAGAGAGTGTAATTATACCAAGCTGGCAGTGCTCAGAGGCTTGACTTTTAGAGTTACTGGACAGACACAAAAGTTTCTTCAAAATTTTCTCCCGTCAAATATATATATTTATAATATCCCTCTGAATATTAATGCTGAAATATGTGGTCAGATAAGTAAAGAAAAAATAAAAACATTCTGCTAAGATCAAAGAAAATGTGTTCCAGAGACTGGAGGATAAATAACGTTTCTTCTAATATTTGGTCCTGGCAAAGTGAGGAGAAGAGCTGAAGTAGCTGGGTATTGAAAGCTGTTGATGAAAAAGCTCTGAATTGTCCATGCTAACTCGCTAATGAATCAGATTCCCTGCAAAATCATTCTTTTCTTTCTTCTACTTTACTCTAAAGATCTGATTCTTGTGTTTTGTCCATTTAATAAAATAAGCATCTCATTCGAAGGGAAACAAGCTGACCTTAAAAATCTCAGGCTTGTTGGAATCAATCTGCACTGAAAGGAGCTACCGCTGTCTCTCAGATCAAAAGTAGAACATGAAATCCATACTGGCTCATTAAAATCCTAGGCTTCTACAGACCCATCTGTAATGATGACAAGCAGTAATCAATGTGATTGCAATGTGTACTTTAAGGTTTTCCTATATCAACACGTGCATACATGTAGCATGGTTCAGAGAGGTTGGTAGTATTTCAAGACTGCTTTGCTCTCAAGATTTCAGACTATATCATGGTTTCTATTACACAACATAATTGAAACGGGTGATGATCTAGGTAAGAGGAGAGAAGCTGCTGTTGTGACTTTTCCCCCCCATTGTGGGCTTTTTGGGTTTCAGCAGCCCAACACTCTCAGGCCCCAATGTGATACCCAAAGATACTAAACATAAGCCAAACCACTATCTAGTGTTAACACCCAGAGATGATACACCAGCAAATGCTTCCTCTGGGAAGCCTCTGAGGATCCCAATTACTCTGAATCAAGAGAGAAGTCAGTCAGGCTTGAAGTAAGGGGCTTGCATTTAAAATCAGCAGAGAGGGAAAAGTGTGATGAACGGATGAAGTTTCTTGGCTTGTCAGAGCTGCTGAAAACTATTACTGTCAAACTTACCACCTCCTTTCTACCCCTTCTTCTTTATGGTATTGATAGGAAATGCAATCAGATCCATTCTTCATCTTCCTGCAGGAGCATGAGGTTGTTTATTGACAGTCTCTAAATTTCAATCTGAGATGTTATTTTTCAGGACAGAATTCTGGAGAAGCCCCTACATCCCTCCTCATTTAGAATTAAAACCCAGAAGGTAGTTCTCAGGGAAAAGAAAAGAAGGAATATCTACAGCTGTGTTTGCTGCCAAGGGACTTAATGAAAGATTGCAGGCACCACATCCTCTTTAATTGAATTTCAGCTTGTTTCACACATGGGAGTCCAGTTGTCACAAGGGAATTATAAATGAACACATTGTCCTTCATGGCTATGGAGGCCAGTGGAGTGGAGGATGAGAGGAGCATTATTCACGGATATTGTCCATGCCTCCTTAGAAGGGGTCAGATGGCTTGGAGTCCTTGAGCAGTGAGACACTGGAGCTGTGCTTCCTGGCTGCATTTGAGAGCCTAGCCAGCCAAACGCTACTCATTCTTTAAACACTGCACCCCAGGGTGCCTGAGAGGCTCAGTTAGTTAAGCCTTCACCTCTTGATATCAGCTCAGGTCATGATCTCCAGGTAGTGAGATTTAGCCCTGCATCAGGCTCTGAGCTGAGCATGGAGTCTGCTCAGGATTCATTCTCTCTCTTTCTCTCTCCCCCACCTCCCCCACTTGCTCATGCTCTCACTCTCTCAAAATAAATAAATAACCTTTAAAAGCAAAACAAAATGAAAAACGCTGCACCCCTCACAATTGTAGTATGTGTATGGTATGGTATGTGATAAGTATAGTAAGTGTATGGACATTCTGATTAAATAATGTCTTCCCTAGCTTGTAACCAGCTATCCTTCAGTATCTTTAACATATTTAGATATCTCTGGTCAAGTAATTTTATTATACATTATATCTTGTGTGTATGTGTTTAAGTAATTTAGGGGTACCTGGGTGGCTCAGTCAGTTGAGCATCCATTTTCTGCTCAGATCTTTGTCCCAGGGTGGTGGGATGAGCCCCACATCTGGCTCTGCACGGAGCAGGAGCCTGCTTGGGATTCTCTCTCTCTCTCTCTCTCTCTCTCTCTCTCTCCCCTTCTCTCCCTCTCATTCTCCCTTTCTCCCTCTCCCTCTCGTTGTCCCTCTCCCCATCTCCCATGCTTGCACTCTTTCTCTAAAAGATAATAATAATTAACAGTTTTAAAAACTTAAACATTTTAAAAACAATTTTAAAAATGTAACTACGGTAAAAAATATACAACATAGAATTCACCATTTTAACCATTTTTATTTTTTATTCTTTTTAAATTTCAGCCGCCTGGGTGGCTCAGTGGGTTAAGTGACCAACTTCGACTCAGGTCATGATCTCAGAAGTCGGTGGGTTCCAGTGCCATGGGGGACTCTGTGCTGACAGCTCAGTGCCTGTATCCTGCTTCAGGTTCTGTGTCTCCCTCTCTTTCTGCTCCTCCTCCCACTCACACCCTGTCTTTCAAAAATAATAAATAAACATAAAAAATAAATTTAAATTGTAAGTTTTTTATATTTTTTTGAGAGAGAGAGAGAGCATGCACTCGCACATGTGCACCTGTACAAGTGGGGGAGGGGCAGAGGGAGAGCAAGGGAAAGATTCCTAAGGAAGCTCCTCACTATCAGTGGGTACCCCAGTGTGGGCTCAATCCCACCAGCCATGAAATTATGACCTGAACCAAAACCAAGAGTCAGATGCTCGAAGGACTGAACCACCCAGGTACCCTGCCCCTTAACCATTTTTAAATGTACAGTTCAGTACTGTTACATATATTCATGTTGTTATGTAACAGATCTCTAGAACTTTTTTATCTTCCAAAATTTAAACTCTGTACCCACTGAACAACTTCCCTTTTCCCTCCACCTCCAGTTCCTGGCAGCCACCATTTTATTTTCTTTCCATGAGTTTGACTAGTTTCCAAACCTCAGGTAAGTGGAATCATGTATTTGTCTGTGTTTTGTGTTTTTATTCAAGTAGTTGATATATAATTAACACAGGCTTAGTATCAATTCTACAAAGATTGTGTTATTCTGTTCTAGCAACTATAGTGAGTCCTAAAGAAATAAGTTCCAGCTCTCATGGAACTCACAATCTAGTGAAGGAAACTAACATTTGAATACTTACTACAGTGCAGTGTATTATATACCGTATCACAGATAACGCATATATAGCAACATCACTTCAATTAGCAATCTTGTTTTTTCCATGATACTTTCTATCATGTGTCCAATGAGAAAATTTCTCTTGCATTTTCACATTCTCACCACAAGTTTTATTCCCTGAAAACTAAGGTCATATTTATATCTTTCTATTAAAAGTCCAAGACTGCTTTTAATTTTCTACCCTTTGTGTATGGATTATAGTGTCTTACATTGTAACTATTTCTCAATTTTTATTGTTGGAGAATCACAGTGAAAATCACTCCCTCTATTCTACTTTCTCTATCAACTCTGCAGTTCTCTATATCTGATGTTGTATGAGCATTCTCCTTCATTCTCTTCAGATTTCATGTCTTCTGCCAAGCATTCTTCCCCACTGTGTAACAAGTATTGTATAGTTTCTAGAAATCACCCTTTTTGGTATCAAAAGTTGCTTCTTGACATTTTTTTGTTTTGAAACACTCATAGATTAATCTCCACTTTCAATAGGTGCATTCAAAAGTCTCTTCCAAATTGCTAACCTTTAAATGTAGATGAATATCCATTTGTACCCAATAATTAGTACTCAGATTTTTAAATCATAGAACTGAGGTTCTTGAAGAGACAGCCACTATCATATCATTGGTATCAATGCTTTTATTTTGAGAATAAGAAAAAAGAGAAGCCTGGAAATAGGAAATGACTCATCCAAGGTCAAAGTCACTAAAGACACATTCCATGTTTCTTCTGGCTCAACCATTTGTTCCCGTTGAATCAACAGAGTGGGTAGTGATTGTTGGGTTTGATGAGTCTTGGAAGGCACAGCATCACCCCTCGGATAAGTGCTTTGGGAAAATAATAAACCTCTCAATCAGCCTTGTCAATGTAGACAATTCTGTAAGTGATTGTGCTAGTGTCTTCCTCCTAACGTCTGTGATAAGATGCCTTGAATTTATTAGCACCAATAAATCTTCTTTAATATAATGTGGCTCATGGGAAGTAGGTACTTCTTCAGTTGCTTTGAGAAGAGACATATAATAGCTTTATTTTAGGTAATACAGATTTTTTTCTCCCTATTGTCTGTGTCATGTCCTTCCTCTGAAACACTCTGAATCTCCTTTATCCATTAATTCATCATTCCACAAGAGATCATTGAGCTCCTAATGCATTTCTGCCATTTTATTTGGCATTGGGCATAAAACAGTGAGTAAAATAGACGTGGCCTCTGCCCTTATGTCTCTGCTTTCAGACCTGTCTAGCAATATTATTTGTGTTTCCACCTGTATTGTTTCTCCTAGGAAGCTTTTTTTTTTTTAATAAATGGGAGGGTAGAAGAATATTCCTCAAGCTTTTTTACTATGTCCACGCATAATTAGGACATCAAATACAAGAAAACCAATGTGACAGAGACCTTCTAAGACACTGAAATGATAAATTCTTTGTGCATTCCCTGAGATCACATATTAAACCAATGTTCTTTGCCCTAAAAATTACCAGTGTGAATTGTCAAGGTCAATTGTTTGCTTTGTTTTTCCCCCTAGACCTGTTCACTTGTGGTGTACTTACACATTCAATAAGCCATAAGTCTAGTTACATGGGCTGTAGGTAGTAACATGTCTACTGAGGTAAACACTGTGCATCCGTTGTACCTAAAACAGTGCCTGGAACATAGTAAATATTCAAGAAATATTGCTAAATAAGTGAAATGGGCTTCAGAAAAGTGCTGGTTGTATGCTGGCTAATCACTTTTCTTTCTCATTCCTAGAACTGCTGTTAACCTGAAAAGGGTTTGTAATTTGTACTGATTTGCATGAACCTTGCTGTAGTTATAGTATTGTTAAAGAAAAATTGTTTTCTGGAGGTTTTTTTTTTTTTTCCTACAATATTCAGTAGGCTGTCTCTTCCACATCGTGCTGCTTTCCTTTCCTCAACCTAGAGGAGGAGGAGGAGGTTGCCATTCCTAGAAACCCAGACATATGACCCATTTAACCTAGCACCTCAAAGTATCTATCTCAGCAAGGCTTGCTTTGTGGCAGGGGCTGGAATTACCAATGGGTAGTGCTTTTCTAATATAGCAAGTACCCACAATTGAGTATAAATTTCTTTGCCTGAGTGATAGACTAGTTTAGAAAAGGTATGAGGCAGTGAATAAAAAAAAAAAAAAAACTGAATTATTTTCTTTTTTCATTTAGTAATTACTGCACTGCAGCAAACAGAGCTGGGTCTGAGCGAACACTGACATCTAATTTTCAGGTTTTGAATTGCCTGGAGAAAAGCAGGCCTCTCTGTTTTCATCTACTAACTTTTCACTGTGAGGTAATTATGCAGAACAGAGTATGGTCCTGGGTGATGTTTAACATAGGCAGGTCATAACTAGACAGAAAATGGACACCTGCTTTTAGGATAGAAATAATTAAAGGTTCATAATTTTGGAAGAGCAGTGGTGATGTCATTTAATAGACACACACTTGCAAGGAATTGCAGGCTTGGAAGTCATGTGTTTTTCCACTTTAGACCATTCATAAACTGTCAACATAATCTGGAAGCTAAGCTTATTTTCCCTCTCTGTCCTCTTGTTGGTGATGCATTTCTGTCTCCATGAGAAAGACTATGATTCATTGAATTCTATTGATTTTGTTTATTTATAAATGTATATTTGTATATATTCCAATAGGTTGTTTTCCTCAGTTTACAAATGAACCAAGAAATTGGGAAAATGGGAATCTAAATGCAAAGTGTTATGGACTCATGGAATTGGAATTATAGAGGGATACAGAAGTTTAAAGAACATATTTTAATTCCTTTTATATACAAACTATACACTGCAAGAGTCAGGCAAACTTCACAGTGTGAGGAAATGGTCCTCATGACACTGCCGTCACTGAAGATATCAGCCACAGTTCAAGGGTCCTCAGGGTCATTCTCATTGTTGGCTAAAAGGTCAGGGATTCCTATGACCTACCTTAAGTTTGTTAACTTGCTAGAATGACTCACAGAACTTGAAGAAGTGTTATAATTGTGGTTTTATTTTAATGCAAGAACAACCCAAACGTTTTATTTTAATGTTAGAACCACCCAAAGGGAGAGATGCATAGGGAGGAATCTGGGAGGTTTCAACATATGAAATTTTCATCATCCTCGGGGACATGTTACCCTTCCAGCATCAACATATAGCAATACATGGAGTACTGCCCACCAAGGATGTTCACCTGAGTTCTGATGTCCAGAGTTTTTACTGACATTTTCTTGCATAGGCATGATTAACTGAATTATTGCCTATTGATAGCATTCAGTCTCTAGCCTCCCACCCTCACCTTCTGAGCACCAACCCATTAATCATGTGGTCAGCCTTTCTAGAATGGCTGGCCTCCATCCTGAGTCATCTTCTTAGCATAGACTATCTAGGGACCCACTGGGTGTGTTTGAGGAGCCCACCTCTAATAACAAAACTCACCTGTCACACAACAAAGTCCAGGGATGTAGAGGTTGCCTCCCAGGGCCTATGACAATGGCTAAATCTCTCTTTAGGTGAAGACAAGTAGCTTACCACAGAAACATACAAATCGCAGATTGCTGATTTGGTTTAAGGACGTTCAAGTACGTGAGAGGAATGAACTGGGTATCAGGGAGAGATCTCCTGGCTCCTTGGGTAGAATTTTCTTCCATACTACCACAAACATGCACTAGAATATGAAATCTACCCAGTAGCAGCATTTGCAGGAAAATATCTTGAAAAATGATAAATGGTAAGACAATGGAGGGGCAGTTATTGATTTTAGACTTGAAGGTTTAATTTGCATACTCTGACCTCCAAGTGAGAATAGGAACCTAATAAATCAAGACAACTCTGTTAGTAAAGAGAAAGGGGTAAAGAATGGAGAGAAGGTTCTATAGCAGGTAGGGGCCTTTTGCTTTGAGACTCAAGAGTAACAATCCAGGATGGCATTGTTTGGTGAAGGCTAAAAACCAAAAAAAAACAAAAACAAACAAACAAAAACAAAAAAAAACTAACCTAAATATTTTAATGTAATTATATACTTATTAAGATATAACTTACATTCAATAAAGTTCACCAGTTTAAAGTGTCTACAACTTTCTTTTGATCACAGTACCTTGACTGCATACCCTCAACCTAGAAGGAAAAATCGCAAAAAATCTTAAACTCTTGTTTATCCTTTGCTTGCTTGTTTGTTTGTTTTGGGCTATAATGTGGGTGAAACAATTCTGGAAGTACTTTGTGTGCATTGTAGGACTAAACAAATGAGTACATGTGGTGACATCAGGAAAGCCAGAGAATATGGAACATGGAATGAGGGAATGTGGAGAAAAACCTCACAGGGTTAGATTAGAATTGCAGCTATAGGGGTGCCTGGGTGGCTCAGTTGGTTAAGCGTCCGACTTCAGCTCAGGTCATGATCTTGTGGTCCCTGAGTTTGAGCCCCATGTCGGGCTCTGTGCTGAAGCCTAGAGCCTCCTTCAGATTATGTGTCTTCCTCTCTCTCTGCCCTTCCCCTGCTCACATTCTGTCTCTCTCCCTCTCAAAAATATTTTTAAAAAAAATTAAAAAAGAATTGCAGATACATATTTCCTGTGTCTGTTCAAATTTCAAGAAATAATGACAGCTCAGAAACAATGAGCATACTCAAAGCCTAAATGTTGGTTTCTAAGTAGAATTGTCCACTAAAAGGAACCATGTCTAATGGAAGATATGGCTGAGTTCAGGACTGGGGCAGGGGAAGTATAAAATGAACCCGTATCATTTTATTATTTAAGAGGTGCTGTAAAATAAATAAATAAATAAATAAATAAATAAATAAATAAATAAATAAATAAATAAATAAATAAAAGGACAGGGGAGCCAGCTTGAAGGAACTTGTATGCATCTGGGGCAATTTCAGTGTCCAAAATTGTGAAGCACAATGGATTATAGTGCACTGAATACAATAGGAATCTATAAGTGCATATTGATAAATAATAGGTAAATAAATAAATGGGGAGGAAAGGAAGACTCTTCCTGACTGATGTCAACTGACCAAAGTGAAGAGAATAGTGAATCTGGGAAAACATTGTTTGCAACAACCACAGGAAAAATAGTTTGAGGCAAGAGTTATGAATGGATACTAAATCTAGAGAATTATAATATTTGCATAATCCCAAACTATTTCCCTACAGATTTCTTATTAGCTGCAAGGGGAAAAATAGCTACTATATAGTAGAGAAATTAGATAACACTTTGAACTGGTGATCAAAATTAATATCACTAATGAGTGGCAGATGGATTAGGTACCTTCAAATAGGGTACCATAAGAAGGACACATCACTTAAATAATATTCCAAGTGGGCATATATTACCTAAATTGAAATTAAGAGGAAATATCAGATGTGACAACTAAATGCAATAAATAACCATGAACTGCTGGATCTTCGCTGAAGGAGAAAAATGCTATAAAGGGCATAACAGTCATTTGATAAAATTGGAATATAGTCTGTAGAATAGATAAGTATTACATTATTGTTAAACTTGAAATATACATATATATTTATATACAAATATATAACATGCATATATAATATGTATCAACATTAAAATATTTAATGTAATGAGAGAGAGAACAGAAGTTGGAAATTAGTACAAAGTGGTAAAACTAGGAAAGGATATACAGATGTTCTCTCTACTAATTTTGCAAACTTTTGTAAGCATGAGATTATTTTAAAATGAAATTTTAAAAAGGAATAGAAGGGCTAAATTTCTAAGGAATGAATGCCTAAATTCTTGGCTATGGCAAAGTAGGCAGGGAGTTTCTTCTTTTATTACCTTAAGATCCCTTTTTAAATAAACCCCTTTAAAAATCTTTCCTTTTCATGTCAGCCCAGCTGCCTTTCATGAATCTTGTCTCTTAATTTATTCTTTCCTTCTAGTATAGTGTTCCCATGGGTAATTTGCCTCCTTGCATTGTTATAACCCAAGGAGGCCCCCACAAGAGCACAAGTGGGCATGTGTATAAATGCCTCAAGAGACTTGGGCAGGTTCCCAGGTCATTCCTTCCACCAGGGACCCTCTTCTCTTTCAGCTCCAAATCAAATTTTTCACTCAAGGTAAGCAACCAGATGGCTCTTTCAGCCTCCAACAGGCCCCATGTAATAGGAACTCGCTTTACATCTTGTAGAGCTGTTGAGAATAACAATCCTGCCTGGACAAATTACTTATTACCTCACATTTGTGATTCCACCAGCAGCTTAGAGAACTTTAGGGACATCATTTCATTTACTCTCCTGTGGTCTTTGAGCAGTAGATAAGAAATAAGTATCACATGCCCCATCCTTCAGAAGAAAGAATCAATGCCCAGATCTGTTATGTACACTATTCATAGGCCCAGCAAAACCTTCTCTTTATTTTTTTTTTTAATTTTTTTTTTCAACGTTTATTTATTTTTGGGACAGAGAGAGACAGAGCATGAACGGGGGAGGGGCAGAGAGAGAGGGAGACACAGAATCGGAAACAGGCTCCAGGCTCTGAGCCATCAGCCCAGAGCCTGACGCGGGGCTCGAACTCACGGACCGCGAGATCGTGACCTGGCTGAAGTCGGACGCTTAACCGACTGCGCCACCCAGGCGCCCCAAAACCTTCTCTTTAAAAAAGAAACCTTTTGCCCGTTTAAAAACAACATTTTGCTTGGAAAAATCCTTTTGATGTTATAAGTTAAAATACGAATTAAAAGGAAACAATTAAAAGTATTATTATAATGCATCAAACTGAGGTCACTGTCGATGGAATCGAGTATGAATCAGAGTCGCCATGTGTACATATGTGACCCTCCAGGGTGTGATGCTGGGGGAGTGTTTCAATTGCCCTGCTACAATAAAATGTATTCAGTGTAGCAGTGTCTCAAGTTCCTCTCAGCCCCAGCTTTCTTTCTAGAATGATCCTTTTTACAAGAATATTATATTTTCCCCCTTATACTAGAGGTTGAAGGGACAAAGGAACAAATGTAGAAAAGGGGTTCATCACCAATTCAGTATGTTTAGTAATAACAAATTATTTTTTTGCTATATATATCACTGGAAGTCTTGAGCACTATTAACTCACATTTTTTGATGCTTCTTTTTGTTCATGACTTATTAATCATGTTGATTTTCTCTGTGTCCTCTTGACTTCACTTCCTTCTTTCCCCCTTTCTTCAGTCTCGTTTGGTTGGCACACAGTTTTCTTGTAAAACCCTTTGAGTGTTGTTTGAGCCTCTGTATCTTCCTGTATTTTCCTCTGTATCTGCCTTTCCTCCTTCAGACATAAGACTGAATCTTCAAATCTGGCCCTAGGGTCTAGTGTTTCTTTCTCAACTAACAGCTACTAGATATAACAAGGATGCTGTGATCTCAGAGTGACTTCAGGGTTATTTGCAAGTTGTTTATAAAAGTTATTTTAATAGGGCTTTAGCACTGTAGTCCTTAAGCAGTTTTCCCCTGCCGAGTATCTTGTGGATTCATTTCTTGTTTTGTGCTGCACGATTTTTAAATTGAAATAATTTTGAAGGAGCAATTATGAGATATCTGTTAATGGGCACCTCCACCAAGTGAATGTGGAGTGTGATCTCTGGGTTTTGGTGGGCAAAAATAATTGATACAGGTTTTGGTATGATTCCACCCTTAACTTTACCCCACATAATGTAATATTGCATGTGGCCAACCTCATACAACAACTCATTGTGTTTATTAATTTATTTGACAAATATGTATTGAACATTAAAAGTATGAGCATTGTTTTAGCTAGAAACTAGATGTGAGGGATGCAGTGGTTAATGAAACACTGCTCTGGGGGTACCTGGATGGCTCAGTCAATTAATGTCTGACTCAATTTGAGCTCAGGTCATGATCTCTTGGTTTGTGTGACAGAGCCCTGTGACAGAGCCTGCTTGGGATTCTCTCTCTGCCTCTCTCTCTCTGCCCCTCTCCCACTTAAACTCACTCTCTGTCTCTCAAAATAAATAAACTTAAAAAGATGAAATACTGCTCTCAAGACACAGTGCCTTTTACCTATATGATACAAAATAATAATGATAATAATAATAATAATAATAATAATACACTGATTAACAGACAATTAATAGGGCAGCTTCAGGTTGTAATAAAGTCTATGAAGAAAAACAACCAAAACAGGGGATGTTTTGTGTAAGAAGGTGAGGGACTAAGGGGAATCTTAGATTGGTTATTCAGGAAAGGTCTCCCAGAGAAAGTATCATCTGAATTGAGACCTGGATAGTAAGAGGATTGCCATGGAGACTATAGATACAAATGTCCTAAAACTGGAAAGATGGCAGTGCATTTCAAGGACAGAGAGAAGTCCAGTATACCAAAGGCAGCAGTAAGAGAGGTACAGGATTATGTCAGAAAGGTTGGAAGGATCAACAGGTGTTAGACATGACATGAGGACTCCTGCCATTTGTGATCCTTATTTTGTGTCTATGACAAGCAAATACATTGGAAAAAAAGGAAGTAATTATAGAGAGTGAATGAGGAAGGTAAGTTATTGATCTAAGAACATAGCTGTGCCATTTAGCCTTGGGCAACATGAATTTTTACACCAGCCCTTTAGCTAAAACCTCTAGAGCCACTGAAGAAGAAATCATGACATCATTTTCAGGGGGGTTGGACTGTGTTTGAAGATGTTGTGTCACCATTTCCAGCTCTGATGTTCTTTCAACAGGCTAAGGTCCAACAGGCTACCATACCCTTACTCTCATGGAGTATATGCTGGTAGTGGGTAGACTCCAATTTTACACAAAGACCAGAAAACAGATCTACTCTCCATTTCTTGATTAGCATAGCACAGAATGAGTTTTCCTAAAGATTTTTCAGAGTAAGAACAGTTTACTTAAATAAAACTCTATTTACCCTGCTTTTGGAGGGGACCAGTAGTAGTATCAGGAAGGAAAAATTCTTCCTCTACCCTTTGAGGTCTTCTAACTAGACTGAGAATTAAATTTACATGAGACAGATTAACAGGAGAAAGAAACTCAGATTTCCTACATGCTCACAGAGTCCCAGTAATAAAATTGAGAGCCAATAAAATGACCAGGGCAGGCAGTTTTTATATGTTGTAGACAAAGAGACAATATGTTTATGAGGAATTGACAGGATTAAAAAAAAAAGTGTTTGGGAGCATTAATCAGTAAGAAACTCTAAGCAAAGTTTGGGTTGAGGTAGTAGATTATTGAAAAAGTAACCAGGTTTGTTTTTATAACTTTCTTAACTTTATAATCCTTATCTCTGGTGTTACTCATGTCTTTTTTAGTTCTTAGTACAGTAGGGTAATTTCTCATATGGGAGATTTGTTTCCTGTTTTTGTGGGCTAGAAGAGTGTCTGAGTGTCCTTGAACTAAATGTTTCTTAAGAAAATTTTATTTAAAATAATAAGTATGTGGACTGCCTGGATGGCTCAGCCGGTTAAGCTTCCGGTTCTTGGTTTCCGCCCAGGTCATGATCTCTCAGTTTGGGAGTTAGAGCTCTTGTTGGGCTCTGTGCTGCTGACAGTGTGGAGCCTACTTGGGATATTCTCTCTCTCTCTCTCTCTCTCTCTCTCTCTCTCTCTCTCTCTCTCCCCCCCTCCCTCCCTCCCTCCCTCCCTCTCTCCCTCCCTCCCTCCCTCCCCAACTTGTGCTGTCTCTCTAAAAAGTAAATAAATAAAGCTAAAAAATAATAATAATCAGTGTTCCTAAATAAATAAATAAATAAATAAATAAATAAATAAATAAACATCAGTACCCCAAAGTGGCATATTTTGGGGTGGTGGCCCTTGGCCTCAACAGTAGTTATAATCCCTAACAGCAACTAATGAACAATTTAATCTGTATTTGGTTCTTATTGTGTTATTTTGGTTTGGCATCAGTTTTTACCTCTTCATGATATAGTAGCTGTATCATTACTAGCCAAGTTACTTTATCTCCCCAAGTCTCATTTTCCTCTTCCATATAACTAGAGTAATAACAGTACTTACTGGACAGGATTATTGTGAGAATTATATTAAGTGAGATAATATTTGAAGAGCTCTCAACACAATGCCTTTTACCTAATGACCACTCCACACAGTTAAAGAAGTTAGCAATAATAATGACCATTTACATTTGCATAATGCTTAAATTTTATAAGACATCTTCACATACGTTATACCATTGGATGCTCACAATAACTGTGAGGCTACAATTTTTGCTCAAGTTCATATACTTTTATGTGGTTCAAAGCTGATTTTAAAATAAATCCCTATATCTGAGAAGTAGACATTTATTAAGAGGAAAGAGACAAGGGAAGGCAGGAATACATACTGACCTAGAGGCTAACTAAGGCTTCAGCCTAGGTTTAACATTCTTTTATAGATAATCTACAAAATAATTTTTCATGTACTGGTAAGAAAAAGCCACTCTATTTTGTGTATTAATTAAATGTCATTAATGTAATACCTTTCATTCTGGTAGAAAAATCATGTTAAAGATTCATAGCCAAATTGTGTTCCACATTATATTCACACACCATTCATTAAGTGCTGCAGATGATCTGGTGTCTTCTATTTTAGACTTATTTTTCTGACACCCAGCCAGTTCTAGGAAACAACATGGCCCCTCTTCAACAGATATACAGCTACTTAAATGCTTCACACAGGAATGGAAGAAGGGTCTAATGCCCACTTCAAATGGCACAGAGACTTGGAATGACATCACCAGCAGAAATGTATAATTAATGTGCTTCTGTGTAGTGCTTGGAGTACTCTTAATAAACCCTGTGAGTTGTTAAGCATTCAAACTGGGATTTGGCTAATGCTCTGGAACACCCTTCCTCCAGCACAACTGTTTTCTCTTTTAGTATAGGCATGGAGCCAAGTGGACCAGAAGTGGCACTAAATAGACTGATAGAGAAATGTTTGTGCCAGAGATATTTTCCTGTGTGTTGCAGCTTTGTTGTCTTTACTCTCATCACCCTACCTTCGGGCATTTTCTCTCTTTTATTCAAGGAACAAGAGAGAAACCATCTTTAACCACCTTGTTTTGCCTTCAGGTCAACACCAGACATTCAAGGGTCACTGACTTAAAAAAGGGAAGAACCACATCTTGCTTTGCCTCAGGCAAAATACAGGGCTGGAATGTCTCAGTAAGCTACCTTATCCTGACTTAACCTTAGGCAAGACTGTAAAATAGTTCAAGTCTGAACTTGATCTTTAGTGTCTACCTTTCTATATCTCATTCCTCTTGTTTAGGGTTTCTCCTGTTAACTAGGACCTACACTTCAAGAGACTGTGGGGGAGGTTATACCATTTAGAGAAATTTAAAAGCACAGCCCTTCTCCAAAAAAAAAACTTTTGTGACTGAAATAGCTAATGGCTCTATTGATGCAGGCTGGCTGGGTCCAAGGATCCAGAGGGAGTCCCACTGGACCAGCCAAGACAATCCTGGGCTTTGTGCAGGATAGAAATCAAACCCAAGACAAGGAGAAGTGGGAGTAGAGTTTATTCAAGACATAGAGAGATTATAGATATGGACAGAGTGTCCAGGAGCCTCAGAAAGGAAAGAATAAGTTTTATCTCTGCTTGGAGCCTGGGGTTTTATTGAGGACTGTGGTCTAGTTCATGTGTCTTCTCAGTAATCCAGAAACAAAGAGGAGTGTGTAAGTGTTCTCCATAAGTCACTTATGCCCTGCAGCCAGGGGTCTTGATGAGACCTTGGTCAGGATGAACTGCCCAGTCACTCTTTAGATGTTATCAATCATTCTGGAAGACTCCAAAGAGGTCATTAAGTCCCTGACCTTTACAAGGAAGACATACATTATAAGCTTCTAGAAGGCCTGTGTAAGGCAGGGGTGTAGGTCCTAGCAAGAACAGAACCAGGAAAAGGAGAGAAAGCAGTTTTTCACAAGGTCCCTTTAGTTTTCCTCCCTCACTACCATTTCTGGCTTGGTGCAGAAGGACCTGCTTGCAAGAGGAGAGGATTTCCCAAATTATATGCAGCTGAGGACCACCAAGCCTGCCTATGAACGAGATAAGGAAATGACCAGAAATGACATGGCCTATGGTGATTTGTCTTTGGAAGACCACTGGGTTGACTTATCATACTGAATATCCGTAGACCATTACTTACTTGTCTCTTGGGTAAAACACAGGTATTATAAATCAACAATCATGACTTAAAAACCCCATAGGCATGACAGAATTACCTAGCTTCCAGCACCTGGCTGCTGTTCAAAATAAATGCTCTGTAATACGTGTTTATGATTTTGGTCACAAATACTAGAAAATTCTAACGTCATTTGCTATACCTCAGTTTGATTTATTTATACATTTATGTAAACTGGCTTCCTGAGCTGCTTCCCAGAATTCAATAATGTTGTTAACTTCCCCGATAACAAATAATGGCGAAAAAGAAAAGGAAACTGAGAAATATGGAACATATTTTTCAATTCTAGTTATAAATGAGATGTAGAGTCAATAGTGTTTTCAGTACTGCTCCAATGAATAGCAGGTTCACACAGGGAAGAGCTCACACTGCTGAAAAGTAAGAGCATAAAACCACTAGGACTCATAGACAGTGTCTCCCAGCATTCATACACATACACTTGCACCCCCTACCTAGATTCCAATCCTCTTCTTTTAGTGTGTCTTACATACAGTTTGCATTGCCTACAGGTTTGGAGTAGGCAAAATTTTCTGCTGCTAGTATTGAAGTCTGGACTACATTCTTGTTTCCATTCCTTTTTGACCCAGGTGCAGTGCATTCTAGTGAAAAACCAGACCTAGAGCCAGAAAACATGAGCTTTAGCCTTGACTTGGCCATTTATTATCTCTGTGTCCTTTAAAACATTACTTGTGCCCTCTGACACTTAGTTTATTTTACTTAGAAAAAGAGGTTAATTATAGCTTGCAAATATTAAATAAGCAATCTCCAAGTATATAATGCATATCAAAAAATTCCTTGTAAATTACAATTCAAATGTTCATGTAATTGTAATGGGTTTAAGTTGAATGGAATTCAGAGGCTGTTTTGTGACTCTCTTGGCTGGTGTTTAATCTTTTCACCTGGTGATTAGAGTGATTGAATGGTATGAGAGAAAATGAAGTCCATGTGTCAGTTCGATATGGTCACTTGCAAGTAACAACACATTTTATAGAGTTTTTTTTGGTTTTTTGTTTTTTTTGTTTTTTTTTTTTAATTTTAGTGAGAGAGAGAGAGAGAGAGAGAGCGAGAGAGAGAGAGAGAGCACTTGCCTATGTGTGCATGAGGTGGGGAAGGAACAGAGAGAGAGAATCCTAAGCAGGCTCCAGACTCAGTGAGGATCCCAATTGGATCCTGATCCTGCAACCCTGGGATCATGAGCTGAGCTAAAATTGAGAGTCTGGTGGTCACCTGGCTGAGCCACCCAGGTGCCCCTGATTTTTAAAATAAGGGTTTATTTTTCTCATAAATCAACCAAGGCCAGATGAAGGGGGCTGGAACTTTTAGTTCAATATCTTATTGTTGCTAAAGCTTATGTAACAGTACTCTTGGGCTTTACTTTATGATTGTACCATGTTGATCTCAACTCTGGATACTAGGTTCTATTCAAGGCAGAAAGAAGAGTGGAGGTATGCCAGCCACAAATATTCTCTTTCATAGGTAAAAAAAACAAAAAAACAAAAAAACGCTTTCCTAGGAACCTCCAGCAGATATCCATTTCCACTCATTGACTATAAAGAAGATACTAGTGGTTACCACTTTGTTCAAAGGGGACTGATAGGAGTAAGTTTTCTCCTATGCACAATGCTGTTCTGAACCTAATGTGGGCTTTCTAACAAGGAAGGGATAGTAAAAGAAATTGGACAGTTGACTCATAGTATCTGTCACAAAATAAAACTTGAATGAAACAATTTAAAATTGAGGGGCAACTGGGTGGCTCAGTTGGTTAAGCGTCCAACTTTGGCTCAGGTCATGGTCTCCCAGTTGATGAGTTTGATCCCCACGTTAAGCTCTGTGCTGACAAGCTTAGAGCATGGAGCTTGCTTCAGATTCTGTGTCTTCCTCTCTCTCTGCCCCTCCCCAGCTTGCGCTCAGTTTCTGTCAAAAATAAAAATGAACATTGAAAAAAAAAAAAGAATGATATAAATTGAATTAATTTCCCCAATCAGGCCAATATTTTCTTTACATTGAGACTTCAGTCACCAACATTCAATGATCCAAATATGCCAGCTCTCAAGCAGGATGACTACATTTGGTGTTAAACTTGCTTTTCTAATTAGTTACTCTAATTGAGGAACATTTAGCTTCTTGGAACAGAAACCCTCCAAACCATGTTGTTTTCTGATATGTCTGTAACTACAGAAATCAGGAAAAAGGCAGAACCAGATCAGCAAGGCATTGACTTGTGCACACATCTAAGTTTACCAACAGTAGCTAATTAGCAGTTGTATCTGGATAAATGATAAATAGTAAAAACATGACAAATTAGCAACTGTGACTCCCATGCAGGCAACTGAGTTTAGTTGCATCTATAAATATGGCAAGAACCAGTAGTATGCTTCTTAGAAGCTTGAAGAGAAAGATTCATGCTAACATGTGCATAAAAACTTTCTGGACAGTTGATGAAGGTAATAGAATCATGACCTTCATATCTCACTGTGTTTACCCATGTGTGTTACAGTTCCTATCAGTATCCATAGAGACTAATGCAACAGCATCTATGTGGTCAGTATATGGTACTTGTGTGATAAGGATTCTGTTCTAGTCACATGTTTTAAAAGGTGACTTCAAGCAAGAGCAAGTATTCAAAAGGGAGGACAGTCTGTGAGGAAAAAGAAAGTTGGGAGATAATTTTGGAAAAGGAAAAATCATCTATCTATATTACCCAAAGGTCTACAATGTATTAATTTAGTTTCCTTTATCAGGCTTCTACATAGGTATAGAAACATGAGTAACATTGATTGCAGGTTGAGCTTTTGAATTACAAAGAAATTAGATTATGACATGCACACTTTTAGAGTTCTTGGTAGGGAGTATAGACATGTATGTTCCTACTTGTCTCAAAATATTTTGACATTTATCCCTATGAAAACTGAACTATCTCCTAGTAATTTCATTTATAAATAAGAAGAATGTCAAAAATTTCTCAAAGCTAAAGACACCTAATCCTAAACAACTTTACCTTTTCATTTTAATCACTAATACCAAAGCAACATGTGTCTGTCTTAGTCTAGTGCATTGATTTGGTGGAAATCATGTCCTTTATTGGATGTTATGGGAAATCCTGGTCAGCATCCTTATAGACTTTTGTAGGATATCATTTATCAGAAACCCATGAAATAACAGAATGGTTTTGGCTACAGTTTACTTTGATTTTATTCCTAAATTCTAACTGCAGCGAAATAGGAGGACTAATCCACTTTGTTAGTTTACTTTTAAAAATCCAGAGACTTCTAGAAGATCTGGAACATTATAGTTCCCCTACAAGCTTAGTTGCCTCAAGAAACTCGCCAAGGCTACTTGATAGTATTTTGTATAGACCAGCCTGGCTTGTCCCTATAATTAGTAAAGTGGGACACTGACACAATAGACCCATTAGTATGCTAGTACTTATCCCACTGCACTGCAAGCCACAAGAAGCTTGGAGGACAACACCAGAATACATCCCCTGTGCAGTTGGAAACCTTTTCAGCTCAATAAGATTATGAAAACGCAGTATAAACCCTAAGACATTTCACCCAGGGACTCTAGTTTAATAAACCTCTTTAGTATTGTCTATGCACCATAACATGAAAACAAACCGACTACTTCAATGCATAACTGATGAAAATGGAGGTTGTACACTAACCGGCTAAAGAGAAAACCAATACAAAGCGTAGTTTCTATTTGAGATATAAACCAGACTGGGTGCTGGACAGTGATAAATTGATTGACCATGATCAGTAAAGTGAAATACAATGTATTTTTTGCCTGTCAACCATCCCTTTATTTGAGGAATAAGCATGTCCTGTTCTCTTATAACTCTGCTTACCCAGGAGAAAGTACCTGACTCAGTACTGGGCAATTAGAGCACCTCACTCCCCACCCTGACCACAGTCTGCTTCAGGAGTGGTCATGTGACCCAGACTTGATGTCCTCTCTCCAGGCCATTTATGAAAGCTACAGGAGTGAAATTCTTCTTGGAGCTGTGTGTAACAATCTTTTCCTCTCTATGGAAAGAAAATGTGCCTGAGAATGAAAACAGTAGTGAGAAAAACAAAGCTGAGAGATGAAGGGAGGGAGAGAGGGAAGGAGAGAGACAGAAACAGACAGGGAGATAGACTGATTATTAATAATTTGTGGAGCTGGACGCAGCTGTGGTAGATCCAAAATCTATTTTTAGATTTTTTATTGCCAAGATTGTTTTGTTGTTGTTAATCTAGTTTGAATTGAGAGTCTCTCACTTGAAGTTTTGAGTGTAAACTGTCAAATACACAAAATTGAAATTACAATGAATTCCAGAAAGTAGCTTGTAGATTGAAGAGGTTTTTAGAATATCCAAATATCATCATATAGCATGCCAAACAAGAGACTGGCTTAGCTGTGGCATGGCTATGTAGCATATGGAATCTGGACCTGCTCATCCTATCCCACCTAGCTCTTCAAGTGATCTCATCACATTATCCCATGTCAAGCCTGTAGTTTCTGACTTGATTGGCCCCATGCTTTAAGATGACTGACAGCACACTCATTACAGTGATTTGAACTCAAAGCCCAGAACAGTGGTGACATTTACGAGGGGAACACTCAATAGAAGTGAGCAGTACAATGTAGCTGGAAGATGGAATTACTTTTGGTAGAAAAAGCGAGAATTGAACTTACTGTCATTAAAAAAAAATCACTGAGCATGAATTTAGTGCTCTCGATTAATATGCTGCACTAAAATTTTGCAATATCTCCTGATCTAGGGCAGGAAATGGTTGTGTGTTTATCCTGAGAACTACTGATTAGGGCAAGTAGTTCTTTTGCAGAGTGGTGCTTAGGGACATAACGTTCAGGGGCTCATCACTTCTCTACTCCCAACCATTTAACCATAAGCAGTACTGGGTGTAAGGGCTTCTACATAAGTAGCATGAGATAAATGGGAATCCTGAATTGTGAATGTAAAACAAAGTCTAAGGAAAAACAAAATATCTACTTTGTTGGAAAAAAAAAAAAAGATGACTTGGAGCCCTTATGTCTCAAAGCTTTTAACTAAACAGCCACAGGACAAAAAGGAAAGGGACACTGTAGACCAGAGGTTAAAATCCTTTCCAGATCAGTTTCCTTTTGTACGTAGCCACTTGATATACATTAGTCCAGTGGTTTTTCTACTTAATAAGCATGTTGTGGGGCTCATCTGGAAACCAGAGTCTTGTACACATTGGCTTTTTAACAGCTCCATGAGGGAATTGATCACAGATACTCTCTGGTTTTAACCTCAGAACATGGGGTGGACTTAGTTAAGTGCACTCACTGTCAATATTTCTCCTCCATACATAATGGACAGCACATGCTCCAAGTGCTAACTGGGTAATTCAGAGTTCAATACTCAGGAAAGTGAGAGATGGAAAATCTCACGTTATACTTTATAACCATTGCTGCTTAACAGATCAAAAGCTTTACGGCAATCACACCTTTGGTGCATTTTACTTTTGCAGCAGTTGCTAGAAGTGCTTTATTTTCATTATAACTTACTCCCCTAGGAAAAAGTAGTAGATGTCATTGGCAAATGCATTAGGAAGTGTCATACTCTACATGATTGTTGTGCAGCTAGTGGTGGTAGGGATAGAGGGTGCCTGTTGGTCTGTGGCATTCTTAGTCACAAAACTGCTATAGGGGCTATACATTCTGATTTGGCATCCACAGATCATTTTGTCCCTGTTTTTCTTCTTTTAATCATAATATGTATACACATATATTCTCTGTATGCATAGCAGAAAGGACTTAGACTATTTAGCAAGTTATGTTCATAACTGTACTTTGTTCAACACTGCACAAGTACTCAGGGGTTCAATTAGGAGACTGCAAATCTAGCACTCCTTTACCTGAAGTGAGTCTCTTGCTTTAGGGGATCACCTGATTGTTTCCAAGAGTCAAAGCTTTGTCTACCTTATTTGGTGAGGAGGCAGTGGCTGTGGGGGGGTGTCTCTCAAAGACTCTCAAAGCAGGTGGTACTACTG